>NC_137655.1:21982673-22396240 GCF_963422515.1 Blennius ocellaris | reverse complement strand
CCTCCTCCCCATCTCCCCCAGTGGGGGAAGCTTTTGATAGCGGCGCTGAAAGGGTCTACTTACATCCCAAATCTCCAGGCTACGTGATCGTCTGTGATCCAGCTGGGGAAGGAGAGAGAGAGGGAGAGAGAGAGAGAGAGAGAGAGAGAGAGAGAGAGAGAGAGAGAGAGAGAGAGAGAGAGAGAGAGAGAGATGACGGGGTTACAAAGGAAAGGGGAGCGCGTGAGCGGAAGAGAGAGTGTGCGACTGCGGAGGGGAAAAAGCTGTGCAGCTGTAGCTATTAATAAGCCGAGGAGGTGGAAAGAGGAGAGCCGAGCCCGGAGATTAAGGCTCTGTCCCAATTCTCATTCCACCGCCTCCTCTCCCCCGGCCTCCCCCCCCCCCCCCATAACCTCACCCCCTTTAACGCCCCTCCAAACAAATAATGCCTTTCCGATTCACTGCAGGAACTGGCAAGTGTGAGGAGGTGTTTTACTGTGATCAGATGTACTGATAATTGCAATTTTTTATCACATAAAGCCTTATGAAGGTGGGAGCTGGAATGAGGCCAGTGCTATGGCCTTACTTGAAAGGAGAGGCATTTAACAGAAAAATACGCCGTCTCTACCGCAGGAAAAGGAGAAAAAAAAAATAAAAACCAGAAGCTGGATAGTTTGGCTGTACTCACCACCAGGCTACCCGCGGGGCCGTAGTAACTCTTTAGCAGTGGCAAGGAGGCCATGACCAAAGGGACCCCCCATGCCATCACATGGTACAACCTGATAAAAAAGCACACATTCACTTCATTATAAAAACAGACAACAGGCCACTCAGCTCTGGTGGTGGGGGGGGGGGGGGGGGGGGGACAAAAAAACCAACCTACAAATAAAGCTATTCTTTTGTTCTGTAGTTCATCCCTTGTTGGCAACTCGCATCAGGGTCATTTTTCAGGTGCAGACAAACGTCTAAAGTGCCAGACAGCCAATTACTCATGCTAATATAAGCCCTAATTACTCCTAACTGTTGGGGAAAAGATGATGTTCGGGGAGGGGGGGGGGGGGGGCGTCCAAAAACCACAGCCACATTTTCTGCTCGTGAAATGGAAACTTGAGGACAAAGCAAGCTAAATTGAGAACAAATAAAAATATGACTTTTTTTTTTTGTGTGTGTGACTGTAGAAATCGCCCACTATTGAAAGGAAAAGGTTAAAGACGCAAGAGAGGCTCACACTGGCTACCGCTGATGAATGATAGCATCAATGACGGCCTTCTAAGGTGTGTGTGTGTGTGTGTGTGTGTGTGTGTGTGTGTGTGTGTGTGTGTGTGTGTGTGTGTGTGTGTGTGTGTGTGTGTGTGTGTGTGTGTGTGTGTGTGTGTGTGTGTGTGTGCGCTCCAGTGTCTTGGTCGTCGGCGCAGTAGTCGATACTTTATAGAGCGTACAGCGCTGCCTGGTCAATAGAGTGGAAGTCCTGCCCTGACTTGTTCCAAGTACGGTCAATCGAGCAGTGGTGACACGGCTGACACACACTCAATCCCACTTGACTTGTGTGCCACACACACACACACTCCTTATTTCAGTGGGGGCACACTGTAACACCCCCCCCCCCCGTGATGGACAGCAGTAAGTGAGTGTAGGAGGAGGTGGGAGGCTGCTGGTTGAAATATAACGGAATAATAAGTTGGGAGGTAATATATGGATGCAAAGAGAGGGGTTTTTTTTTTTTGGTTTAGCTTGAACACGAGGAGACGCATAAGAGGGAGAGGAATAACAGGAAATGAGTGCGAAGTGGTGAACGCGAGGAGGCAACGGAGCAGAGGAGCGAGAGCGGTGAGCAGGAGAGACGCCAGCGCGGGCGAGTGAGAACGACACGGAGGCAGTGTGCGCAGTGAGAGGAGGAGAAGAATTGGTAAAATTGGCACTGCCAGTCCACGGCATGACGATTGGTGTGGAGGAGGAGGGGGGGGGGGGGGGGGGGGGGGGGCTGGGGGTGTCAGGAAATCAATGTTACACACACACACGCACACACACACACACACACACCCTGCTCTGAGATGACGAGGTCCGGAGCTGCGCGCAAACATGGGCTTAATGAGGCACAGCAGGGCTGCGAGGCGCTCTGCATTTCACACACCTGCAAGCACACCCACACGTGGTCTCAACATGAGCGCACACACACACACACACACACACACACACACACACACACACACACATGCCTGTGCAGAAAGCTCTCTTGAGGCTCAATCACATTTCTAACGGCCTCGTAATACTTTTTTATATATATATATATATATATATATATATATATAATATATATATATATATATATATATATATATATACACACACCTTTCCCCTCCGTCTTCAGCTTGATCACGATCTCTTCCTTTTGTGCACAACGGATTCACTTCAACTAAAAGCTGACTGCAAACAGTCCAAAACACGCACACGCACGCACACATTTTCTTCAGCTCCTCTGGCAATTTGTTCATCCATAAACCATCAGTGTCGTCACCACGTGTATGTGTGTGTGTGTGTGTGTGTGTGTGTGTGTGTGTGTGTGTGTGTGTGTGTGTGTGTGTGTGTGTGTGTGTGCGCGCGAGTGAGAGGGTGGGAGGTTGGGTTAAGAGGCCACGGGGTAATTGTGCATGCATGCAAAACCGCATCCGCGCCTACCTAAACCATACAGCTTATTTATGTGCAGTCAATACATGGGGAGCCCCAGTGACACCTTGGTCTTTGCTTCATTCTAACCTGATTAGAAGCTCCGCGCTTTCCTCCTCCTCCCCCCCAAACCAACAGCGCATCGTACCGGACCAGCCAGAAAAACTCAGACGTATCCCCCTCCCACGTTACTCCCTCCGGACTTATAAGAGGCGCGAGGCTGATAACGCTCTGAAGCAAGCCGGGTTTTGGCCTCGATGCCTGCCCCTTCCATGCGCACATAAAGCCGTTCTCCTTATGAGTTATAACACCATTATACTGTCTGGCTTATTGCTAATCAATGCAGGAAAACTCCCATGGGGGGGGGGGGTAGGGGGGAAGGGGGTGGTGCACCTCCCTTAATGGCCGAATCTCTCGCATGCAGAAGGGTGGGGACGGTCTGTGCCCGCCTAAACTCATCCGCGGGATGCAACCATGAACAATTGACTTGACGTAGCGCACGCAGCTGCCTCCTCCTCCCCCCCCCCCCCCCCCCCCCCGCCCACAGAGCGCATACATTTAGATTGTGTTTCTGTCATAAGGCTTTGCGCCCCGGCATAGGGGGGGAAAGAAATGCTAAAATATAATACCCACGTGCAGGCAAATTCACACTTGTGCGGTGGAAAGCGCTCATGGGAGTTTGAGTGACAGAGACACAGAGCCGCAAAGCGTGAAGATGGCCATGCGTGCACGCACACGCGCGAGCACGCACTTAACGGCTGACACTCACTCCCTTTTCAATTAGAGTGTCGGCTGGCTGGAACAGAAAAAAAAAAGGGGGTGGGGGGGGTGTGGGGGGTTGGGGGGGGTTTCCCTATCAATGCTCCGTGGGGAGACACATGCTTTGGCAAAATAACAGGCACACGCACGTGCACAGGCGCACGTACACATACACACACACACACACGCATACGTACAAACAAACACACAAAGGAGGTACCCAAAGCGAAAGAAAATTTTAAAGAGGAATTAAAAGGCAGTCATATTGAGAATGAACAGTCTGGATGCACGAGTTTGGAAAAATCTGTTAATTTAGGTTTGAACAGTAGATCGATTAATTAATAAATTTCTGTCTGACAAGTCTTGTCTCTTTGCATTAGCCTTGTAATGGACTACAAAATGTCCAGGGAGCTTTGCCTTTTTACAAGCCACAGAGAGCTTTTGCTTAGATAAGAGAAAACAATTATCTGGACTGTTTTTTTCTGCAAAATTTTTTTTAAAATTTAAATTCGATTTTTTTTTTTTTAAGTTGATCACTTATTCACTCATTGGTTCTACGCGCCTACAAAATATTAAATGCTATTTTTTTTAATGCCGTTTCATGCGTGATGTGGTCCACAAGCTCCGAACGGCCGAATTACATCATTTCAGTCGCCACGCCCATTCATGAGCCTCCAGATTTTTCTAACTCCACAGGATGGAGACGTACGGGAGGGAAAAAAAAAAGGCGGAGCAGTGAAGAATTGGTTTTAAAGACACACAAAGCATGAAGCTGCACATCCAAAATGAAAACACAAGATTGGAGTCAGAGATGCCAATTTGCTTCAACGTCAGACTTCAATAGAGGGAAAATTTAATTTGAAGCAATAGTTGCATGCTCCGCTCCGCTCTCCACTTGCGTGGATCACCTGCTGGTGTCGGAGAGAAGAAGCCGTCTACTTCTTCTGCTCTAATTTATTACTGCGGTGTTTGCGATGCACTGCCCCCTGCAGTTTGGGAGCGGGAGCCACGTGCAGTAATAAATGGTACACGTTCAAAAAAAGAGCCTTTTACAGTGGACGGAACCAAACAACACTTTCAACGACGAGAGCCAAACAGCAGAATTTAAAATAAAATAAAACATAGAAACGTAGGTTCCCTACTTACATCTCATATCTGTTGGTGCTTATTTCTCTGACCAGGTTGAGGTACAGGTTCAGTGTGATGAGACAAACCCAGGCCAAGGCACTCCAGTCTGCAGATACACACACACATGCACACACACACACACGTACACAATAAAAAGAAAAAAAGAAAAAAAAACCAAGGTCAAATTACAACATGGCTCACTGCCACAACAGCGCGTGTGTGTCCCGAACATGCACGTATGCATGAGAGTGTGTGGAGCGTGCATGTGTTTCACTTTTTGATAAATGAAGGCCCATCCTGCAGTAATATGAGGGAAACCTGTAGCTTAGGGTGATGGATGAGAGGTGGGAGCTCAAAGGGAGATAATGATGAACTGTGGAAAAGCAGAGGGAGATAACGCAGAAGGGGGGAATGGGGGGATGGGGGGGGGTGGTGGCTGGAGGAGAAAGGAAAAAAAAAAGGAGAGGAAACCGAGGTTGCAGGGACACGGTGGGAGGGGTGGCAGCACAGACTGAAGTGAGACACTGAAAAGAAGATATGAAGAAAGGAGAGAGAAGCGCAGTCAGCAGAGGAGTGAAATGAATGTATATGACTAAAGCGTCGAGAGGGCAGCCTTCCCTTTACCTCCTCACTTCCACAGCTTTTACCGTGGGTGTGCAGGATCGTGTGTGTTTCTTTTGGCTGGACGGAAAGACAGCAGTCTGTCCACATTTGTATTATTATTATTATAAGCCGCCGTCGCTGCAAATGCGTCTTACATAACGAAAAAAACAGACGAGGCTTTGCTTTCGCCAAAGATGACGTGACGCCGCTTCACTTCCTGTCCTGGCGCTGCCTCTGCCCTCATCTTCCTTCCATTTCAAACACCATTTCTAAACATTTTATAGAGGAGGGTTAAAAGCAGAGCTGTGCAATGCAGCTCCCGCTAGACTGTGCAAGAGAACAAAGTGTCGGTTCAGCCCGTGTTTATGTACAGCCGTTTGTCCTCGGCGTGAGGATCCTCATGATAAACCGAGGTGACACGCACCAACCTCTGCAGCACTAACTCACTGCCCATTACCCTGTATCAGCGCAAGTGTGTGTGTGTGTGTGTGTGTGTGTGTGTGTGCGCAGGTGAGTGTCTGCCAGCGAGACCAATAAAACGAGGCTGGCAAAGTGTCGTATTAGCAGCCAGTCCTAACTAAAAATCCTTATGCTAATCAAAGCTAAGGGAGCTGTAATTGCGACAAATGCCAGCAATGCAAATACAACCAGGACTCCCCGCTTACAAGCAATTCAGCCTCAATCGTTTGAATCCCAAAGAAATTGTTCCACTTCCACTTGTAGATTTGCCTGATTATCCTAAATGAATCAGTGGAGCCCCGCGCCGTCATTTGGTGGGAAAGTCCTCTCCCCACACAGGAGACGGCAAAATGCAACGGGCCACAGTCTTAAGTCCCGATTCCAACGCGCAAAAAAGGTGCGGGAATGGACAGGTACAGTCCGTTAAGGTTCGTTAAGGCAAGTCGCCGGAGCGTTCGCTCTCTCGGGACCAACATGGAAGTTGTAGCAGCAGCTCTGTGGCTGTAAACAACAACAACAACAGAGAATTCATGCCCGGCTGAGACGACCGTTGCAACGTCACATATCTGCTGAGCGCTAAGCCCCGCCTACTTTTTGCGGTGGAAAACGGGCCACCGGATTTGGCTCCGGTTACACTTTGCCGTACCGCTCCGCAAGGCTCCGTTCCGCCCCTCTGCACTTTGTGTGCGGTGGAAACACGGCTTTACTGCTTGACTCACGAAGGGTTACGCCATTGCTACGGATGTGTTAATCCTTGGTTTGGGCGTGTGACTTCTCCTGAATAATGAGCAAGCCGAACCACGGCGTTACCGACGACTGCCCTCCCACTTCATTGTGAACCTCTGGAGGAGACACAGGATGGACAACCGTGCAATAAAGGAGCAAATTAAAGGCACTCTAAACTTCTTGTCGGAGTGAATGTCTGTGTACGTCGCTGTCCGATTCTCTGTTTGCGCAGTGATGGACTGTCGCCCTGATGGACTGGCAGGACGTACTGCCCACAGTCAGCAGGGATTAGCTCATCCCTTCAGAGTTGGACATAATGGCGGAGAAAATTAATGAACGATCGTCTCATAACAATCACAGCCGTGACACGCACAGATAGCTACATCTATTGGATTAAGATCTGGTGAATTAGGAGGCCAAGACAACTCATAGCAGTCGTCGTTGTGGTCCTCAAACTATTACTGAACCACTTCCGCCTCTCGCAGGAAGCAATATGCTGCTTTAAGAGGGCAGTGGTGTCAGGCAATGCCATTTCCAATATAGTGTACATGCTATGCAAAAATGCCATGGTAGATGCTACACGTCAAAGTCATATCCATATGGATGGCAGGACCCGCATTTCCAGCAGAATATTACCCAAGGTGCCGCGCTGCCTCTCCCACATTGTGCATTCTAGGCGCCGTTCGTTCCCCCGGGTAAGTGACAAAATGTGATTCATCAGACCAGAGCCTTCGTCTTCCATTTTTCAGTGGGCCGGCTCAGACGCTTACGTTGTTTTCGACTCTGTCTGAGAGGGTCAGCGCGACACGTCAAACCGCAATGCACTAACTATTCTGGCACTGCCTTTCTCTCAGAAAGATCTGCAGCTCGGCCCCGGACAAACTTCTTCTCTGTTCGATCAGACCACGCAGACTGACCGGCCTGCAAGTCCCCACATTGCATTGTTAAAGCTCGGCTGAGCCCGCGTCACTATTGGACCACTTTAGAAAAATAAAGATCACGTCACAATTTGGCTTCCTGTCAGATTCACTCAAATCTCAGGCTGAAACAACCTCGTCGCTTGAATCGATTGAAATAGTAATAAAGTTTGGTCTTACCAAAGTATGTCAGCCACCAGGCCTGGAAGTCACAAAGAGATCCTTCTGGATGGGAGTCACCCTAAGCAATAAGAGCGACACAGAGAAGCATTTTATAGATTTTTTAAAAACCTTCGTGTTTGGCGACGCGAAGACGATGGAACTCACCATGACATAGGCTACGCTGTCGAAGAAGGCGGCGACAGTCAGGCTAAGAATCATCTTCTGTACAGTAAAAATTAATAAGGAGACATGAAGAGGGATCCTCCGACAACAAATTCTTCATATTAAAAAAAAAAAAAAAAAGGCGGCACAGCATTTATATTCACTTTGAGAGGAGGGCGGATTACAGCTCAAATGATCACTGAAGTGGCTGACAGTTTGACACGCGCCATCCCTGGTGATAACTCAGTGAAACTCAGGATATCAGAGGAGAGCGTCCTCCTATTTCCACTCCACACACACGAGTCGAATTTTTTTTTTTTCGTTAAAAGAATATGAATCAATAATTGGTATGCAACAAGATTTTTCCAGAGCGCAGCTGCTTTTGCACACTGGATGCGAGTCTCGGTTAAACATGGACTCTGGGACAGGTGGTGACGAACCGGCGAGGACACGGCGAGACAAACAAACACGCACACATCTTTTCATCAATCTCTCTGTCTCCGCCATGACCCTGCCAAGGCTGTGGGGGGGGGGGGGGGACGGAGCGAGAGAGGAAGAGACGGACTGAGAGAAGAAAAAAAGAAAGAAGAAAAAAAAAAGAGCAGGAGGGCCTTGAGAGCACTAAAGACTATTGACTGACAGATAACCTTTGTGAGTTAGGAGAGGGTTTATATGGTATCAAAGGAGGGAGGGGGAGGAGGAGGGGGGGGGGGGGGGTGGAGAATGTGAGGTCGCTCTCTGTAACCTGGTCCAGAGGTAATAGGATCTATGTTAAGAAGTCATTTACTTCAGATTAGGCGGAGAACGTGCAGCGCTGCTAAACCTGACCGACCTGCTGGACTGGATGCAAAAAAACACAAAGCCACCCAGAAGAGGCACAGATTTAAAACAAACAAACAAAAAACAAAAAATTACCCACCAGAAACCCCCCTCCCCCCCCCCAACACGCTTGAGAAAATTACATTAAAATCTTATCCGTTTGGGAGAAGAGACATAAAACCAGTGGAGGGATCATTCTAACGTCATTTATCCAATATATTTAATACATATTAAACCTCAACATTTGGAGATGGAAGGCAAAAAAAAAAAAACATGAGACGGCAGCCACAATGAGAGAGACCACGAGTCAATTAACTCCACATTTCATTAATCTGTGCATTTTAATTGGGTTCAATTATGCTGAGATTTGTCATGGCTAATTGAACATATTTCCGGTGGCAACGAAGCAAACAGAAAAAGGGGAAGACGTGTTAAAACACTCCGAACGCGGTGTTGAAGATTTACCTGAGCCAAGGAGTGATATCTACGGAGCAGCCAGATCACGAACAGCATGAAAATGCTGAAAATAAGAGAAGAGGAGAGAGAGAGAGAAAAAAAAAAGAGAAAGAAAAGAAAGCACAAGTGAGATTTTACTAATTGCAAGGGCGGCTATTTCAGCTCTGCAGGCCAAATGCTGCCCTGCACATCAACACACCGCCGCCAGGAATCCCTGCGAGCTCCCTTATACCGCGAGTGTTAATATTCCTAAGATCAGTGACCATGAAAGCTTGTTTAGGATGCTTATTTATCAGGGGGAAAACAAGCACCTGCTTGAAAACATTTGACGGATTAAATTCTCACCAGAAAAGAAACATGGATAAATGTTGTGAAGTAAATGTAGATGACTAAAAAGTTAATTAAAAGAAGAAGAAAAAAACAACAACAACAAAGCATAGTTAACAATTGATTTTTTTGCTGCTCAAATAACAACGGCACTCCTCGCGGAGTGATTTGTTGTCCTGTGGCTGAAGTTTCCCGTTCTGAGCTCGGTGAAGGTGTGAGACAACTATTTGTTCTCATTTTGAATCCAACACAAATCATATGGACTTCTGCCACAGTCGGGTCTATTCAAACCGTCTAGTATTATTAACCTGCCACCTTTGTGATGACGCAACGGATTTGAATGACTTTAGACATGTGGGGTGTGTGTGTCTGTGTGACCACAGCTTGTCAACACAAAACATAATCACCATGGACACAGAGTCAACACTTCCTGAATGCTTTGGAAATGTATTAATTATTGCGCTTGCAAACACAAAAGGGTGAAATCGGCCTGTAATGCTTGGAGTTACCCGTCTCACCCGCTCTGACCCAACCTACTTTTATTACCATAAGTCTGTGATAACCTGCATATTCCCTCGGAAATTCCATTAATGTATAAACGATTTGAGACAGTTTGAGGCATTACAGTGTAGACGGCAGTGACGAAGTACATTTCCACCTGGGCAGCAGTTAATGATTCGGACTATTCTGTTAAACTTCCTGCTATCTGATTATCAGGAACTGATGAAGAAGATTGAGGTGTAGTCTAAAATGTAAATGTTTCAGACTAATCGTCCACACCTTTAAGATCGTCAGCTTGAAATCGTCAGTTCGACACAGACTAACTAAAAACCCGGTCTTTAGTCAGTCTCTTCTCCATGGTATGAGACTTCCCTGTACTTTACACACAAACAGAAGTGTTACACACTGGAATCGTCTGTACCGATTATTAATTAGAGCAGTTGGGAGACACACTGATCTACCGTCAATGGAGTGTCACACGATCTCTCAGGATCTATGGGAAATTCTGAGTTTGAAAATTGATAACAATTATACCAATCATTTAAAGGGCTGTTTGATATCTTAGCCATTAAATATGCTTTCTGAAGTAACCAATTATTGCTAAAAATCCAAAATATAAATGAGACTGATGAGAGGAATTAGTACTTCTTTAGGAACACTCCAAACTGAGCCAGTCAGGAACTATTTTTGAAGGAATCCAATTTTTTTTATTTGTGTTATATTGCCCCCGATTTTCAAGCTTTTCTCCAACTTTTGTTCAGCGAAACCCTTTCGTTAATGCCTTTTTTCATTAAAAGGCGCGACTTAGTTTGAGCTGTTTTAAAGTAAAATAATGTTCTAATTTGCATCTAATGGTGCATCTTTAATGCTTTTAAAACCATGAAGTACATAAAATATCCTTCAACAACACCTTAAGAGTTGGAAATTGCAATTTACACATGAAAAAAGAATCAAGAGTTCATGACAAAGAACAATTGAGGGAATAAGAAAAAGAGAAATATTCACCATCCTACTAAGGAGAAGGTTCCCGTGGCTCGCTTAACAGTTAAAATCACCACCTGAAAAACAAAAACCATTGAAACAACGTTTTAGATGACGTGAACACCGTCCCGTGTATTGCATTTGTTCCGCGCAAATCATTGTTTAACTAAAGTGCGATATCGTGTAAATACCGTGTTATCGTCATTGTAATCAGATCGGAAGAAAGTCGCGGGCTGACAAGGCTGCCATTTATTCCTGCCCGTCTTCTCTGTGTGTTTGTGTACGAGTATGCAAACACGTGTGCGAGTCAATGACAAGAAGAAAAACAAAAATGGGGCTCGCATACAAACAAAGGAGAGCCGAGCTTCGGAAATGTAAATATTTGGAAAGGAACGACACCTCGCACATCAGCGCAGGTGTTTCTGAACGTCGCATCCTCAAGGTTTGAGGAGCCATTTTAACATGCGACGGAGCGCGGCGCGCAGATAAACGACAGCTGAAGGGGAACGCCACAGATACAGGCAAGATGTATTAAACAAGGCCAAAGCCTGATACTCCGCGTGTTTTTTTTTTTGTTCAGAGCTGCGTGTGACCCGAAACCGAGCCCGGGCACACCAGGAATGACGACGGAAGAACAAAGGAATGTTCGGAATGGCCGACGCGCCTGTGTGTTCTGAAAGCTTCGGGCAAAAACGAATGAGAGTCCTGCAAAACACAACAAAACACAAGACGGGAATGTCCTCGGGGTGAGACGGGTGGAATCCCCCGGCTGGATGCACACGTCCTGCACGTCCCCGTCCCCCCCCCCCCGCTCAGGTCCGACTCAACAGCTCACACACACCGCCATAAACCTGCCCGGTAACTGTAAATACTCTCTGCTCAGGCACAACTGTGCCAAGAAACAGGGACAACCAAAACAAACAAACAAACAAAAAAAAAATGATGGATAGAGGAGACGCGTGGTTTATTGTGTTCCGTGTGTGGGCCGTGCATGGTGTTGTATTGCTCTGCGATATATTCAACAAGTGAATTCAACTGGAATTGAGGGGAAATTATCTATTCTTATTATCTATTCTACAGCCTTTCTTTTGAATGTTTGCTTGTTTGTTTCCAGTATTTCCATCAAGTGTGCACCTGGACTTTCCACAAATGTTTTCAAAAGTTGATTTTGTTTTTTTTTCTTTCCTTTGAGGTTTGTGCTTGGTGGCCATTTCAGGCAATATCTGATCGGCCAGAATTGATACGCAGAGTGCAAAGAATCCCAATTGGCCACAGTTGAGTCTTTGCGATGTGTTGATGTCACTAAAACAATAAATTGTGCAGCACTACTGATAGTATAGGTGCATGTACAGGGAATTTAGAGTCACTAATGGACCTAAAAAAAAAACTATATTTTTGGACTGCGGGAAGAAATTGAAGTAGCTGGAGAAAACCCGGTATGGATTTTGGAACCAGGGATTTTACACGACAACGTTTCAGGGTAAAACGCATAAATTTAGTGTTTTTTGACCCCTAAAACAAACTATAACTATAAAAGAATGAACAAAGGTTAACTGTAAATACATCATTTACAGATTAATACTGCTCCATGATTCTTGAACGATAGGTTGATTTAAAAAAAAATGTAAAATAAAAATGGCACAATTACAAGGGGACGGTGTAGGCATGTGTGAATAGTTTGAGTGTGAATATTCCCTCTGCAAAGTTTGACAGAAAACCCAAACGGATATCGCTTGCCAAGCCAATGTGGGCCATCTGTATCTAGGTTATCCCAGCAACGTACAGGACACATCAGCTGCTTCCCTGTCTGTGAGTAATTAGTCGTCACAAAAAAAAAAAAAGAAGACATCCAGGGCTTGAGGCAGAACGACATTACTGCCGCATTCTTCCCGTTATATAGCCGAGTTAAGAGAAAGGTGATAACCTGCAGCCTGACACGCAAAAGCTCCACGTACTGACATTCTCACGTTCACAACACTGGAGGAGGGAGGGGGGGGGGGGGGGGGGGAGGGAGGGGGGGAGGGAGGGAGAGAGAGAGAGAGAGAGAGAGAGAGAGAGAGGACTTTCTGTCCTCTATCTGCTCGACTTGCATGCCAAAGCTTAATTTAGCAACAGGTGATTTTCCAAATAGGTGATCCAACACCGGGTATTGTTTTGAAAAGGGAGTATCAATCATGTTTTGTTCCAATCAGCAGGGTGTGGACGCCGTATCAGAGCTGCCTGGAACTTCAGCCAGACCTGATTAGAAGTTACATTTGTGATACTTTTTGTCTTCAACGTTTCCATTTTTGGTTCCCAGCTTGTGTTCCTTAAGAGTCCCACACATTGCCTCGAAGAACTTACGGGCATTCCTCCTGTTCGATCTCTGATTTGCCAAACATTACAGTGACGCCACATCCTGCTGGACACTCGAGCCCTCGTACCTTAAAGATAAGCAACGGGCATGTCCTACATTCTAGAAATTACTTATGATTTTCTTTTTTGATATATGCAAATATATTTTTGACAACCTCAAGACAAGAAAACGTTGCATTTTGGGTGTTTGTTTTTTTTTACACAGCAACGGTGCACAGAGCTACTGAAAACACAACTTTTACTAAACCAACCCTGGTTGGAACTTTTCAAAAACGGCCCAGGCTCCATCGTCGTGTAAACGGGGGGGTAAAATGCAACTTTCTGGAAACGCTGTGTCTGCACATCACGGCCATAGTAAACAGTTCTTCTGCACATGCACAAGTCGATGGACAATAACAACAATGGCGGCCTCCAGCGTGTCATGACTCCCAGTCCACATTATCCTGAAAACTAGACACTTTTCAAGCAGTTCTGAATTTTTCAGAATCGAAAAAAGGCAACAATGGAGCTTTTTCCACTTTGAAACGTTGTTGTATGCACGGGGCCGAACCCCGCGAAGAGGAGTGACAGACAACCGGCTCACGTTGGGTTCTCAATGTCTTTGAGATAAGAAACAACAAAATTCCACAAGAACACAGTTTTAATCTGGGTCAAAGGAAGAAAAAAAAAAAGAAAGAAAACAGCTGCTGTGAGTAACAGAAATGTGACATTTGCAAAGTTTAAGGGCCACACTTGGAAGATTTCTCTCCACCAGCAGCAGAGCGATGCTGGCAGAGGAGGAAGATTTAGTAATCCCAACAGAAGATGAGCCCCTGAGCCAAGTTCATGGTGAGAAGGTGAAAAATAAATCGCAGTGATGCAACTGCTGTTAAATTCTTAGGATTAAAAAAATGCACCTCTTCCGTTCAATCACAAGCCCCTGACACAGTCTCAACAACACCAGAACACTGAAATCATCACAAAGTTACTATTCATTGCTGCGACGTGACCTGAATTTAAATAATCATTCGGATTATCTTTTTTTTAAGTAAAAAGAACATCAAACTGCACCACGGAACTCGGAAGAAAATGTATTACTCGTGTAGTAATCACTGCAGTAAATTGTATTTTTACACTATTTTGCCCACCACGGCCATATCAAATAGCTCTTCTGCACAAGATCGACCAAAACAAACAATGTTTGCCTTGAGAGTGGTAAGGTTAGATTTAGGGTCCGTAATCTCCTGGGAATTGGTAGTTTTATAGTGGAGTCATCCGTAATAACAATCCAACTTCATGGTCCGGTTATACGAACGACCACATACTCCCATTGTGTTTATAGCATATTGATCTCTGCACACGCGTGGGTGTGGTTTACAACAACAACAACAACCACCACCACCACCACCACCACCACCACCACCACCACCACCACCACCACCACCACCGCCAACAGTGCCAACTCGTTGGCCTGGCATGCTCACTACATCATTGTCAGTGTTTCTGCCATTTCCGTGTAAACGGACATCGTTTTCAAAACTGTGTAATCGCGGAACCTTTCTGAAACAAAAAAACACAAAGACAATGCGATTTCACTTGAAACTTTGTCGTGTGAATGGGGCCTAAAAGTTGTGGTATCTTCATCTGGAAACCAGTGGGCATGTTCGATGGTCAGGGGGCGATGGAGAATGGCACCGTGAATGATGACATTTTTGCAGTATATTTCAGGAGAACAGTGCCAGAACAGTGTGGCTTCGTAGTGGAAGAGTCCAGGTGCTGAATTTACTTGTCTGCAGTCCAACACGGCTGCAACAAACAGGCACGAAGCACCAAAAAGATAAGGAGCCCCTGGTGTTGACGCAATATTTTTTTTGCATTATATTTGTTTTTTCAAAAGCAAACATAAAAGTAGAATCGTATATTATAACCATATCGTCTGAAACGGGTGATATCAACGCTAAAATAAACACTGAATGTTTAACCAGTGTTATCGTGTCTCGGTTTATTCAACAATGCAAATAATTTGTTAAGACACGTCGCTACGAATAATGTTAAAATCTTATGATTCTTAAATCATCCAATCCTGTCTTGACTAAAATTGTATTATTATTTTATGTTTAATCTAATAAGATAGTATTGCTGCTGAGTTGAAGTGCGTTTTCTGTTGAAATCCTGGACAAACTGAAGTTACGAATGGAGGGATAGAGATGAGGATTGTGCAACGTGGGTTGCAGACAAGTGTTCCCTGATTGCAAAGAATAAATTAAAGTCTGAGATATCATGGAGTGGCCGGGCACTTTGCTTATCTAATAGAGAGCAAAATTCAAACTTGGAATGACTCGCGCTATAAAATGTATAGTTATCTATAATTATATTCACCATTTTCTTTGGGATAACACGTCGCCATGGCTTCAAAGCGTTGTTGTGGTTAATGATCTTCTTTCACTGTGAGAACATGTCCAGTCTGTTTAGGGCATTTCTGCGTAGTGTTTACATGTTCTCCTTGCGTGTGCCTGGCTTTTCTCTGGTTACTCTGGTTTCCTCCCACAGTGCAAACACGTGTGTGGAACAATCTGTCTTTGTGCTTGTTGTGTGATGATGGATTGGTGTCTGGGGGTGTACCCTTGCCTTTTGCCAAAATTGTACGATCAGCTCCACCTGACCTTGAAATTTATGTAAAATTGGGCTGCAATGCAATGTTTTCTCTGGAATTGAATTAAATTAAATCACCTATTGGGAAGGGGGGGGGGGGGGGATGCCATTATGGAGCTCCCCTAAAAAATATTGAGCCCTTAAAAACAAGTAAAAATATCACGACAACCAACTTTCATCCAGAAATTGAGCAAAAACCAGTTACAAAGTTGACAAAACCTAAACTAATCGAGATTCCAGGAGGAACAGGGCGTCTGTCCGCGGGGCAAATGCGGATATTGTGGAGGAGTACATGTATCTGGGGGTATAAATTGGACTGGGATATGGATGTTTAAACTTCTATTCTATTTATTGTGTTCTATTCTGTGAGGAGCAGCCCTATAAAGAATTTCCCTCTGGCCTTAATAAAGTATTTATATTCTCCGGAGCAAATACTGAGCAGCACAACTGGTTTAAAAACGATGTATAACGACTCAAGCGTGCTCAGCTGTGCAGCGTTTCGTGTCGTTTGTCGATACATACACCCAGAAGTCATTATTTTAATAATCCGCCTGTAGGTGAGACTCACTGAGAGGCCTAATGTCATGTTAATTAGTGCCGTTAATGAAACATTACAGTTAAATAAGCCAATTAACGCAGCTAGCATGACGGACGGCTCAATGCTACCGACGGAGCTTAGTGTCAGGAGCCTTGCGGGTGTCAGGACTTTGTTCATTACCTAATCAATCGAGTAATTAATGAGAAAGAGGTCAACATCAGTGAGTGGTTTAAATCCGCTCGCCTGAGACCCCCATGTAGCAGAAAGACGCGATACAGCTAACTGGCTAATTAGCCCGAAAGCGAGAGTAGTTCAGTGATGTTTGGTTACTTACGCATCGATAGTCCTCTGAGTCTGTATTAAAGAAACCGCAGCGTGAGTGGTTACTCGTCAGCTTTGGTGCTTCACTGTCCATTTTTTTTATTAACAACAATTTTGATACAATTTAGCTCCGTTATGTTTTTATTTTTGTAGCTCGCTTCACGCTTACTTCCTGTTTCTACGGCGCGCCAAGAAGGACAAAAAGTATGGCTGCGCGTCTGAGCGGAGAGCTTCTCGAAGTTACAGTTCATGCCAATGTTTTCAATGTCATATTTATGTATTTAAAGAAAATAAACTACAAAGACCGCAAGGTCCGGAACGTATATACATAAAACTCAATGTTGTCACACAGATTAACGACGGACAATAAACACACAGAACTGTCCTATACTAAATTCTATTTCTATTCAAATGTTTTCAAAAGGCAAGGCAAATATATTCATGTAGCACCATTTAGCCACAATGCAGTCCACAGTGCTTTAAATGAAATATAGGAAATACATTAAAACATAGCAATTAAGAGTCTTAATCGATTAAAATCCTGAAATACAATAAAACAAAGTGATTAAGAAAGGCATAATAAAGTTAAAACTTTTATCATAATAAAGGTAGTAAAATGAGCAAAACCTATTGTTAAAGGGAAAGACTGAGCAAATGATAATGTTAAAGCCTGATTTTAAAAAATTTAATAAAATAAAAGTGTGTGTCAGCTTCCTGAGGACCTCGGGGGCCTGGATGTTTCATATTCTGCTTGTAAATCTGAGATATATTCAAGCCCAAGACCATTCAGAGCTTTATAGACAAGAAACAGACCAGATAGGCACCCAAATTAACGATTTGGTTTGAACTTCATATTTCATTGCTGATACCGGCAATCAAGGTTTTGGAATACAAGAGTGAAGTGACACGATCAGAAAATGTCTCTGCATCTTCCTAAATGTCATTTGTAGAAAAAAACGGTTCTCACCTGCAGTGCAGACTGTACATCATTTGGCTGCAAAAAAATAAGCAGAATATAAAAAGACTGCTATGTTTCCTGGGAATAATTCAACTATTTGAGTCCAACTGTTTCATTAAATGAGGCAAAGAAAAAGACAAAGAATCACTGGTGACCCTGAACATGAAATGTGGTCAAAGTTGTTTTTTCTTTAGTGTTAAAACTGATGCATCACCTTGTACTGAATCAGTCTGTAATAGGAGTCGACAAAGAAGGAAATAAACGGAGACACTGCCTCCTCCTATAGTTCTGCTCATATCTCAGCATTAAGATCAGTATCTCATGCCTCTTTTATGGAAACTTTAAGAGACAGGTCTGAGATCTTTGATAGTAAATGCTCAGAACCCAGAGCATTTGATAAATTGATGGTCGGGTGGGCGACTGCGCTGGACTCAACTCAGAAAGGTTTTTCTGGCGGTTGTGTCTGAATTGGAGATATAGCATAAAAAAAAGAAAGAAGTGATTTTGAAAGTTTGAACTTCAACGAAGAAATGCAAACTGATCTTTGATATCCAGCTCTGCTGGAGTTTCAGTATGTATCTTCCTCCACATAAGGCATGCGCTTTCTTTACATATGACAATTAATGCATGGAATGTAAAGCAAAAAGAGCATGGGCCTGTGAAGGAGCTGAGGTCTATTTCTGCAGGTACTCTTTCCTGATTCCATTATTAAAAAAAATGCACAGACAGGTGAATAAAATACACCTGTGACGAGACCCTGTGACATTCTTAAGGTTTATTATCCATGATTCACTGAACTGAAGTACTCGCCTCAAGCAATCACCCGGAGGGCAATAAGGTTCATTTGAGCAGAAGCCAGCACGTTGAAGTGTGTTACTTTAGTTCTTCATGTGGGCCACGGTGGCTGCATCGCTTGTAAACAGTCTCCACCGCAAACGATAGATCATTTCCATGGTGTGTCGGTTTAATGATATTTAATGAGACTCTTTTTGACTGACTTCACCCGCAATGTACTCCTGCTACTTATCTCTGCCGACAGGAATTGACATTCTTCTTATATCCGGTAACTCCCCGACTGGTTTTTGACATCAGCAACAGTGAAGAGCAACAAGACTGGAACGGTGTTTTTGTTTTTGTGGTCTTGGAGTTCTAAAGCAGTTCAGCCCATCATAGAAAAGATCCACCACCATTTTACACATTTGTAACAAGAGCTCTTCAATACCTTCAAAAACAGATAGGAATATTGAAGAACTGGAAGATCTTGTTTTAGCGAGGGGATAAAAGACAGAGACGTTCACTCATTGCACATTCTTGCCTATACAGCCACAACATGAAACTAAATCCAAGTATCGTGATCTCAAAAGGGATTTGTTGAGCAATTTTGAGACAAACAAGATAACAGACATTTAATAAAATCTTTTCAGATTTTGACCTGTTAAATTATTAAGCCCCGAGTCATTTAATTGAACGTAAACATGACAAATATGAAATGGCGATCTACCGAAGAGGAATTCTGAAGAATCGCTCATACAGACTTGCTTATCCTTTGTTATGGAGTGTTTCAGGTGTTTATTATAGTACATGCAATCCTACTGATTTTTGTTCTCACAGTTGCTGTATAAGAATCTGAGAGTTCAAACCTTTTAGGTGAAATTGATGATTTTTTTTTTTGGAGGATTTCATTTCCAAGCAGGAGTATGTGAGGGGGGAAAAAAAGTGTCAGTGGAAAATGAGGCTCAGTTGAAAATAGGTGTGTTGCTCCTTATTGACCTGTTGTGGGCCTGGAACTCCAGCTGCACCCAATGGCCTTTGGAACCGTCAAGAAAATCCCCCTAAAAAGAAGATTTGAGAAGCGAGAAAGTGTTTTATAATTGCATTCCAAATGATCTTATGTGGACGCCTGCAGTACCTGCTTCGGCTCTGAAGTTTCACAGTTAGAAAGTAGTTCAAGGTGTACCATACTTGGAACTTGACTGACAGGTAAAGGTAGCATTCCTCATCCTGCAGGTAATTGTGGATCCACCTCTTCCTGGTATCTACATACAAGAGTTTCTTTTAACTGGTTGTGTTCTGCTTAATCTCTCTCCACATTTCCCAGCACAGATAATCCTACAAATTACATGAAAGCACTGATTATTAGTTTTTTTTAAAGGTTGCAAACATGAGCAAGAAATAAGCAAATGGTTGGATCCAGATTTTGTTTCCTGGAATGAAAGCAGTCTTTCCTCTAAAAGATAAAGATACATTACTTTTGCCAAATTTCCCCTACGAATTGAGATATATAATCAAAGTGAAAGTTACCAACTCATTTTACTAAGAAATATAGAAATGGATGCATCTAGTTTAGTGTAATCATACACCACACAAAAGTCAAGAGTAAAATTAATATAAAAAGTTTATTTTTGAAACAAATGTCCGTATAAAAAGAATGCACAAGATGCACACAAAAGCACTTGCTGAATTTGACAGATGGACCTCATCATAGTAATACCACAACAGAAAACAAAGACTTAAACAGGACGGTGATAACAATGACAGCATTTCATGGAAATCCTCATCATTCCCCATAAAAAGGAGAATTATCATACGATTCCAGTTCACTGGCCATGTAGGACGCCAGGAGATCATGGACAGCTACAATAAGCTGCCTCCTTCCAGGCAAAAATTATTTAAAGACACGAGACAGACTGAAAGGATCAGTCCTCATACACAGACAGGTCTCGCCGAACACACAGACATCATCAACACCACAGACTGGGATGTCAAATCTTTTGTCAATATCCCCCCCCCCCCCCCCCCCCCCCCCTTCGGAAGGGCGGTTCGAACGCACACGTCATTTCATCACACAATCCACTCCTTGTTTAAAACATTGAAATAAAAACAGGCTCTTACAGCGTGAGGTAATAAATACACTTAAATAAAAGCATTAAATATGTTTCATTTGTGTTTCACGTGATCCGGAGGCACATTGTGGTTAAAAAACAAAAAACACTTGAGTGCAAAGCATGAGAGTTTAGTAACAAGTACACAAAGGCTTTCCGCAGGATCAACACATCCACATCCAGTCATTACAGCAGAGGAGAGACCAACACCATGTGGGCCTGTGGACAGTGGAAGGCTGCTTCAACCAAGTTTGTCCATCGATTCCATGGTGGCGGCAGCAGCATGGCCCATCAGAAAGTCAAGTTTCAGGCACTCCAACCAACAGAGGAAAAGGAAAAGAAAAAGTTTGTTTTTCCTCAGTATTTGTGGTCACCGGGGTGTTTTCACAGTCCCCAGCCTCCCATGCCGACCTCCTTCTTGTAGCACTTCGTCAGACAGTTGGCCTGCTGGGTCAGCTTGGACAACACTCCCTGGAGCCCCACCAGGTGGAACTGGAACTGCTTCTCCAGATCCAGATCCTCTTCGTCCTCCTCCTCGTCGTCCTCCGAGGAGGAGGAGGAGGCGGAGGACGAGGAGGCCGACGAGGACATGGACGAGGTGGAGGCGGAGGAGTTCGTGCGCGTGATCTTCAGGCTCTCCTTGCGCCTCTCGTCGGCCGCGGCGCGCCGGACGCCCCACTCGATGTCGGTGCGGATGGACTTGAGCAGCTGGTAGTGGCTGTACATGTCGCCCTCGTCCACGTCCGCCTTCAGGGAGCTCAGCTCACTGTGCTCGTCCACGGGGACGTCCCGCAGCAGGCTGGGCACCATGACCGTCTGGTCCATGTTGTTCACGGCGCCGATGAAGCGGTTCATGGCGTTGAAGAGGGAGTTCTTCTGCTTGGGGGTCTCTTGCATCTGCATCATCATCATGTCTTCCTCGGTCAAGTGCGTTGAGCGGCGATGCTGGTTGGCCTCACTTCCTGACTTTCTTTTTTCTTCTTTCTTTCTTTTTCTTCCACCCTCTTTCTTGGGTGTCTGTGCTCGTTTCTTTCTTGTTGAACCGCGCGGCTTGTGCGCGCCTCTTATAAAGCAGGTGGTTGTGAAGAGGTGAAGGCGGGTCCCCGCAACCCGTTTGTCAAGTTCCTCCCAGGCGGCGAAACCGGAGCCAAATGACCTGGAATAGCACCCGACAGAAAGGTTTCAGAGGAAGTAGGAGTGGCGACGAGTTGTCAGCTCGGACAGACGACGCGGGTTTCAAACAAGCGTCTCCTGCAAGTCAGGAGCAACAACAGCAGCGCATGGGGTTTAATGTTTGACGCGCTGTTTTTCTTTCTTTTTTTTTTTTAAACGCACGGCTCAAACTCACCGTCTTGCTGCCCGACTAAAGCCTCTTTGCGCTGGGACATGAAAGAAGCGAGGGGCTGTTACATCACAGTTCCGACAAGCCACGCAGCTGCAGCGTGTAAGTTAGGAGACGTCTGATCGGGCTTGACCGGCCTCATGAATATTCATGAACCGAGCCATCGGCCCACCGCTCGCGCTCCCGCTGAAGCCAATCACAACGGCCGTG
Organism: Blennius ocellaris; assembly: GCF_963422515.1. Classification (NCBI taxonomy): domain Eukaryota; kingdom Metazoa; phylum Chordata; class Actinopteri; order Blenniiformes; family Blenniidae; genus Blennius; species Blennius ocellaris. The sequence goes on along the minus strand of NC_137655.1, from coordinate 22,374,360 downwards.
TCCGCTTCAAAGAGGCGGGACAAATCAAGTGAAGATCAAACGGCGAAAGAAAAATAAAAAAAACTAAAATAAAAAGGAGAAGCGTGTGCCGGATGTGCTCTTACGTTGTTTTTTTTATTTGGGGGGGGGGGGGGGGGTTATTCAAACTGTACATTACAGTGGTGTCTCCTGGAAGTCGTCAGATATCCTTTTACATGTATGTTTTTTATAGTTTCATGTGTTTACATGTTTACAGTCTGTCTGTGCCTGTGTCATCATGTCTCTTCAGACTAGAGCAGTCTCTGTCAACACCACCTGTTTCTCTTCAGTACTGTCCTGACGGGCTTTCTACTGCTGTTCAAGAAATACCTTTGTTTATTTTTAAACTCCCTTTTCAGTTGTCCCTGAAAAGTGAGTTAAGAAAAACAAAGTTATTTCTTCTATCTCGGCCTTCTATCCAAGTCTGAAAGAGCTAGGGTGAACATCTCAGATAATGTACAATATATTAAAATAATATGATTAAATTGATTGTTTTTCTGTAGCGACATTGCACACAACATCCAAATATCTGATTGAGCCAAAAAAGGCATGCATTTCTTATTGTTTGATGTTAATTTGAATCAGTCAAATACATTGTTTTAAAAGTTCAGTATATTGTAATTGCAATATTGAAATGTAGCAGTATTTAGTAAGAATAGTAATATTTATTTGATTTTCTCTTGTCAATTTGACTTAATACTGTATGGACATCTACCAGGCCATTCAATGATATTTTGTGCATTATTGGAGCAACAAATAGGCATGTTAATAATCCAAATTAGTAGAGAAATTGTGTAAAGTAATTGGCATAATATTAACACGTATATCAACCAAAATACATCCTTGTTTTAACTGCCCAATTACAAGGCCGTTATAGTGATAAAATAGGTTGTGAAAATATCATAAAAGGGCAAGTTTACTCTTTACTGAGTTCTACTTTCACACCAGCAGGAATATATCAGGCCTGCTTATTTCCCCTTAGGGTATCTTTAGTCTCTAACCCAGGTGAAGCACTGACTGGATTTTCAGATTACACTAAAAAGCAAATTGTTGCACCAGCCGGTTTCCAGCAGCGATGGTGGATAGCTGATTTTCCTCTCCCCTTGTGTTGCTGGTAAACAGGAGGACTCCCACACACCCCCTGCATTAAAAATAGCCCAGCATTAGCACTTCATGCATTATATGCACTGGTGAGAGGACTGAAATTTGAGCTTTGGTAAACATTTCTGGTAAGGGTGAAACAGTATAAACATGTTTTGTTGCAGTGTGACGATCAACAGCATGCGTATGAGCAATATCCCCAGAGAGGAAATGTTCCTAAATGGTCTTCCCGGGGCTCTTTTATTTATTTTTTTTTAAAATGCACATTAGTCATTGTCTTCAAGTTGGTTAAAAGACTTTTCAGCTGTGTATTGTTGCCTCCATAGGTTTCACCATCCAGCCCGAGAAAGCGATCGTTAATGGTAAGTAGTTTTAATGTGTTGACACTCTCTTTAGGTCATCCTATACTCCTGCATAAACAGTAAGATCATCATATCACACCATAATGTACTGTACACGATTGTATTACCGGAGCATTCCAACTCAGCCAGGATTACTTTGTGTTGCATAATGTCACATTGCATCATACAGAGGTGGGAGAATGTCCATCAGGCCTAAAGGTGGGTGGGTGGGTGGGTAGGGGGGGGGGGTCCTATTAATCTTCACTGCTGATGTCATTTTAGATTTAAATGAATATAGTGACATTAACCAAAGTTAACTTCCATATAAGTTCTACCAGGCACTGGAATGTTTGGCAGAGTCACAAACAGTTGAAGTCATCGTTCACAAGCAGCTTGTTTGTATCTCACAGTTTACCGACAACATGCACATTGACAAGTGAATGAAACTTGGTTGTCTCCCAATGTATTCTGGGTAAAAGATCGGTTTACTGTTGTACCTTACCAGACCATGTGGTATAATATTGTGTGATATCAAAATATATTGTGCAAAAAGGTATTTTAAGTGTTGACTTGTTTGGTTTCAAATAATATCATATTGCACTATATCATATTGATCACCTTGTCATGTATGATGTTGTACTTTATTTGTGTCATCATTTTTGGTCAAATTGTACCATGGCACATCTCACATGTCGTAAGTCACATTAGAATTGTACTTCATCATAGTTATAAAAAATTTAAAATCCTATATATGATAATGACACCCCCCCAGTTAAAGGTGTTTCTCTGAGGTCCTTTCCAAAATTCCTTACGAGTTTCATTGAAAGACATTGAGGCATCTTTTGTTTTTTCCAAAAGTGGAACTCGCCGCCTCCGGACATCAAAATGACAAAGCCTCTTGGTATTTGAAGCTTTCTCTCTACGATCAAGCCTGTGATGGGGTCAGTGCTCCATCTATTTTAAGCTGATTCACGGACTATACCTGATGTTTAACCTATTTGTTTGATTTTTAATTACCAACCACTTCGGGTTGCATGTTGATCACGTTTAATGGGAGCAGAGCAAAAATCCTGTCTTGTTTCTAATGTGAAACCAAACCTTTTGAATGGGCTTGGATCTCCGAACAGGGCAGAGACAGTGTGCTGGCACTGAAATGTGGCCTGACTGACACGACGTGCTTTTGAAATTATTCATGTGGGTACAGTTTGTTTTAGGTACAGGCAAATTAATCACCATTCCAAAACTGTTGCTCAGCAGGAACAAGGGCTATGTGAGCAGGAATGTAAAACCTGCTCCGTGAGGTTTCCTTTTCTTTCTCTCTCCATCCCATCCTACTTCCGTGCCCTTTCTTGGGCATGGCCCTTGTCCCTTCATTTTTTCGTGACACTTCAGGCACACTAATGACCTTGTCTGAAACTAGGGCTCAGTGCCGTACTGGCTTTAAACTGTAACGCAGTGTAAAGCTGTTAAATATGAAACCAATGTATCTTTATTATCAGCAACATCTACGAGACGTTAAAGAATCATCTGTGCAGAAAGGCCCCACGAAGTCTTCTTCATTCACACCTGATTTATTCACATATAAATCACATTTTTACATAGTCTAAGTCAGACCTGATCATTTCAGTTTCAGCGATTAACAGCATCAAGATTCATTACTTTGGTGAACAAGCTGACAAATAACAGTTGCTGGGTGAAAGAAAGGCGGCCTGCCTATTCTGCTTTGACAGGAGGTCACAGCAATCAGTCATTTCAACTCACACTGTTCTCTGATTTTCATGCCGGAGGCCTTTGCTGGGATTTGAACCGGGGTTCCGCACACTTAAGGCATGCAGCCAAAAATGAAAGTACTTAATGTACACTGTTGTAAATAACACAAAACTCAGTTCCGAAGTCTGAAGTGGAGTGGATGTCAGAAAAAAGGCATAAAATTAAGTACTTTATAGTGTATTTAGTCACTTTCCACTCGCCACATTTCCTCGATCCCAAATCTGCCTCAGAATCGACATTTCAGGAACACATATGAACTAATCTTAGCCCTCCTCTGGATAGAAGCAGACCGTAGATCCAGTCAGGGGAAAACCAAAAAAAAAAAAAAAGAAGCAGGTCAGCAGAGCCACCGTGCCACTACTGCTGAGCAGAGATCAGATAGAAACAGGCGCCGGCTTTGCTTTCTCAACATGGGCTGTCAATCACGGGCCCCACCTCGCCGACTCCCTCTATTCTCCGGTGAAAAGGCCTTTCCACTTGTCAGAGGACGCGCCGCGCCTCAAATGCAACAGCGAACCCGGGATCAGTTCGGGAGGGTTTCTCGATTGTGTGTCATGTCAGGAGCTGAGCATCCACCGATTACCGTGGGTGTCATCATCATCCCAGCGGCTTCAAAGAGTGAGGAAGAGGGGAGAACGTGGAGGTGCCGGGGAGGGCTGGTGGGTGGGTGTGGTGGTGGTGGTGGTGGTGGGGGGGAGGTGATGGTGCGCTGTGCAATATAGGAACAGGCAGCTTGAGAGGGAACTCTCGTACTTGTCATCACGGCCGCGTGTTGCGGAAAGGTGTGAGGCGGCCTGGGTGTCTGCCTTCAGCAGGCGACGCAGCGACAACAATTAGAACAACAGCAGCAAGAACAACGACTCAGACGCACCGTGGGGGGAAAGGACAGGCCTGCTGTGTGTGTGTGTGTGTGTGTGTGTGTGTGTGTGTGTGTGTGTGTGTGGTTCTTGCTGCATGGAGAGAGCACTTTACAACCCCCCCCCCCCTCCCTCCCTCCCCCTGCAAGTTTTGAAAATGAAATTCATAATAAGATCACATTAAAGCAGTCAAAGTAATTCCTGTCATGAATTTAATACGAGTTTTAATCTGATTAAACCGCCATTTGAAAACATTTCCTTTATACCGAGCTGGGTGAGCCACTCAATTAGTATTATAATTTGTTGCAGTTCATCTCTGAAACAACTGATACGTGCTACTCAACAGCAGTCGCTTCAAAACGGTGGCTTTGACAGAGAGGGGGGGGGGGGGGGGGGGGGGCTCCATCAGGGGGCGCTACAGAGCTCTGGGGAGGGACGGACCTGGAGAAGAATCGAATTCCCTTGAGGTTGCCTTTTCACAGGATTTCCTGTACGTGTGAAACGGAATCATGATGGTGATTAAAAAGTGTCATGAAAAAGGTTTCAGGACAAAAATCACAAAAGCAACGGTGACAATAGTTAAAAACCTGATGTTTTAAATGAAATGATTTGTGATTTTTAACTAGGAACAGTTCAAAGCAGCTGTTACCCAAAATACTTTCGAATATGAAAAAAACATTAAGAGATCCATGTTCAACATTCATCTTCAAACTGCAACTTGACGTGAGACAGTATCGGTGAGGCGTGGGAGTTTTGAGCGCTTTATTTTTACATTCAATATTCTTTTTCGTGTGTCATACGTGAACCTCAAGCCAACACAACCTTAAAAGCCCAGGTTTAGTATTCATCAGTAGATTGTCAACTATTGTTGAATGTGGTTGCTTCGGACAGAGGGACAAGTTAATGTCCTGTGTGAGAGAAAACGACAACAAATAAAGGTGGTTCTTTTTCCTCATTTTTGTGCAAGGTTGGAGAAATCCTGGTCCTGCAGTTCATGCTGTAGATGCCGCCCTGCTCCGAGACAAATGGCTGCACTAAATAACTCGCTGTCAGGTTTTCTGGAGGGCCTGATGATGACAGATTCTCTGAATCCAGGTGTGTTGGAGCGGAAGTCACCTGACAGATGTAGGACAGTATTCCTTTCAAGATCAGGGCTGGACATCACTGATCTCAACTGATAGATGTGGCGCCTATTTTGGCTTTGTTTCCTGACATAAACTGAGAGCACAATATTTGAGGCTTTTCAATTGAAAGTCTGGTCTTTTACCCTTCGTTGGGCGAGTGACTTCATTTGGGAACGTCTCCATTTCTTACCGTTTCCTTCTGAACCCTAATTATGACTTGATATATACATTGAAAGAATAAGTACTCGTGCCAAACACAGATATGTGCTGCTGTGTTGAAGTGCAAGTCACTCATATGTGCTTAAACCAAAACGTGAGCCCATATCTATTTATTTTATTATGTTATACAGTATAACAGCACTAATCAACACTGTATTTGTGATAGAAATAGAAACAGATTCGTGCTTTTGGTCAACTGAACGTTTATCACCACAAGTCTTTATGTAAGTGGCACCTAATTCACAAATACGCACCAATTTAAAATGGCTAAATCGCTTCTCTGGGATTGACATTCCCAACATTTCCAAGCATTTTCAAGGAGTGAAATGCTTGCCTATGGACCACAAGGTATGGTGAAAGAAAAATCCAGGTTACATTCTAATTTACTGTGGAACATATTTTTTTATCTAAAAAAAAAAAAATAATACAATGATGTCAAACCACTTGAAGTTTTAATTAAAAAAAAAGGTGTGTAATTGGTCCCCTCTCATTAATTAGAGCGGTCATGGTCCTGGAGGACTGCTGCCCTGCATGTCTCAGGTGCCACACGGCGCCAAGACACCTGATTACGATGAGTAATCCGCTATCAAGCTTTCTGCTGCGTTTGATGATGGCACATTAATTAGATTGAGGTCAGTTGGAGTGGGGTGCGGGATTGTCCTTGTTACAGGCCGACGACCAGACCTTTTGCGTCCTATGAAGAGAATGACTGGGCCTCACCATGTGTATTTCAGATGCAGCCCTGCTCTAGATAATCCGATGACGACAAAGACATTACATCATCATATTAGACCGGCTGCCTCCAGTTCCGGTTCCCTGGACGTTTCAGATTGCCGCACTGCTTTCAGGACACCAGGTTGCAACGAGGTGTTGACAGTCCATCACGCGTTAATTAGAATCAGGTGTTTTAGGGCATGGAGGCGTCTCAAAGGTCGCGGAGGCCACAAAAAGAGCTGCGGTAACGTTCAAATTTGAGCTTTGAAGGTTAATTTTGTGGCGCCGAGTGTATGTGTCTATGTCTATGTGTTCGCAAGAGCAAACGATTATAGCAAATTCCTACAATCGTGAAGTCAATTTTAATGAAACCTTCTCATGAAAAATAGAGTGAAATGCCCCCCCCCCAAAAAAAAACAAACCCCTGAGTGTTTGATAGCAACGAGATGTTGTGTTGTGTTGTGTTGTGTCCACTATTCTCAAGAATTCAGTTTCGAGCCACCCATTTTGACTTGATTTTCTTTGTTTATACAAACCCGATCGCTGAAGCTTATTGCATACCGAGCTTATCACCAACATCCTTGTGATTTACATAAAATTAAAGCGAAGAGCTTTTAGTTCCGGTTGATGTGTAAAACGTAACAAGATGCATATAGTTAAAAAAAGAACATATAAAAACCTCTGGAAGACTGAAGGAAAACACATCATTTTCACCCAGGTCAGTCCTCAAGGGTGAAGAGAAAAAAAATCAATGATTTCTTTGACATTTTGATGATTTGTTGTTGTTTGTTGTTGTTTCAACGGACCAGACTGAAGCCTCTCGCCAGCTGGTTTTTAGCCCACGGGCCTTACGTTTGACATCCAGGAACACATTGCCCATGCAGGACTGGAGCACTCCACAGCCAGGAGTGACCGCTCCTCTCTCCGCTTCCAAACTGACAAATGAGAGTTATTTCCAGCTCTCTCTCTCTCTCTCTCTCTATTTTTTTTTTGCCGATGACAATAAAAGACGTGCAAAAATGCAAATTAGCGGCTTCGCCCTAAAGAGTCTGGTGATTAATGTCTACGGGGGGAATCACACTCCGACGTTGCTTGGATGAGGCGTTATAAAAATCACAAGGCTCCGATCAAACCTTTCAATAAAAGTCTGAGGATGTCTAAAAGACTGTGTTTGAATGGGAGAGAAATCAACAACAACAAACAAAAAAAAAGGAAAAAAACGCGGGCCGCCGACTAGATTCGCCGTTCCATAATTAGACTTGGCTGCGCACGAACGTGTCTGCGCGCGCCGGACTCCCGTTTTGTGTGTCTGCGTGAGTAATAGCGCTTCCCCGGTGAATGCCTCCCTCCAGCCTATAACCCATTATGTGCAGTCAGGAGGCGGAGGCGCGGTCGAGGCAGGGCGCACGAGCCAGAGGCACGCACGCTCCATTAGCGGACCCACTGCCGCGTCACTCTGCCGGTAATTTGCGTAACGAGATCGGAGCGAGCCCCGTCTGTCGGTCGGCTCGGTATCTCTCCCCCCCCACCGCCCCCCTCCTCCACACCCACCCCTCCTCCTCCTCCCTCCATCTCCGTCCTCTGTTTTTCCTGCCTTGTTTCCGATGCAGCCCGCAGCAGCAGCGGAGGAGGAGGAGGGAGGGAGGGGGAGGAGGAGGGAGGAGGGAGGAGGGAGGAGGAGGGAGGGGGAGGGAGGAGGAGGAGGAGGAGAGACGGGGAGAGACGGGAGACGTGTGCGCGACGCTCCCACGAATGCGGTTTCCTCTCCCGCGTTTTCCTTTTTTTCTCGCGGCTCCAGAGTTCCGTTTTCCATCGATACCCAAGCGCCATCAAGTGGACGAGGATGGTATTAACTGTAAATGCCTTAAAAAAAACAAAAAAACATCGATAGTGAGTCTCCGTGAAATTCACATTTTTTTTTTTTTTTTTAGTGATTAAAGAAATATACAATATGAAGCCTTTCGTTTTCGAACGCACTTTAATTTTTCTTAATATCTGGTTTTATTTCAATGATGTTAATCTATTATTATGACAATCTTTGCCTTGAATATGAACGGTGCTACACAAATAAACTAGTGTTTTTGAAGAATTGTTTTTTTGTGTGTGTGTGTTTTGCCTAAATGTGCAGAATGTTTGCAGGCCGCCGTGAGGCAAAAACCCATTTCTCCTCCTGCGAGGTGGCCAGGTCTACACACGAGGCAGTTATTAAATCCACCTATTCATTATTTGCACCTCCCATCACCTCCCCTCATCCCCTGCTGATTATTTAATAAGTGGTTGGCAATAACGAGCGCCTCCGCCGACACTGCTGCGTGCAGTTCTCCGTCGGTGCGGTGGAGAACAGGGAGGGCCTCGCAACACTGCAACGCCACGGCCTCCCCTCAGAGACATGATCATGAGCAGCAACAAAAGGTGTGAATGACCTCACACGGCTCTGGACGTCATCTGTTTTCTGGTTGCGCTCAATTATTTTGCATTTATTCTTTCATTGGACTGTTGGAACAAACATGTATGTCTCGTGCTGAACATGCTTAGATACAAAAAAAAAAAAGCTATTGCACACTGCTGCACTGTGACTAAATCAACATTATCCATATAAGACGCTGAATAATATTGTTTGAAATGAGGTCAAACTCGGCTGCACACTTAAAATAGATCATCTCATGTTTTCAGTTTTATCTCAAACTTTGATGCTCGTATTATTTCTTGTCTAAAATGTTATTCCCCTTTCATCTTCCATTGTGTTTCATACGTTTACTGTAAAACATTTGGAACATTGGTTTTGATGAATAAAACATGATTATCTTTTATAACACCTATCACAATATACCTTTTATTGCTCAGGTCAACCATGGACCTGACTTTTTAGAACGCCTGAGATTAAACATGCCACTTGTGGTCCTGATTTAAACCACAAATTATCATTATTTAGGAGTCTTCCAATGAAAACACAGTGTTTGTTTCATAAACCGAGTCATCCAGCAGAAGTTTGGCGCGACATTCACAAGGTTTTAATGTCAGAAACGGTCTTGTGGAAATATAAGCACACAAATGGAAAAAGAGCTCAGGAATGCATGTAAATGAAATAAATTACAAGCTATAGTCACTCTAAATGAACAACGGCAGAAAGAAAAACACTCCAAACAAAAGTGTTATTCAGTATATTTATTGATAATAAGACCACTGATGGTGAGTTAGTCAATAGTTAGACAGCATGGTGCTTCTTGAGTGTCTAGTGACCCCATGTGTAAGCGGGATGGTATTACAATTTATTATTTACAGGACATTATCTGTTAGAGAAGGTAAAATAAGTTTCAGAGTATTTGGAAAACATACATTCACTAAATAAATTTACAGCTTCAAAAGCAATAGTTTCAAAAAGCCACAACAAAATACTGACCAAAATTGAATACGACAGGTTTCACCAATTTTAAACAGCCTCTCTCTCTCGCTCTCTCTCTCTCTCTCTCTCTCTCATGCACGCACGCACGCACGCACGCACGCACGCACGCACGCACACACACACACACACACACACACACACACACACACACACACACACACACACACACACACACACACACACAGAGAAACAAAATCCCACACACGCCACACACTCCTGAAAGAGCCAGAAAACCCACTTGGTTGAAAGTGTAAAACCCAACGCCGACCAAACTAGAATAAATATAGAGCTAAATTGAAACAGCTACGTGTTGCGTGTTATACTCCCAACAGAACATCGGCCACAATTATTTTTTTTCCAGTGCGAGCGATCCTATAAACTATTAAACAAATACGGATTAACAGCACAAAGTGTGGATTCAAAACCGCGACACGACACCGATACTGGTCAGGGTGTTAGAATGAGAAACGTTACGTCATATAAATTACATTTCCAATACATATCTACAGATGCCGGTGATGGTTGGTGGGCTGAAAGCACTACACAGAATCTTGCAAATACTTGATGAACACCGTTTGAGTCCTGCTAATGCTGACTTCTCTCGTTGTAACAGACTGCTGGCATTATAAGAACACAAGTCATGATCCTCGCGGCTGGATGTGACCTCAGTGTGCGAAAAACGTGATGTTGTGCTGTGCCTTTCTTTAAAAAGCAGAACTCAACTTGCTTGACTTGTACATTAAAACAATAAAAAAAAACATTACATCACTGAAGAATGCTTCAGGTGCAGTTCTTATTGGCTCGTCAATCGGCTTCCTAAATGATTTTTCTCTCGGCACACTAAACGTCTCTTCCTCACTGTTTCCTGTCTGCCAATCAGATGAAACAGAATAAATCTGAAGTTTCATTTCAATTCGTCACACTCTGAATTGATAGTCCAAACATCCACAAACATGAAGTTGAAGCATGTAAACCTCTAAAGCTCCCTCAGTCTTGAGGCTTAATTTTGACCCCGAGAAGGCCTGATCACACCTGAATTTGAAACCGTGTTTTATTGTGAAATAACCTCATCAAATTAGTAAATTGCCCTGTGAAAGGAAAGCAGCTATAGCTAATCTTTTTTTGAACGTGCCTGATCTTTGAAAGCACTCGTCAGAGCTAAAGAGTCTGAGATAGACAAAGAGTTATCTCATTTGTTTCTGTCAAAACCTAAAATTGTCCACTAAAAACAAAAAAAATAAGGGGCAGTTATCAAAAAAAAACAAAAAAATGAGGGTTATGTATCCTGAATAGACAGTTTATTGCTCTGCTGTTCGTACGGTTGGTGTGATCAGGCCTTCGTTTGAGTTCCACATAGAACTGACTGACGAGCATGAAATAACAAACGACCCTCAGTTTGAAACTGCGACCGCAGCGTGTGAAGTTGATCTATATTTTCCAGATTTACGACACCGATTCACATTTGGTATCTGCGTCATTGTGGATTGATTTCAGATTAAAACTTCAAACTTGTGCCATCATGTCTCACTTATTTCAATGAAATATTTTGGACCAAAAAAATATCCTACTTTGTCTTAAGGTAAAAATACTCTACAATAATTTTTCCTTTTCTTTTCTTTTCTTTTCCTCACCGGCTCCCCATTTTTTTTTTGATAGAAACGTAAGATATCCCCCATATTGGGACACATTTAGTTCACTAACATGTCACAACCAGAGGAATATGCAATGAAGCGCGAGAGCAAAGTCAAATGCAAAACAGCCTATCTATTAAAGCAATACTTCCAAGCTTTAGTCGTGTTATTCTGTACAGAGATGTGCAGCGTGTCGTCGGGTGACGCTCGGCGGCGCATGCTGCAGCCGAGAGGCCGACATGCACCCGGTCGCCTATCTGAGACCAAGACCGCCTTGCCAGGCCAAAACAGGTCTGGCCTTCCTGCTCACCGTGTGCTCTGCTGACCCCAGATATGACCAGCCGCTCCTACGCCGGCGCAGCGATGTGATGACGCGTGGTGTCGAAAGCTTTGATGCAACTGTGGCGAGTCGAGGAATGATGCTTTACAATAAGATACATTAAGATATTACATTGAGATTGCAGGCAGAGAGACGCGAAGGGAGATAAATTCCTCATTCAGATGTTTGCGGTTCTTGTTGTGGGAATTTACTGTGGCCGCGCGACGACGCTCGTCGCCTCGTCGTCTCCCTGAAAAGAGAAAAAAAAAATTATTAGCTCACAGAATTAAAGACCGGGACGCGATGCAACCTTCGAAGGACTTGCGGCTGCGTTCTCGCCACAGTCCTGAGACGTACAACCCTTGTGGGGAAGGCTGCACCATCCGCTTTATTTCTACCACTCGCACACGAGCTTCTTTAGATTCCTGACTCAGCAGTCGCATTCAAAACGCGGGACCCAAGTTTACAACCCGCTGCGTTGCAGCATTTTATCTGTCGGAACGACAGCCGCCGCTGTAAACTCACGGCTACTTTACACCTCTTGCAGCACACTTTGGCCCGCGCTGGTCTCTGGCTACTCTCGATATTGCGCAATCGTGCATCACGTTACGCACATCGCTTGTTACTCACAAGGCCCGTATGGCAGAAAACAAGTATAGATTTGGACTGGAATCCGTCTCACCTGCCACGTCACATCAGCTAGACCATCTCATACTGATTGGCTGTGATGATCCTGGACAGGCAGCAGGCCAGCAACATGCCGATCAGCTGGAAGACGAGACGAAATACGACAACCTTTTCAGAGAACTGACTGGCTGGCAGACCAGCAACCGCTTTGTTGTTTTTTTTACCCGACGCTCACCTGAGAGAAGGCGATCCCAAACGTCACCCCGGCGATGATGGCCATGTTGGTTTCCATGAACGAGGTGACCAGCTCAAAGCAGCCCTGGAAGACAGGCGGCAGGTTAGTCAGCAGGGGGTCGGGGGATATGTTATATGCGCAAATGAGCGGCGGGGCGAAGATCTGAGAGCGGACGTTAAAGTGTATGGAGAAGAAAGCGGGGGTTTTTGTTGAACGCACACGTCAGGCGATAAATACGGTCACCTCCTAAAGCCATCGGCCGACGAGCAGCCGAGTGGAGAAACGGAAGGAGAAACACCGACCTGGTGGTAGACTTTGCTCGGGGCGAGGGTCGCGTTGCGGAGGTCGTCCGGGTTGCAGTCGGAGGAGTTGAAACAGCAGCTGGCGGGAATGCCTTTCGAGGGGTAATACACGCTGGCGAACCAACTGGTGTAGTTGTAAACTCCGCAGCAGCGCAGCTGAAAACAGACGGGAAATAGACAAAGTGCCGGGGCGTTTCTCAAACCGTGTCGTGTATATCTTTGACTTTTTTTTTTTTTTTTACAAAGCTCGGTAATTTCCCGGCACAGCTGGATCCCAGGGTATTATTCATCTGTTCCATTTATTTTGCTGACGTTATCGATTAGTGAGTCAATCGGGCGTTTGCGTTCCATATCTTGGAGTCTTCATCTTGTTATCTGCAGACTGGGATGCTTCTTCCCCGAGTTAAACCGACCCGCCCTTGAGCCCATCAGTTTGCCGGTGTCAGAATTGAAATCCGTTCCTTTCTCTCCTGCTGTCAGCTGTCATTTCAAGAGTCAGATCGATGCAGCTCTTCTCCTCCTTGACTCCGGCGCCCGCGACACCTTTCAGTGAGCTCATCCATATTCCTGTCCCTCCGTCACATCAATCAACATTTTGCAATCAGTCTTGATTCCCGGCTCTGCACTTTGCACCGGCGGCAGCCGCTCGACCCCGATTCCTGAGATATTCCTGTACGGGTTGTCACGTAGCTAACTTTTTTCTTTAACTTTGCTTTTACCTTCTCTTCTTACTTTCACTCCAAAACCGTTTTCTCTCTCGATTGGACTTGACAGCTTTGCGTTGGAGACTCACCCTGATCTGCAGCTTGTCGACAGCACGGCTCGCCTCGTCCTCCGCGTTGTAGTTCAGGACGGCGTCAGTGTACGTCCTGCGAAAGGTTCCTTTAATCTGTCAAGGATAAGGAATATCAGCCGCTGCGAACGCGGCCTCGCTGTTGAAAAACCGAACGATTTGCAGCGGCTGATTTGTATTCCTGACCTCGTGGCGAAACACGAACCCAGAGATCCCCGCCACCAGCTCAGCGAGGAAGACCAGCGACAGGAACATGGCGTACTGCGGAGGGAGAGGAAGATTTTGCACAGTTTGCATATAAACCCTCTGCCTTCGCTGAATATAATTTCCCTGTGGTCACACACACACGCACACACACACACACACACACACACACACACTTGACCACCATTAACGGAGCAAAGTGCCTCGTCCCTCTCCGCAGGATACATATCAGCCATTATTTCCCGCTATCATAATGATCCGAGGCTAATTATTAATCAGCATTCACAACGCCACTCACTCTCCCATTAACACACCCCCCTCCCCCCCCCCCCCCCCCCCCCCCCCCCTCCCCCTTCCCAACACCCACTGACCAGCTTCAGCATCCACGGGCTTCCTCGGCAGGTGGCGAAGCATCCGAACAGGCCGAAGACGATGATGACCGTCCCGGTGCCGATGAGGACGTACGGGGCGTTGGTGGAGTTGTCGGCGATCAGGGAGATGTACGGGCCCAGCATCAGCTTCCCCCATACCCCCACCGCCAGCAGGATGGCTCCCGTTATCTATAGGAGGCGAGGAGAGAACGCTCAGGGAGCAGAAGGAACACGGGGAACGGGGCCTTTATCTCGACGCTCCCGCGGTACTACAATAGTTGTTTTCGCGGCGTGGCGATGAGGGGGAGGGGGGGAGGGGGGGAAGAGGATCAAGGTGGAACAAGAAAGGGGGAGCAATTAGAGCAAAGGAGGAGGAGACGGAAGACAGAAGACGCAGATTTATCTGGAGTACGGGACGGCGATCACCTGCTCTATGAATATGCCTGCACACACACACACACACACGCACAGACGCACACACGCACGCACGCAGAGAGAGAAGGGGAGAGAAAGAAAAGAGGACAAATCAAAGACGCTCTTTGATCCGAGGCGAGACGCTTCCTCCTGTTGCGCCTCTCTTAGCATTTCAAATGAAGGCTGCGGATAAAAGAGCGCGTTGTATGAGGCAGCTGAGGCGGCGTGTGTCTCAGCTGGGTTTGTCTTGTTGGCGTCGGGAAGCGAGCGGCGTGTGGAACGGCTGCTGATGATCTGACTCCGGCAAGGGCCGACTCATACTAATCTTCCTCCTCCCAAATCCTAGGCTGTTTTGTCTTTTCCGGTGCCAGACCCCCTGGGGGGGGTGGGGGGGGGGGGGGGGGGGGCAGAAAACATCTCCGTACACACTGAAACCTCCAAAACAAATAAGAATGACGCACTCAGTTCTCCACTGTTCTGTTCTAGCGATCAGCCCCCACCTCAGGTTAATGATGGCGAACATTTACCCTTTGACCCCCGGTGCTCTCTCCCTGGACAAAGGCTTCCCGCCACGACCAATCACCAGCTCGGATTTTTATGCATACAGGAGATAATAACTAGTTTCTAAGTTTAAAATTCTTGCAAATAAAGACAACACTGACAAACAGAAATGTGTTTTTCCCTGTTTGTTAAAGGTGACACACATTTTTTTTTCTTTTTCGTAATAGCAAATTCAGTAATCATCCCATCCAGAAATTGTTAAAAAAAAAAAAAAATCCCTAAACTTTACGAGAAAAACAAAACATGTGATATGACTCAAGTTTTGAGTATCACTGATGATCACTCGGACGGACTGATCAGAGAATTTGCATTTTATTGTCTCAGCTGTTCTTCTTTCTTTCTTTGTCTATTTTTCACTTATTTTTAATACTATTTTTTCCGAAGACGAGTGAAGCAGAACTTGGCCCAGGTTAAAGTCATTACACATTTATGAAAACATAAAACTGGCTATCTGAATTGATTTCTTCTCGAAGAACTCCAGATTCCTCAACAATTGTCCCGACACACCAGCACAACGTGTCTCCATAGTTAGCAGGCAGGGAAACGTCAATAATAAACGTGAGGGTCACATTTCTGGCCTTTCGACGGATCTAATCTTTATCTTTATGCTGTGTGTGTTTTGTCCACAATGACCAGTTTGTTTGGTCGGTCAGTCTGAGCTTCATCACAAACATCTGTCAAGTAGATTTACAAACACAAACACAATAAAGGAGTGAGAGTCACTAAAAACAGCAATTAAAGAGGTAAAGAGAAATGAGGAGTTCATCAGAGTCTTTCTACATGAGTGATTGGGCCATTTGGTGGTAAAATTAGAATTAGAGTGTCAAACAGTCAAAGGTTAAAGCAACATTTTAGCCTAAAACTATTATTTTTTTCCATTGAAAAGGACTTGGTTATGTCTCGCCATCACAAATATTTCTGTCTTTTCATCTTAAGCATCTCTTACAAGGGATAATATACTGTGATCGTCATCGATCAACAGTTGGAGCTCCAGTGAAATTCTGTTTGCAGCCAGCTCACGGATGAACTTTTTTTTTTTTTTTTTTTTTAATGGCCAATGCTCCAAATTAAATACCTGACAAATAAATACACTTCATCACTTTATTGATGCAAAAAATCCTTATAAAATCCAATTCTGCCATAAAGCAGCTGTGGTCATTGTTTCACTGTTTTGCTCTCTGCAGCGGAGAACACTGTTCATCCTTTATTCTTTTTCCTAAATGACAGCGATGGTTTTAGGTTATTTCTGATGCTGTTTGCGCGTGAATAAATGGGCAACATGAAATGTTTGGCTTTTTAAAACAATCCAATTATCATTAAGCAATTTAAACCTGTGCAAAAATGAATGCAATGGCAATCTAATAAAGACTAATGAAAATAGGTTGTGGTGCGAAACCTTAATTGCTTATATATAATGACTAACCCGACTGATTTCTTCAAAAAGAAACCTCAAAGTTTCTCATGTGTTTTTAAATTGCTTATGGATCCTAACAGCTGTTCAAAAAAAGTGTTTTTATTATTGTGTAAGTTCAAAAAGAAAAGCCCCAAAATCAGGAAAATCAGCAACAGTTCTGTGTATGAGCCTCGCGTTAATCACGTTACATTCCACTGTCGACGTGAGAGGAGAGTCGGCATCTTTTACTTTGACTTTTAAATCAAAGTAGCTTTAATCATTTATCAGTCTGAGAAAAGGACACTTATAAAGGAGGAATATCACTCAGCAGGAGGCATGTTGTCCAGTGGAAAAGGGGGACTCACCCCGCATGCACACCCCTGCAAATTGCACCCAGAAAATATCTGTCCTTTTTCCAGATCTAACCCAGCGGAACGTAATTAGAATAGGCCCATGATTCAAATAGTCACACAATGAAATCGAATATTTCCAATTCTAACAGCCCCGAGGACGCCGTCATTCCATCCGTCCAGATAACGACACCCTCACTTGCTCATGCTCTTAAAGCGTCGCGAACAAATCGACTCTCCCACAGATTTCCTGTTGCATATAGATAAAGCGTCCCCCCCCCTGTCTTTGCTTAAAGTGTTAATTTTGAAGGCAACTGGGAAATCAGGCCCAGCGAGTCGGGGTGAATCATCTATACTTGGGAGACTTCTGCTGCTGAATTCCAAACAGTCTCAGACGGCCTCTTGCCTCCTCCTCCTCCTCCTGCTCCTCCTCCTCCTCCTCCTCCTCCTCCTCCTCCTCTCGCGGCCACCCACCGCCCGCACGTTTTGTTTGAAATTCAATGCCAGGCTGGCCACCCTGGTTACAGCACCGAGTTTGAAAAACGGACCCCTCCCCCCCCCTTTCCAGCCCCCCCCGCCCCTCGGCCTAATAAAGAAACAGAAGGTGTGATGACAAAATATGCTGGCGAGGAGACAACACAGACTCCTGCCACCTGCTCTGCATACCACTGTGCAGCGAGTGTGTGTGTGTGTGTGTGTGTGTGTGTGTGTGAGCACCTCAAGTGCGGATAACGCCGCTTCTCGCGCCGGCGACATTATTTGCCGCGACAAGCTGCTGACAGTGAAACCGAGGCCTGACATGAAGGTCGCTCTCCCAGTGGGTCCTCCGTGCCAGCGCCCTCTCAGAGCCTCGGCCCTCGGGGTGGTGGTGGAGGAGGTGGGGGGGGGGAGGTGGAGGGGGAGGAGGAGGAGACCCACTGAGCTGTGAGACACTTCTGCACTCTGGGCGCCTGAAACCTGATGCTGCAGAGCCAAAAAGACCATCCAATCCAGACTAAATATAAAAAGTTCCTATCGGTGACACCACAGCAGCGAGGACACAGCTCTTGCCTTTCAACCCTCCACTAACCGCAGAGCCGCTCGCAGTTTTAACGCCGCAAAGTCACAGTTTTTAAGAGTTGTTAAAGGCCCAGTATTAAAATCTCTTTTCACTGAGGACAGCCGAGAGACATAATTGGGAAGCAGAGTCTTATATGAACGGATAAAACCATTTTATTTGCAGGTATTAAATATATTTTTTTCCTTGCTGTCACCAGGCAGAATGGAGAGCCTCCATTTGTTTTTCAATTATGGCTAAACATGATTAAAAAAAATTGTTTTTATTTTGTGTTTAGCCTGGATAATATGTGATCTGGGATTCCTTCTATTCCTTGTTACTAGATAAATGTTAAATCATGTTTTTGAATTAAAACCAAGTAATCAAAAAGCAAACAGATAAACTCCAAGGCACTGGAAACAAGACGATGAGAAATATTATTTTGCACCTCACTTCAGTCAATACATCTCAGAGCAACTTTCGTTGAAGTCGGTAGAATAATTGTCTGAGTGGCCTTGATGGTTGGAATAGCGAAGATGCTCGCCGCCATCATGGCGTCAGATAAAGCGAGGCAGAAGCTGTTCTTCAAAATGAGCGTTGTTTCATGCAGCCTTCCTAACAGCTTTGCAATAACTCATATTAGGGTGCAGGCGAGCTGCAGAGGACTTTAGTAAAAGTCCATCAGAGGTATTGATGCCGCTCTTGGAGTGATAGACGTTCCTCTGTGCTGTTGATTGCACAGCCTCCGTACAGTCACGCAATTATTAGCAGCTTCTTAACATGAGGGATTAATTGATCGCATTAAATGAGCAGGTTGTAAGTGATGCTGGCTACAAAACTCAGTCTTCACCTGTTCATTCGTCTAGTTTAGAGTAGAACTCTGTCATAACATCTAATATCAGATTAAGTCTCCAAATAATGCTAGAAGAGAATTAAGGACTTGGCTTGGAGACGGTCTTCAATATCAAGAGTCTTCACAATCTCATCGATGCTTATTTTGTGCAGCCCTGACCAGGTTGATTGCAACATTGATTGAGAAGAATCAAAACTCCAATGCGGTCTCGACTCAAAATTGTAAAGACGTAGTTCATTTCTGTACATATTCATATAACTCATGATGCAGAAATAGATTAAAGTCTTTGGATCTTGCCACACGGACACTACAATTTGTGTATTTACCCACGTCAAACGTGATAAAGAGCCGCACGCGTTTGTGGTTTGCATTGTCGATCAGACTAAACAAGCAGTTTGTGGGAGTCCCTCAGTGATGTTGAGCATTTATCACCATTTTCCAACGTCAGCCGACTAATTTGCTAATCAATAAAACAATTTACAGAATAATGATGATGAAACTATGCCATCCAAACCTCAAAACACAGCAGTGAAATGAAGGGAGAAAAATAATGGCAGAGGTGATAAAATAATGAAATAAATTCCCTACGGTAAAATGGGGGAAAGTGCTTCAGGTTTGATACATTAACAGAAAAATAATCTCTGGAGCTTCTCCAGTGTCAAGCTTTTCTGATTTTATGTACTAATCTGAATATTATGGGTTGAACAAAAATGCATTTTTTTTGGTTTTGATCAATTTCCTGTGAAAATGTAAACTAATAATAATCAAACGATGCAGCAATGCCTCAAAGAAATAAAATATCTTTATTATATTTTCTGACCCTCAAGGTTCATATTCTTCGATATGAAGAAAACATTTGCAATAACTTAATCCTTTTAGATCTCTGATGTCAATATTAGACTTTTATGCCTACTTTTACTTCTTCATTTAAAAAGACGAGTGAATATTGGTTATTTTTTACTTCCAAGATCAATTCATTTAAATATGATCTTTTCCTATACATTTTTACTGGGCGCTCTTGAAGGAACTCACTCTGCTGCTGTCAACTACAAGAACTTTGAAAATACAGTCGCAAAATGAACGATTAGATTATACAAAGGTTTTAGGACACTCCAATACTTGGATTCATTTCTTGTGGTGTTAATCTACTGGATGACTAAAATGTGTGACAATATGTGAGGGACAATTTATGAACTTACTTTAAAACATGAAATGAGGTTTGGTAAAAAATATTTAGCATATGCTATTGTTGATTCTGTGTCATTTACAATGACATTAACACCTTCTTAATGTAATTAAATCAACGATGCTGATTGTTTTATGTGTTGATAATCATTATGATTGGTGTGTTGCTGCGACGTACATCGTCAATAATCGATATTGTGAATTGTATTTCCCTGATACAACTGGTTGGTGACCCCGGCAGCCTCTGAACCACGGTGACTCCTGTATCCTGTTCGTTCATCATGTATGAGGCAAACAGGAAGTGTTAATGGCCTTACTTAGGGGCTGACGTTGACCTCATCCTAACCGGTCAGTGGTGTTACAAAGTGAAATATCCCGCAGCGTCGACGCTGGAACGGCATTCAGGCCAAGTGAAAATGCTTCCATGGTCTCTGAAAGAGTAGAGGTTGTCAGAACTGAGCGGAGCAGACAGCCAGATGTTTACAGAGCAGATGTTGGAGAAAGGCAACAAGTACCTTGGGATCCTGCACGCAAATGGAAACCATGACGAGTTCCCATGAAGAGAAATAAGCCATAGATTATTGCTTAAGCTTTACTCAAGTCAAGCGAGTCTTGGAAAGGCAGCTGAGTGGGACGAACAGGGTCTGGGCTACCAGCACCTGTGCCTTGCCAGTCATCAGACACCCTACTGGCAGACTATGAGATCGAAGAGACACACATAAAGAAACCACTTGACAATGCATGAAGGATTCCAACTGAAACCAGAATATATGGAGCAGAACGAAGGACGTCTGAGGCCGGTGTGCGTGACCGTCGGGCCCTTCAAGGTCTTCTCTGCAGGTCTAAGAAAAAGATCTGAATCACAGACTGATTATATTTTGTCCATGAATACTTTAAAATAATTCCAAATGGTCTGTCTGCTTCCTCTCATCGCTTTCCCCCCGGTTGCGCTGCTTCCAGACATGTACTTCCATATTAAAGCTTTTAACCAATCACATTTTAGCTATCATCTGTTGCCGGGTAAAGAAATCAGCTTTGAGGCCTTCACATTCAATTCTGCAGTCATCTGCAGTGTAAAACTAGTGTCGGTCACATGGCTGCTTCTTCAACCAATCAGATTTTGATATTGGCGACTCGGGGCCTTCTTGAAGGCCTAGCGTGATGTTGGCGTATTCAAGCCCTCTGATTGGCTCGTCAGAGAGTTCACTCTCCAGCGCTAGCCAGCTGCATCTGCAGTTAGCTGCGCGTACAAAAATATAGTTGTGTTGATTTAATAGCGGTTTTGTCAACCTACAATGATTAAAGGAGAAGATAAAGACATTTGGGTGCAGATTTATTGTCAAAACTATTTTTTAGTTTTTAAGGGGTGGATTGACTCGCAGTGACCAGCAGTGAAGGCCTGGGTCTGAAATGCACGGCCTGCCACTGGTGAAAAGTCACCACACAGGATAAAACAACAATCTCTGATTGCATAAAGAAGAAGGGGCGTTTATTGAATACCTCAAGCATTAGAAGCAAATCAAGGGAGAAGAACCAGTGGACAGACCCCTCCATGGTATGTACCGTCAGCACACTGAAGGTGGTTCAGATCAGAAAAAGCTATACTTGTGGGACTGACCAGCTGCACTGAAGTCAGTCCAGCTCGTAACAGTGGGGCGCTACAACTGAGCAGGCAGGCCAACATTCATGAAAGGCCACGGGGTCTACAAAAACATCTGTGCCGATATGAGACCCCAAACTCAAATAACTGACCGAGCTCACAACCAGTCGGACCTTAGTAGTTCCCTTTGTGTTGTGATGCCAAGTCATCGCAATATTGCAAGAAGAAACCAAGCGATGCACAAGAAATACAAACATCTGAAGCTTAGACGAGGCATGAAAGACGAATTTGACAGCAGTCCCCGTGGTAATCGGATCACTTGTGGCAGTGACCCCCAGTGCTGCGGAGTGTCACGGCCGTAGGGTACATGGCTCGGGCAGGTTCAAGGAACAACAGACGATAAGATCTCTTTTCAGAAGTGTGAGGTCCGAGGGGCAGAGAGGGCGTGAAGCTAACAAAAGGTGAAAGGCAGGGCACACCATGGACAGGTCACCAGGCCATCCGCTACATATATGATCGGCCATCAATAAGTTTTTGTCTCAATTTATAAATTTTTTTTTGGGGGGGGGGGTATGAGCATATAATTTCAGATAGAATTAAAGATGTCACCTGCCCACAGGGCAATCGATATAACAAATAAGAAATACACATAATCATTTATATTATTTCACAAGAGAAATACTCATCTGTTATATGCACTAAGAATAAGTCTAACTTACATACGAATACACATGCAAATGAATGAGATGCACAATATTATTTATCGGGCCACAGAGAGACAGGAAACAGAGACACTAAGAAGGCGAGTGCCTCCGATGAATAGGATAAACACGATAAATGTGCATCGTTTCATTTTGGGGTGTGGTAAATCACTAGTATATTCCAAGTGCAAGCACATAACTGATGGGGATGAGGTGGAGTGGCCTATGGGTGGAGGGATCCACGACGTGCACGGTGTGTCTCCAGGAATAAAGGGGCCTGATCGCAGACACCCTGATAACGGGGGTCGGTGTTCACATCTGACAGCGACCATGATGCGATGTGCGGCGAACGCGCACACGCACAGACGTCCACAAACATATATATATATATATATATCAATAACCTGTGCGACTAAAAAAAAGAAAAGAAATCCAAGGCATTAAACGTAGAAAATAAACACGATGATCCTTGCGGGTGGTTAAACCATCCGTTAACGTGACGGCAGGATGATGCTGGCCGGATCCGCTCCTTCATCACGCACAAACAAAAACACCGGATCGAGATGGACTCCCGTCGCTCAACAACGAGGAGGAACGGGGAGAGAGAGGGGGGGTTACGTACCCAGAACACGAAGGAGTAGACGATGAGGAGGGTTTTGAGGCAGGTTATGACCGGTTTGGTCTCCATTGTGGGTGCAAACGTGTGGAAATAACAGCAGCGGAAAAACACTGAGGCGGCGTGCGGGCGGTCGGTCGGTCGGTCGGTCGCGAGCTGCGGTGTTGCGCCCTCCGCTGATGCAGCCGCCGCGGCGTCACTACACCCAGCCAGCAGGTCACAACGCTGGGATAGCTGATCGTCACATAATAAACAAGCATCCTGTCACATCCAATCTTTCAACTCGATTTAAAAGGAGGAAAAAAAAAAAAAAGACATAAAAAACTGGTTGGGTTTGGAAATATTTTAAACACAAAACCATGTATTTAGAGCAGGGGGTGTGAAACGTAAGGTCTGTGGGTGAAAGTCGGGCCGCAAGATGCTCTAATCTGGCCAAACCACCAAGCAAAGTGTAAATAATTCAAAGAAAATATTGATTGTTTCACACATTTCTTAAAGGACCTGATATTCTCACATACCCAATCTCCTTTCAATTGTATTTTAAATCAATTCTTAGAATTTATTGGAAAAAAAAATGTATAGAGCTCATTCTGATCCTTTTTTAAACTTCCTCTCGCGAGAGGACATGTGAGATGCTGACTGGTATGGATGTTAAGCGCACGTTGATTTACCACAGGAACTGTCAATTATGGCCATAGCATAGCCATAGCATAGCTATAGCACACCCATAGCATAGCTATAGCACAGCCATAGCATAGCAGTCCTTTGTTCACATGAAAAATAACAATTAGAAATGTCTACCAACATCCACGCCACAGCGCAAAGCACCTCGGAGATTTAAAATAAAATACAGGGGTCTTTTGTAAATTACACAGGGTTCAAAGTGTATACCTGTCCTATTAGCAGTTAGCAGTTAGCAACTAACCACTTGATTCTGCAGCACGATCTGAAGCATACAGTCCGCCATTGTTGTTGTTGTTAAGTGACTTCGTGGAGAGGGTCGCAGGGTTATCAACCTTTGCAGAACCGGACTCAGGTGGCAGCTTTCCGCTATTCTGGTTGGCGTGAGGGGATAGAGGAGAGGAGAAGGATAGGACAGACAGACGAATTGGGATAGGGATACAGACCCTGGTTTGGGTAGGGGGAAGGAAACAGGCCCCTTTTCTTTTAAACTCTGGAACCTGTTTTTTTTTTAACAGTTTTAAAGGCTCTATTTTTTAACATGCAGAATGCAACGGCTAATAGGAGTGTTTTTGCACTAGAAGGCAACATATGCTGGTACGTATGGCCTTGATGACGACCAAAGGGCCCCAACAGCATGTGAAATTTAGGACTAAATAAAAAAATAAAAAGTGAACACATTGTGAGAAAAAGGTGACATAACTCTTCAAACGATAGAATTTGTGTAGGCTTTATCAAAATGTTTGGGGTTGTTCATTGCCTGCATTGTGCCTGTATCGGTTTCCTCTGCTGAGAGTAGCTTTTCCAAACTAAAAGTGATTTTAAAACGAACCCTCAGATCATCAATGACCCAGGAAAGACTCAGTGGACTTGCAGTTATTAGCATTAATAACAAAGCTTAACAAAAGATAGGTTACAAGGACGCCAGGGCTGATTTTGCCTCCAGAAAAGCTGGAAAGCGAAGGTTCTGATAACACTGAAATAATGTTAACGATAATTGTTAATAGACAACCTCAAATGAGACTGAGGTGGTATGGGGAGATTGTACTGTAATTGTAATGTTATTATCAGAGTTTGATGTACTATTTTTCTTTTCGTCAATCTCCAAAGGAAAATATTAACTTCTGGGGAAATAGCACACTGGCGTGCTCAGCATTTATTAAATGAGAGTGGAAAAAGCTGATTTGGTAGATAATTTTGTGGAACAGCCAGTGGTGATACATTTCTTAGGTGGGGCTCTTCATTATTATTTGATTTCAGCCAACGTTAACTTCATTTAAATACAGTGTGTTTATAAACCACATTACAACAATCTTATCTTTTTTTTTTTTTAGATTGAGAGAAGCTCCCAGTGGTGAAGGTTATTGTACTTTTCAACAGATAGTGAATAGAGAACACTTATTAAGAATCTTTTACTAACATACTAGTTTACAAATACAAGAAGAGGCTTTATTGGTCCATTTTAGTGTTTTGGGGCTGGTTTACTTGAAATAACAGTTGGTCTGAGTTAAAGAAAAACAAAAGGTTATATCAGGTATATTTTCAAACAATACATCAAAACCTCAAAACAGAATTGCATAATAAACTGTATGCTTTTTTTTCACACTTACATTTTCAGTCATTAATAGATATGAACATGTCTAAACATGTATAAATATTAACAAACCTGCACACATTTGCAAAATTCTTAACAGATTTCTGTTTTTGTTCATTTAAAAATGACTATGATGGAGAAAGTTGAACATGACCTGCAGCTTTTCAGCCCAATTTCTCGTTTCAAATGGTAAATTAGAAGAGATATAAAGAATTAATAACCAGAGACTCACCGCTTGTTGTCGTCATATCAATCGCTGAGCATTAAATAATGCTGATTGGTTTAATTTTATGTCAGTCACTCTGCTCTTAATCAGTGATTGGTCACTCAGCTACTAAATCCCGCCTCCTTGGGGGCTTTTTGCAGCGCCCCAAACACACACACACACACACACACACACACACACACACACACACACACACACACACACACACACACACACACACACACACACACACACACACACACACACACACACACACACACACACACACAGATTTTTTACAGTCGAGCTGAACAATTAGCACACAAAGAGAACAGAGTACACCAACTAATAAATCGACAGAAAACCAAAAAAATCAACCAACACACATTATGACAAATGAGTTACGGTTTTTGAAATACTCTAAACGTGCCATCTATCTCAAGTTTACCCATTTTCTGTGTTTCTAACGCATCCATTTTAACAAAAAAAACCTCTTTTGTTGCCACCTCATATAAGATGCGCCACGCTAAAGAAGATCAGTGTTGTTTACTTGATAGTCATATTGTGTTCATGTTGCAATGGCTGATGGGTATACACACCAAACATGACCTGGGAAAGAAAAATAGGTCAATCGGAAGGATTCGGACGAAACAAAATGAAACAAAATACAGTGGCATTAATAATGAAGAGGTCCGGGTGTCGTCTAACGGGCCATTGTGTGACGAGCTGCTGCTCCGGCGGTAGACACTCACAAGTCTGAAAATTAAATCCGACTTCCACCCATCCAGGTGTGCAAAGCTCCCGTCTTCAAAGAAGACGGAGACTGCAGGTTTCTCACAAAGGAGGATGGCAATTCCACCAACACAACAAATGTGTGTGTGTGTGTGTGTGTGTGTGTGTGTGTGTGTGTGTGTGTGTGTGTGTGTGTGTGTGTGTGTCGCACTTTCAGTGGCTCAGGTAGTAAAGATGCACTTGTGACGATGAGGCTAATTTAGGCTGAAGTGCAGGTGGGATAGACGTGGGAGAAAACATATGGTCGCAATTAGTCATAGACGATTGTGTTAATTAATTGGTCTTTTTCCTCGTATAGCAGATCGTCTGCGCCTAAAAACAGGGAAAATGTCTCACTGTGGCAGAGTAAAAGCCTTCAACCGGAAACCTTGTCTGCTCCTGACAGTTCTCCATGAGGGAAGTCTGGTCTCTGCAGGGTTTTTGTTGAACACGACTCCTGTTATGTCACCAGCAAACTGAACTGTGGTGCCGTTTACCAAGTAGATGCCAACGTATAATTTTTAACCAACAGTTATCTGAAGTCAAAATAAAAGTCAAATTCCAGGAAGTGCATTGTGTCCTGTGCATACTTTGCTTTTTTTTTTTTTTCTTGTCATTTGATTGGAGGTAAATGTAATTGTGTGACTCCATTTTCACCCTGTGACATCTGATCTGTGTCCAGACCTCCATCACTCATCTGGCTAAAATGGAGGAGGATGTATGAAAACATGGATTCTTTCATTCGTCTCAGTCAGTAGAGTCGTGTCTTTCTTGGGATAATCTGATTCTCTTTGTCAGGTCAAGTGCCGTCGAATGCCCCGATTGCGGATCACATCTGATGGCTCATTAGCGGGCTGAAAGACGTGTGCCTGCGTCAGCGGACCTGCTGATTTTTGCTGTCAAGACTCACTTATTTGACTGAACGCGTCTGAAAGCTTCCGGCTTAAGCTCGATTCACTGTCGTTGTCCTGAGCGTTTCACCACATCACAGTCTTCACCGAGGTTTAAGTGTTGACACGTCGGCCCGGCAGCTGATTCAACACTTTTAAAGAGGGCTCATTCACGTAATGTTAAGAGTTCATTTAAGTTCAACTCAAATCTTACAGCTCAAATGTCAATAGATCCGTATCAACTTCTTGTGGACTTTAAGGTTGTATTTGTTTCTCAAATGTGCATAGATGTCCAACATTCGAATTTTAAACATCTGCAGAATTTGCGAGTAATTCAGGTGAAATGTGACTAAAAAGCCAAACAAGTTTTAGCCCAAATATCAGTTGGATTACATTTTATTGCAGTTTAATTTGCTTAAAACAGGACGTCCCAAAGGTCTGAGGAAAAACAAGCGTGCTGGACCGAGTTCATCAATAATTCACAGCACGCTCGTATCGCCACTCCGCTCAGCCCCAATCCTCAAAGTGGGTCGCAAATAGGATTTATCTGTTTACTTAAAAAACAAGCAGTGCGATTCATCCGTGTCAATATGACGTGCAAACAACATTCCCCAACAATTACATAAAAAGAAGGACGTCACATTGCAGGTTAGACTTCAGTTCATCTTTAATAGAAAACAAATTAAAACACCTACTGGTCACATTTATTTCTGTCGACTACCTTGGTCTGAAGAGAACTAAAACCAGAAAAACAAGTATTAAAAACAACATAAACGGACAAACAAATGGACGCCACCACGTGACAGTGCAGGTAAATTCAAGTGTGTTCAGTCAGTAGTAAATACTTGGGTTTGCTCCTGAAAATACATGAAAAGTGCAGCGAAAGGCTTGTAAACGGCCTCATGCGAGAACAAAGACACTCGTATATCTGATTGCATTTGATAGTGAAACTTGGGATTCGGAGTTTCATCCTTTTGGTGGGGGAAAGTTCATCTATCACTCCAAATGAAGGGATTTGTGCCTCTACCTGAGAAATAGTTTTTCCTTCTTGATGCCTTATGCCATAATTATTCTTATCAATCCAGAAGAATTGGTGATTTCACAAATAATACCGACCAAAAAAAAAAAAAAATAGCCATGGGTGAAAATGATTTTCATGTTGATGGTTTGAACAGATCCACAACATTTTTTGGGATACAACTTAAAAGGAGCCTAATCTGTGCAACGCATCTTAATCTGCTTTCCTGTTATGACACAAGCCTGAACAGCAGCATTGACATGCTGACATTTTGGGATTTAGTGTGTATTCCGGTCGGGATGATTGATAGCAGGACGGACTTTAACCTGTGCAAAGTCACAGTTTGACTGCGACTCTTTGAAAAGGAGCAGAACGTGATTCAAACAACCAGACTTCACTACCGCTTTGCCCAACAAATGTACGTAATGCAGTTTGCAGGAATGTTTTTCTTCTGGACCGAAGCCTAAACATGTCAAACTAGAGTGCAGTCCCTACGTGTGGGTAGTGTGCTACTTTACACAATAAACATTCACAACAAACACTAGAACCAGCTCCGTGGAAAACAATCAGATTTCCCGTCCACCTTTAGTGTTAAAAAAAAAAAAAAAAAGTAATTCTAAAATGAGGTGAAATCTTCCTGGATGGTGAAAATCTTTCCACATTGGCCTTGCTGAAGCAAAACTGAGGGATTATTTTACGCACTCTCAAAGGCACCGGGCTTTCACCTTTCCAAAGCTTTTTCGGTTTCCACGTCCGAGGATCGGGGCCGCCTGCGGTCAGTCGTCACGGTAACCTACACCGACCCGAACTCGGCCATCCAGGCTTCGTACTTTTCCAGGTCCGCGGCGGAGACGGACTTCGAAATCTTCTTGAGCGTCAGGGTGAAGTCCTCCATGGTCACGGGCATCTGCAGCTCGTCTTTGGAGAGAGCCCGGATCTCCTCGGGGCTCAGGCCTTGGATCCGGCGGCGCATGGCCATCATGGACGCGTCCCTGATGCACACGAGCAGCAGAGCACCACATGGTCAGTTCTCCTGTTTTGGAACATCTGAAGTGTTCCAAGTACTGAAGGCCTGGCGTGACAATGTCACTTTGAACACACATGGGATAACATTGCCGTATCTCTTTACCACAAACTCCATCAGGTCGGTAATATTGTGATAAAATAGGATCAAAGGGCAACTTTCCCTTTTGGAGATAGTGATAAAATAGGATCAAAGGGAAAGTTGGATTGTAGATAAAAGCAATTGTTAGTAACTGACCCAAGTCTAAAAACATTTCTAGACATTCGTAGGTCACTAATAAAAGACCATCAGAGTGTGTTTGGATGTGACATTGCCTTTTTTAATTGACTCAACTTTTATTTCTGTAGCACTTTAAAAAAAAAAAAAGAATCATAGCTGTAAAAATAAATGACCATAAAAACAAGAAAAAAATAGACATTTTATGTGTAAATCAGGAAATCCAGAAACATTAAACATGCAGTTAATCTGAACCGCATGACGCTCTGATTCTCCTCTGCGCAAACAAAGTGTCTTCATACTGAGCTTCAAAAACATGATTGTTTAAATAAATCTAAGCATTTCTTTTTTCTTTTTTTTTATCACTAATGACACCATCTTGTATGAAGCTACTGCAGGTACACTGTGTGATCACACTTCATCTGTTGCATTTTTTTTCCATCTTGAAATTTCATCAATGTCTTCCAGGATCCGGCGCGAGGAAAATTGCACCATCAGTAATTGGATAAAGGACAAAGGAATGTTCCCTGAAGCTACGTGGACTCCTGGAAACGTCACAGCAGGAGGTCTGACTTGATGTGACAACATTATTTGGAGCCAGCCTCCGAATCGCTGAGTAGTTTGGCTGGATTCGTGCATCTGAATTTCTGGGAAGTTTAATTCAAACCTGTCAGAAAGACTCTGTGCTAATCTATATGTTCATAGGCAATAAGTCTTTTTGTGGTGGCTGTGATGTACGGTGATATGCTTTGTTTCACAGTTCAAGTCGAGAATATACTGAAGAATAGTCGTTAATTGATAATAACTCCACAATCCGTTTGGTGATTCATGTAGTTTTTACACCGACCTGCACACGTTGGTGATGTCAGCTCCTGAGTAGCCTTCGATCTTCTCTGCAATGAGATCCAGGTCCACATCCGCAGCCACCTCCACCTCTCTCAGGTTGATCTTCAGAAGCTCCACACGGCCAACGGCTGCACAGAAATCCCACTAATCAACTACAGCCTCACGGTGACGCAGCCTCACATCGGATTAAGAAAGACGAGCGTGTGCTCCATACTTCAATTAGAGAGTGAACGCTTAACAATCAGTATCGATTTGTCTTACAGTTACGTCCTTATAGACAATTATTTTCTTTTTACTTGTTTAATGAAACATATTCCAGATATAGTTATAGACATGGACATAAAGTGCAGACTCTCAGCTTTCACCTCAGGGTCTCCACATTCAGACTGAATGAATGGTTTAGGAGTTTCAGCTCATTAACATGTGCTCCCCTGTTTTAAAAGGGACTAAAAGTAATTGGACAATTGACTCAAAAGCCATTGCATGGGCAGGTGTGGGCAATTCCTTCGTTCTGTCATTACTAAGGACACATAAAAGGCCTGGAGTTGATTGCATTTGGAAGACTTTGCTCTGAAGACAACGTAACATAACAAAGCAGCGCTCCATGCAGGTGAAACAAGTCGTCCTTAAGCTATGGAAACAGAAAAAAAAAAAAAACCCATCCGTGAAATTGCTACAATATTAAGAGTGGCAGAATCTACAGTTTGGTACATCCTGAGAAAGAAACATACAGCCAGAGCAACCCAGGACTTTGTTAAAGCAAAGAAGTGGAATGTTCTTGATTGGCCAAGTCAGTCACCGGATCTCAACCCAACGGAGCAGGAAGTTTACCTGTTAAAGGCTAAACTTCACAAACAAATAGCAACCGAAAGGCCTGGCAGAGCATTAAAAAGGAGGAAACCCAGCATCTGGTGACGTCCATGAGTTCAACACTTCAGGCAGTCATTGGCAACAATGACTTCAGTTATTTACGTTTGAGCCCCCGAAAAAAGGGTTTGCGTTTAAAAAATGCTTCAGTTCCTCAGATTTTTATGCAATCTCTTTGTTCAACCCACTGAATGAAAGCTGAAAGTCTGCACTTTAACTGCATCTGAATTGGTAAATTAAAAAAATATATATTTTAGTACTGTACAGAACCAAATTTAGAAGAAAAAAAATTTCTCTGTCCACATATTTATGGGCCTAACTGTAAATCCCATTCTCCCAGCTGAGAGTGGAGTCAGGTACACACTAGGCAAGTCGTATTATTATGGTACCTGTGGGCAGGGGGATGTAGATGCGCTTCTCCAGCCGCCGTCTCAGCGCTTCATCGATGTCCCAGGGGAAGTTTGTTGCAGCGAGGACCATCACCATCTTAGAGGGGTCGTCGTTCTCCAGAGCTCCGCCCACACCTGAGCACACAACATTCAACTTGAAACCAACACAATTCAACCACAATGTACGTTACTGTGCAACCGTTTAGGTTGCTGCATCATTTTTATTTATTTTTTTAACCAGTGTCTGAGGACAAAGACAAAAGATCGTGGGTTGGTGACACTGAAACCTCTTCGAGCATTTAGATGAGGGGTGTCAAACTGATTTCAGTTGAGGGGCCACATCAACCTGATCTGACCTCTGGAGGGCCAACAAGTCAAACATAACATGTTAAACGGCAGATACGGACAAATGCAAAGTCTTTCCTTCTTTTGATCCTTTTGTAACTGCAAGAATTTGCCAGTCTATTCTGAAATTTACATATGAAAGGAAATCAGATATTATATTTGCAAAAAAAATACCCTTAGTCACCTGTATCTAGATATCGTATTTTTATTCTGGATTAAAACAATTTGTCATCATCTGGAAATTTATTTGAGTTTACGTGTCTAAAGTATCGTTTCACATAAGTTGGACTCATTGTTTTATTGTGAAAGGTGTTGTGTTATGTGACCTCCACAGATGCATTAATGTCGGGGGTCAAATTCTGACCAAGGGTGGTTTTGAATGTCATTTTTTGCCAATTGAGTGTTTTTTGATCAGCCTCTGTCACTTTTCATATTTATACTTAAAAAAAAAAAAATCACATGGCGGGCCGGATTAGATCCTCTGGCGGGCCGCTTCTGGTCCCCGGGCCATATGTTTGACACCCCTGATTTAGATAATGTGTAAAAAGGGAAATTTATCCTCATTTATGGTCGTATTGCTGCATGGATATTCTATTATTTCAGCTCATTGTGCTTTTCACACAAATGCTACTATAGACTGCTGGGAACCAATTGATAGGAACGGAAACAGTGGTTTCCAAACCTGAAATCTGCAAATTTCCAGTTTGTCTTTCCGAGAGGCTGCTGAGCACCCCCAAACCAAACGAAGTACACGTCACCAAAATGTTCATCTTTTCCAAAGTATGATCGACACAAAATCTAGACTCTTCTTTTTATCAAACATTTGTGAGCAGAAACTCCTCCTCGACATTTGACGACTTTTACGCTCTTAATTTTCCTGAAATCAATCCATCAGCAACGCCTGCATGGCGTCAACATCCCGGCCTGGAGATTCACTAACCATCCATCTGAACCAGGAGTTCAGATTTCACCCTGCGACTGGCTTCGTGCTCATCAGATGTTCCTCTCCTGCCACAGATGGAGTCGATCTCGTCGATAAAGATGGTTGTGGGGGCGTAAAATCGAGCCTGAGAGAACAACGGTGTGGCGAAGTGAATGTTTTATGGTACAAAGTGTGAAATGGCAATATCATTTTGTGGTAACAGACACAAATACACTGCCTGGCCCCCCAAAAAAACAACAAAAAAAAGCCACCACCTGGATTTAACCAAGCAAATAGGTACAAGCCTCCTATCGGATAATGACTGCATGGGCAATTATCTTTCAGCTGGCAACAAGTCATCATTTATTAAACAACCATGGCGAAAGACACACCAGGTTCAAATCATTGGCATGCATCAAGCAGAGAAAACATCTAAGGATATTGCAGAAAGTACTAAAATTGGGTCAACGCATTATTAAAAACTGGAAGGATGGCGGGGAACCATCGGCTTCCGGGAAGAAATGTGGTTTAAAAAAAAAAAAAAAACCCTGAATGATCGTGGTCAGCGATCAGTCAAACGTTTGGCCAAATCAAATCATAGAAAAAACAGTAGAACTCTGGAGTATGTTTAACAGTGAAAGCAACAGCATTTCCACACGCACAATGTGAAGGGAAGTCAAGGGGTTTGGCCTTGGACAGCTGTGTGGCCGCAAGAAAACCACCAATCAGTGAGGTTAACCAGAAAACATGGCTTCAGTTTGCTGGGGAGGGTAAAGATTAGACTGTGGAGGAACAGAAGACGGTCATGTGGTCTGATGTTCCAGACTGAAGGGTGCATCGGGGTAAGAAGCCTGTGGGGGCGGGGCCCTGATCTGGGGGCTTCAGCAACATTATGGGATCAGCTGACTTCCTGATATACTGAATGACCAGTTTACTCCATCGATGAATTTCTTTTTCACACCTGGGAGGTCAGCCACACCTGGGAGGTATCCTCTGCGCTTTTCAGGCAAATCGCAGGTGTTAGCATCGCATGCTAACAAGTTTGTTCAAATGAGCTGAAATTTGGTGGGTGGCCTCGTGTTGGCGCTGCGATCAAGAATAACTAGCTAATGACATGGTTTCCACGTACTTTTGACCCCGCCGCGGGCTCACGAGTACAGTCGGGGGGCCTCGCTGGGCAGCAGGGGGCGGGCAGGTGGCAGGCACAATAAAAATTTCCGCGGGAATTTTCGCGTTTTTTTTTTTCTTCCCTGACGGCACGGGCGTTATTCCAAGACGACAGTGCCAGGATTCATCGGGCTCAAATTGCGAGAGAGTGTTTCAGGGAGCGTGAGACGTTCTTGTTCACACATGGATTGGTCACCACAGTCCAGACTTGACCCCGTTGAGTATCTTCTGGCTTTGTGCAGTGGTCAGACTCTCCCGTCATGCAGTGGATGGAAATAAATCTTGGGGACACTGCAGAAGCTTATTGAAACAGTGAATGCTGTAATCAAAGCTACAGGCGGTCTAACGAAATATTAGTGTTTGACCTTTTTTTTTTTTGGTGGCGACAGTTATTTTGGCCAGGCAGTGTATCTGAAAGATGAGCGTTTGAAAATGATATTTATTTATTTGAGCAGTAAACATTCTGCTCAAAAGGAGTGGGCTGAAGCAAGGCACTTATGAGCGCCCACCCCCAAACTCAGAGCAACACAAAGTACATTCCACACTAGTATAGAAAGAACAAAACATCAACAAAAAAAGAACCTCCCACATTTCAAACGACTATATCAACACGGACCAAACTTACAACACACACACTCACACACACATGCACATATACGTTGATCCTACTTCTCCTCATGCTGGCAATACATTTCTTCTTCTCTGTATGTTTCAAAAAATCTTTTGTTTGTATTTATATTTGAACAGGTTGATGTTTGGGCATCATTTCAACTCCATCTTCAATTTGTTCCACAATTGTACACCATGAACTGTCGGGCTAAAACTTTTCAGGGTTGCGTTAATGTTTCTAAAGTTTAATTCCTCACGTACTTCATAACGGCCAGTACGATCTCGGAACCTTCTTTATATTTGTCTTGGTAACAATCTGTAACTTGCTTTATACAACATCTGTACTGCTTGGAACTCAACAATGTCACTCAACCATTAATCGAATAGCTCTTTTTCGTAACATTACTATTGGTTTTACTGTGTTTTTCTAAGTACTAATAAATACCCTGATATGAACAATACTGTCTTTTAACTGGACGATCATCCAGTTAAAAGAAAGGTTGAACAGCCTGCAGTCTGAAGGACCAATAGATTAGACGGTTTTGTGGAATTTGTAAACAATGTAGCCTTGAGTGAACGACGTGTCAGATGATTGTGTCTTTATGCTCTCAGTCACAGAAGCATTTATTTATTCCAACAGCAACCAAGTCCCTAAGACTAAGAACACCAAACTGGAATCTTGGTCAAAAGAAAACAAACTCATCAATAAAAACATGTCAACAATCATGAGTTTGCGTGTTGTGGGCAAAGCATTTATTTTGTTGTACCTGCCAACTTGCACACACACACACACACTCACCATTTCAAATAGCAGGCGGACAAGCTTTTCAGACTCGCCTCGGTATTTGGAGGTGAGAGTGGACGAAGAGACGTTGAAGAAAGTCGTCCCGCATTCCGTGGCCACGGCTTTGGCCAACATGGTCTTCCCGGTCCCCGGAGGGCCCACCATTAACACGCCCTGAAACGCAACGCGACAAGGTTAAAACACTATCCGGAGCCACGTAGAGTGTCTCTGTGACGATCTTCAGAAACAGAAAAGATCAGCCGGGCCACATCCAAAGTCAGAAAATCCGTCTTCCAGCGTCTCCGAATCTATTCGGTTGGTGTGAAAAGCCTCTTACGTGCACATGGATTGTCTTCAAGTGACCTCCAAGCCATGCAACGCCCACATTAACACTTTATTTTCTTACATTTTCAGTCATTATGTCCAACATTAAAACAAAACCCAGATCCAAATCTTCTCTGTAATGATGACAAACGCCACAGCTACTCTGCTGTCCAACGTTTTGTTTTCCTCGTAGAGACTACATGAACCATAAGCGACGTGCGAGCGATAATAATCTATTAGGAAACTCGGGGGAAACGCTCACTACTTCAGAATGCATTTATGTTAAAAGTGTCCTAAAAATCCCCCGTGGGACGGAGCAGACAGATTTTTTTCCATATAAAGCGTGGACACAGACGGGGACGATCAGAATCTCAGCGGGAGCAGGTGGGAGTGGACAGACACCCGCAGAGAGCGCACTGAAACACCCGGAAAATCCTGCACGGGACGACAGATGGATCCAAACCACTAAGAAAATACATTCCTCCAGTTCTATGCCAGTTCATCTTAAAGGCAATTTCTCTTCCGCGGTATCTAGCTAACCCTTATACCTCCATCCTTCTGCTGCTGACAGGAGTTTGGCATCTTACTGATCATTACTAAAAGTCCTAGCTTGTTAATGAGATCTCCAGAAAGCGGACAAATAGGGTTTCCTCTGCATGGCCATCCGATAACAGACGAGATTTACCAGCGCCTCACACACGTAGGAAACACGAGCTTCTCAACACACACGGTAAATGAAGAACTTCCTGCTATTGAAGGTCAATTTAATCTTGAACAAATCGATTGAAGTACAATTTCGACTGCATTCGACAGCCATGAAATTAAAAGAAATGCAGGCGTCCTAGTCGTATAAGAGGCCTGAAGTGGATTATGTGCATGCATAGACCAGAAAAATGAAAAGCAGTGTTCTGCAGTAAAAACAAACCGGTTAAGTGTTGACCCTCACATGGCCACCCTACGGCAGAACGTCTCACATGGTGACATTCAACAGCAGCAGATAGAAGAGAAATATTCCAGACTGGCCATTCAGAGGCGTAAAACAGTGAAGTGGATGTGTGTACAGCACGGTATCGGGGAGTCGCACTGGAAACTCACTGCAGTGACCTACTGGCACAGGTGTGAGCTGCTCATTACTTTTTTCTAAGAAATGATGCGTGAATCAGACGACATTTGTTGTTTTTTTCCAGATGACCGTTGTCTTGGAAACTGGGAAAAGCTGCTTTCATCTGCATCGAACCAACAGAGCTCATAAATGTACAGTTTCTGCGTACCGTGGACAGTCACGAATCAGCATCGACAAGGAAATAACATTGATCTGAGCCGCAGTGCAAACCTGAAGAACCTAGCTTGACCTGCGTCCATGGCGGCACGCACAACGAACGGGTGAAAGAGGCCAGCGAAGCACCAAACACACGAGTTTTAGTGCTTAAAAACACAAAGCTCCAGCAGATCTTTCTACATCCGCACCCACCCTGATCATACATGTGACTATACTGTTAAGACGTTTCTGCTGGAGGCGCTGCTGCGTCAGCTGGCTGGCTGAACGCCGTCATATTCAGAGCGCTACTTGAACAACAAGGCGCACAACAAGACTCACAAAGAAACGACCTTGAATGGCGTGTGTGGGCGGAGGTGCCGTACCTTCCATGGGCGACGTATGCCTTTGAAAAAGTCCGGCATCCACATGGGCAGCACCACCGCTTCCCTTAAAAGCTTCTTTGCGTCTTCCAGATCGGCAATGTCTTCCCTGCGGAGCAGCGGATCAGTCAGCCAGCGGGACGAGGGGAAAGTCCCACTATAGACCAACACTGCGTGGCAACTGGAGCGCGCTACCATACCAGTGTACGTTGGGGTTACGAGACACGATATCTCTCTCCAGTGCGTCCACCAAGTCACCGTCATGCCCTGTGCCGTCAAACTTCTTGTGCTCTACATCAGCATCTCCACTCACCTTCTTTCCCTGCAGAACAATTATTATTATTATTATTTTTAACTTTACAAAAAAACTCAAACGTTTACGTCGCCATTAACGCCCTGGTGTGATCCCACCTTGTCGTCTTTCGGCTTGGCGCCTCTGGGTTCTCTGGGTCCCGGCCGCTCTGATTTGGGGTTGGACGGGCCGCGGCCCCCCGGCCCCGCCCCTCGATGCTGCAGGCCCGGGGACTCCTTCCTCTGCTGCTTCACTGCAGTGTTGGGCCTCTTCAGAGCAACGGGATTTCTATGGCGAGAAACCCACAGGGATGAAGCGATGCAAAAAATAATAACCCGAAGGACACACCTACCGACGGAGACATCAAACATAATTGGCGACAGGGAAACTGGTGGCGACGCCAAGTGTGCCAAATGTTCCCATTAAGTGGCAGCAATTTACTACCAGTAAAAAACAAAAAAAACAAAAAAAAACATGGCGAGCCACATTGTGCACGTATAGATGAAACAGATTGTGCAAAACACGTCTCTCTGCTCTTCAAAGAGCTTTCATAAAAAGGCGTTTTGTTCCACAGCCTTTTTTGCAGTTCAATGTTATCAGTTCAGCCAAAAGTGACACTAATAAAGCAAAAAAAAAAGAATTATTCATCTGAATCACAGTTGGCCACTGAGAAGGTGTTTGAAATCCACACAGACTGATAACAAAATACCCACAAGCTGTCATCCTGCTCCCAGGTCTTTAATCCCACATGAAATAAAAAGTGGGGACAGGATGGCAGTGGGCAGGTAATTTTTTCTGTTCTCAGTCTGTGAGCTTCATTATATGAAATTGTTGGATCTGCTAAGTAGAGATGCCAAAGAAAACGTTGACAACGTCACTTTTTTTTTTTTTTCAAAGGGTTGTGGAACTTGTTTAAAGACGAAGCTTTATGCACCTTCAGGTTTCACATTTCTACACACACCTGTGTTCTGCAGGGATGGGGGGAGGCCAAACCGCTGGATCTGCACTCTGCTCCTCTGGCTGAGGCGCGTGGATGTCCACCGGCTTCTCCGACTTAAAGTTCTCCAGTGTTGTCACGATGCTTTTCACCTGTTCATACTCCTCCGTCAGCTCGTGCCTCACCTGGTCACAAGCGGGTTAAAAAAAAGTGCCAAACTAATGAGTTATTAGGATATTATTCCTGGAATGTTTAATACAAAATATATATATATATATGTTGGCGCTGTTACACGTTGTCATTGTACAACAATCAATTCAGAATTAAACATTTTATACAAGATAGGAACACGTGAGTACTTATTTTCCTGAATTAGGATGTGAAGGCCTGCGCGTGGTTTGTGGAGAAGAGATTTATTCAACATTCAATTTCGAGTCAAACCATGGAGCGAACCGCTTTCTATGAAGAAATCTACTCGAGTTAAGTAGCCATGGAGCCACGTCACAGGCTCCTGGTCCACAGCTGTCATTTTTCATTTAGCCTCTCGCGGAAAATGAATTGCACACATTGGTTTTGCATATTTGGCTCATTTATACATTGAATTGATAAGAAATCTACAAGAATCGTGGTATCCTATTAATTTAAAAGACAGAATAATAATGAGGGTTCTCTTGAGTACTTAATTTGAAGTCCATGTTGGGCTTGAGGGCCCGACTTTGTGGAGTTTGACAGCTTTCCACCAGATTCCTCCACACAGTCTCAAAGCGTGCCTCCAAGGAGAAGCGATCTGACTGTCTTGTGATTGTTTTTTCTGCTCGCTTATGCAAACGTCAGAAAGTCACATTGCATTGATTTCTCCTTAATCTATATCAGGGGTGTCAAACTCATTTCAGTTGAGGGGCCACATCCACCTTAACCTGCCCTTTGGAGGGCCGAACAAGTTAAACGTAACATTAAACTGCAGATATGGACAAATGTTAAAGTCTTTCCTTCTTTTGCTCCTTTTGTAACTGCAAGAATTTACCAGTCTATTCTGAAATTTACATATTAAAGTTAATCAGATATTATTATATTTGGAAAAAAAAAAAAAAAAAACCTCAGTCACCTGTATCTGGATATCGTATTTTTATTCAGGATTAAAACAATTTGTCATCATCTGGAAATTGTTTTGAGTTTACGTGTCTAAAGTATCATTTCACATAAATTGGACACCTTTATTGTGAAAGGTGTTGCGTCATGTGACCTCCACAGATTGCATTAATTAATTCTGACCAAGGGTGGTTTTGAATGTCATTTTTTTGCCAATCTAGTGTTTTTAGATCAGCCTCTGTCAGTTTTCATATTTATACTTAAAAAAAAAAAAAAAATCGCACATCGAGGCGGGCGTGAACACTCACCTGCTGCCACCTGACCTTCAGCGCTGGGTCCCGGAGGGTCTGGCAGTGCTTGTGGATCTGCTGGATGACCCCCTGGTAGTACACCATGGAGGAGTCGTAGTTCCCGAGCAGGGCGTACTCACGACCCTTCTTGGCGTTATCAAATATCTCAGCCATAGTCATGGTGAATAGCAGCTACATGTAGAAGGAGGAGATGCATGAGGCGCAATCAAACGTCAAGGAAACACACGAGAGCACAAGGCAAAGAGGAAGCACACAACAAACTGGACTGATATTAAAGTGAAGAGCCAAATCTGGTGCAATCATGTTTACGTGACTGATCCCAGTCACCTTATTGTAAATTGTTATAAAATAGTAAATTGTAAAAAAAAAATAATAATAATAATAATTAAATTCTTATAAAGTTTCCATGCAAATCCTTGCAAGGAAACTTAGAATGAAACTGAGGATGTTTGTTTTATTTTTCTTCTTCTCTTTTAATTTTTTTTAATCGAGCTGTAGCGTTAATGAGCGCAGACGGTTCACCTGACAGCTAAACACGCCGCAGCCCCACAGACGAGCCTCTCCTCCGGCCCACACCCTCCAGCCTCCCCGACATTAGCTCCCCGGCTAGCCCGCTGCTAAGAAGGGCCGGCGAGCAAACAAATAAATAAATCAACGCTATAATCCTCGGCAGCGTGCGTGGGACTGTGCGTTCGGACAAAAAAAACCCCCAAAAAAACAACCAAACATGTGAAACGAACTGCAGTCTCAAGAGAGGACTGAATGAATGTCCTACCCGCATGAAACAGGCGTCAGTTTGAGGGGTTTCGTTGGTGAATCGGCGGTCCGGTATTGAGAGAGTGTTACCATGGCCGCGGACTGACGCCTCGTGAAGAATACAGACGACCCGGTTACCGTGATGCCTTCACTGACTCAATACAAGCTGGGAAATATGAACACATAGGTTTTCTATGGAGATTTCTCCACCAAGACAGCGGCTCAAACGCGTGTGTTATTCCAAAATGGCAAACTCTGCCATGTAAGAACAAGTATATCACTTATAAATGAAGGTTACAATTCACGTTATTAGCGACATGCAAAACGAGCTTTGACGTTCATATTGATATTTTACGAGTCTTTAAACGCACCATTGGAATGCATGCCCTTACGCATATTGACCACTGGGGGTCGCTAAAAGGAGGTCACGCATTAAAATCAAACAGAAGCAATTAGCAGTCATTTAACCCTCAACAAATAAACTATTGTCAATAAATTCAATATACTTAAAAATGAACTATTAAATTAATGATTCATCCGTTTACAGCAGGGGCCACATACAGCCCCATTTCATCTTTAAGTGGGCTGGACCAGTGAAATAGTGTCATTATAACATTTAAATTCAAACTTTACAGTTTGTTTTGTTGTGGTGCAGAATATATGTGATGAAAATATTTATATGTTTGCAAAACCAACTAAAAATGAAAACAATCCCAACAATTTGAAGGACACCACAACAGTGTTTCATTATGCACCGTTTACTGCATTTGTACAAACTCACCTTGAAAGTAAGGCTTTGAGGCAAATACTAGTTTGGATTTTCACAATGATGTTGTCATGGCAGCATCATTATCTCAGTTCAGATCTCAGTGTAAGAATCTCTTTCAGAAAAATGTGTGTGTGTGTATATATATATATATATATATATATATATATATATATGTATCACACACACACTCCATACCACTGGAAAATTAGACACAATTTATTATTTTGCAGCTATCCAACAATCAGGCCTGTTCTCTCGATGCTCATGAGGGAGAGATTGGGACTAAAATCGGCCTGATTATCCTGCAGTGTGTGGCGGCCTTTAAAGTTTTCTCAAATACGTGAACCACTTTCAGCTTTTGTGCTACAATTCCAAATGTTTCCACTTAATGTTGATATCTAAAGATTCTTATACATTGCTCATAGTGGAAATTCATCTGAATGTGTCTTAAGATCACGTTCAAGTTCAGCCTTTCTGTGCTCAGTTTGCAGATTCACCTGGTACTGCATTACTTCCACAAAAACATGCATTCCAGGTAAATTGGTGACTCTCCGCTGACCAGACATGTGAATGTGAGTATATGATTGTATGTCTTCTTGTGTTTACCAAGCGAGCCGTCCACGTTGTAATCTGACTTCACCCAGTCAGCAGGGATCGGCTCCAGTAAAGTTATAAATCTGAAGGGAAATCTGGTGTGTTATAAGAAGGTTTGACTCATCTGCAGAGAACAATAATTTTAAAAAAGATGACCATACAGAAAATACTTGCTTTTATTGAGTTGCAGCTTTACAGTTTGGAGTCGAGAACTTTTTGACATATTACACACATGCAACATTATCCTCTGTGAAATTCTCTCAACTTCCAGGACTGCTGAGCCGGCAGGCAGCCATGTTTTTCAGGTGAACTACGCAAGACTTGCAATTTCTTTCATATGACGGCTACATTTTGTCATTTCCATTCTTGCTTTTCAACCGAGTCGAGAAATCGTGTCGGGCAATTGAGCAGAGGCAAAACGTCAAATAACAAGCACCAAAGTCCCACTGGGTAACATGTATATGTTTCAAACATCTCAATGGTTGCAGCTTTTTTTTTCTTCACAGTTTCATTGCATCTCATTGGTCCCTTTACACACACAGAAATCAATAGATCTCTGTAATCACTGTACATCTTGGGTTTTTTTTCTGGATGTGCTACAGTTGCTAGTGTTGTTGGACAATTTACGATTGCATATCATTCATCTAATAAAGTGCGATCGGCAACGTTCTGCCGACTCAAAAAGTGATTTTCATGTGCAGTCGAAGCTACAAATACTTGGCATTCATCCATACGCGTTCATGCTTTTCTTGAAATGTTGATTTGGAATTGTGCAAACCCATAGGTATAATATACCGTCACTTGCTGGGCCTTAGACGAGGCAGGCTTCTGTCCTTCCTGCCTAATCAATATGGGAACTACAGGACACTGATTAGCTCGGCGTCGTTACGACTCCTGGAGGCTGTCGTTGCCTTCTAAACACTTCCAAATCATCCGTAAAGGATGACGCCGGCCTCAGCATTGACAAGATCCTTCATCCTGCTCACTTTGGTTCCACAGCTGTGTGACGCTGCTCGCGCTCGGCTGCTTCAGTCTCAGCGGTTTGTGGCTCTTCAGCCTGTAAGCTAAAGTCAGAAAAATGGCGTCGACGTGCTCCTTCTCAGCGGCGTCTTTGGCCGAGGTCTCAAACAGGGGGAAGTTGTAGCTGTCAGCGAAACGCTGGGCTGCCGACGTGGGCACCTCCCGCCGCTCCCTCAGGTCGCACTTGTTCCCCACCACGATGCGGGGCACCAGGGGCCCCACGGCGTGCCGGCTGCACTCCTCGATCCAGTCTGGGATGCTGTGGAAGGAGGCGAGGCTGGTCACGTCGTACACGAAGATGATGGCGTGGACGCTGCGGTAGTAATGCTCCACCATGCTCTTCCTGAATCGCTCCTGGCCGGCCGTGTCCCAAATCTGCAACTGCAACGGCACAGAGGAGGAAATGCAGGGTGAACGACAGGCCTGGGATTACACTGTGAAGCTAATGAGGAGCCGGAGAAAAGACACACATAGAACACGTAGAAAACACATAGGGAGAGCGTGATAATTAAACACAGCTCGTCCTCGCAATGCCATAGTGGCCCATTCCCGAAAAAAGGCAAAATAATGAATTAAAGTGTGTATTTTGTGAAGCGGGCAGTTTGTAAGGAAATATTTGCAATCATTATCAAACACTATTATGCTGATATTTAGGAAGCAAGTGGAATTTGCTCAAACGAAAGCAATGACCACCACGAAGTGAATACACATCAGTTGGGACAGTGGATCCATTTGAATATTTTTTTAAACATCAGTTGACAAATCAAAAAAATATACAAGCCTGCCCAGCAGAATATGTGGTTGGTCTCACAGGGAAAAGACCCAGTTTGATTCCAGAGCATATGAGGAGTTTGCATCTTCTCCTATCTGAGAACTTCTTAATACTTCCTATTAAGAAGTATCTTAATATAGCTTTCTTCTATTTTCTAATTTTGTGACCTTCTTAGCAGGCAAAGCCTCCGATCCACTGGAATCAGGTAGAGAACTGGTGAGAACTGTGAGACATTATTAATCCGTCCAGTGCCGTCCTAACGTGAAGACAAGCAGGTACAAATTGAGGAGGGGTGTTAAACAGGAGAGTCGGGTATATATTGTAGTTCAGGGGCCACATACACCCCAAATTTATCTTGGGTGGTAGAATTGTACCACATTTAAATTTCAGTTCTAAAGTCTTTCTTTGTTGTGATGCAGAGTATACATGATAGTAATGTCTATATTTTTTTCTCCAAAAAACAAACAATTAATATGGAAATTTACAACAACGTCAACATAAAGCCAATTTTAATGCCACCCTCTGGGGCAGAATACGGTGAATTAAAAACTAAATAAAAAATGTCCACTTTGAGACTAATGCTGGTTTGCATGTTCACAATGAGGTCGCTGGCCTTCATGCCAACATCTCAGGTCTCACTGTCCTGTTTACCACTGGAAAAATCAGTGTTTTCTTGGAAATTATTTACAATTTGCTTGGTAATTTGGTGGCCCAGTGTTCTGGATTAACTGATTTCCCTGCTAACTGGTGGCCGACGTCCATTGTTGTTGTTGCTGCTGTTTCTGCACATGCTAAAAACCCAACAGAAATCTGAATCTGTACTGACGTTAAACCACATTTACAATACATTTGTGTGAGTCTCTATCCTCTCAGGGTTTTTTCTTTTTTTTTAATCGTTTGTTTTTTTTTACAAGCAGTTAGCAAGTCACCACTTAACAAGGAAACCGGTGAATCCGCATCACGGCCTGTTTTGGTCCATGGACCTTATGTTGGACACCAACAACCCTGCTCAGAGCCAAACAACAGTCACAGGGAGACAAACCTGAAAGAAGCATGAGGAAATGCACAAATATAAATCATTGATCAATTCCCCAATAATGGTCGGGATTTTCCATCCACAGATAAATGATGAATATATTGAGATGGGTTAACAGAGGCCACCGCTTTGTGGTGTTTCCTCCACAGCTCTCTTGTCAACACAATCAGCTGGATAAACCAGTGTTTGGTCCAGAACTGCGTCTCTGCTCTGTCGTCTCACCTTGACGCTCTCTCCATCCAGCTCCACCGTCCTCTCCCTGAAATCCACCCCGATAGTTGCCTCGGGGTTCTTCAGGAAAGTGCCCCCACAGAACCGGTAAGTCAGACACGTCTTGCCCAC
Source organism: Blennius ocellaris (assembly GCF_963422515.1). Classification (NCBI taxonomy): domain Eukaryota; kingdom Metazoa; phylum Chordata; class Actinopteri; order Blenniiformes; family Blenniidae; genus Blennius; species Blennius ocellaris. Next base: position 22,329,414 of record NC_137655.1, on the reverse strand, counting down.
ATTCGAGTCGCCTATCACGATTATTTTGAAGATGCGAGCCTTCGCGGGGTCGTATTCGCGGTGGCACGAGAGCTCCAGGGAGTCATTTCGACTGAAAACTGTGTGAAATTCCTCCTCACGTTTGTTTTCTATTGCCATTGCTCATCTTCTCGCGGTCTGAGTCGCGCCGCTGAGATATCGCGAGACTTCATCAAACACAACGCCGCCGATAGATGTCACTGAAATGACCGGTCCTAAAGTTAAGAGTTTAATGCGGGTTTATTGTCTTTGTGTTTATAGGAATGTTTCTATTTTAATCTCTTAATATTTCTTCGTTTTCTTGAATGACTTTACCCATAGCAGAACAGTATTGAAGACAAGAGTTGTTTTGTTTACACATTTCTCATTTAATCCATTTATTCACGTATATTTTCATTCACATATTTATATTATACTTTCTGTACACTCACATGATTGGTGTAGCGGTACAACATCTTACCTTTATCTTTAAATTAGACAATGTTGTTCGTTTCTGGTCTGTGTGTCATTATTTTGCATAGATCATATTTCTGGACTGTGTGGATAAAGTAGAATATGTGGAGAAATCCCACACATATTGGGTGTCGCACAGAAAAACCTGGCCCAGATTTTAATCTACAACTTTGATGCTATGAGGCAGAATTTGATCTTTCAAACAAGTAATTGGTGTGGATAGCATTCTTGCTTTATAGCGAGTATAGCCATGGGTTTAATCTGTGGTTGGGCGCTGCGAGTGTGAGATTGTAGTCCATGTGGTGACTTTCCAGTATGAACCTTATATAACCGGGCTGCACCAACATGGAAAACGACAAGCAGGTTCCTCTTCACCCACTCACCTGGAATTGACTGAAGAAGCCTTCTACCATGTGAAGGTCTTTAATCTTCATGCAATGCAACTTCTATTTTTTAACACAAAACTCTTTTTTCAAGAATCAACAACTGTTTTTTCCATTCATCTGACACGAATTTTAATTTTGACACCAAAACAGCTTTATAAACCACAATCAATGACCCGATCTCACTCTCACACATCAACAAACATGGATCACTTCCACAAGCCCCCACTGAGAGAGAGAGAACCACACTCAGTTATCAGTTTATTAGTACAACCAGCTGAAGCTGGGGAAGTTTAACCAAACTCCCAATGTGGCGATACATTAAACCCATGTATAATATATATTTTTCTTCTAAACTATGTATATCAGCCAGGGCAAGAAGCTTGTAAACTGATAACTGAGTGTCGGCGTTGACCGCTCAGGTTGATAGCAGCTCGGCAGTTTCATGAAAATTGGAAGAAAAACAATTAATCAAAAACTAAACCATACAGAAAACATGATAAAGTTATTATTTGTAACTCAAGTTTTAACTTAAAAATAAGCGAGGAACTCACATATACACACTAAACAACGTTCAATAAAAGTCGTATCTATCACCGCAACGATCTAATTTCACACGTTCAAAAGGTAAAAGTCTGTCATGGCAATGAGGCTCTCAAAGAGGCCTCAACCTGAGTGAGTGCACAGTACATTGGCTTCAAGGTTTCACACGGTAGCTTTCAAAACTCCGGCTCTGTGTGTGTGTGTGTGTGTGTGTGTGTGTGTGTGTGTGTGTGTGTGTGTGTGTCCGTGTGTGTCTCATCAGCAACATGAAGAGGACCATTGATTTTAAAGCCCCGTTTAACAAGCAGTTGTTTTTGAAGTCATAAACACGAGGCACTTGAGCTGCCCGTCATCCAAAACACCCGAGTCACAAATATACGCCAATGTTCAGCAGGTGTGTTCCGTTTATTCAAGCTTGATATCAGATTTCGCGCACACACGCACACGCACACACACACACACACCTCCCATAATCAGAAATACCAACCGTTAAAGCAATAACGGAACCCCTCGATGATTTATATCCCTTTATGAGCTCAGAGAGCAATACTGGGCCTTCGCGCACAGTTTCACACGTATGAATGTGTTAGCTTGGGTGAGGGCTGTGCGTATAACGAGCGAGGGGAGGAGTGCGGACTCTCGCGGAGCAGCCGTTCGCACACTTTAATGCACATAAAAGACACAAAGCTGAATGAGATTCACGGCCCTTTATACAGCAGAAATGGGTCTCGTCAAAGCAGGAGAAGCACAGGTGGGCCCAATAACAGCATTAATGGCTCTGCTCCAGCAGTTATTGCAAACGGGCTCAGCAGTTAATTATCTTGTTAGTATCTCCTGTGGCAAAATATCTCTGCTGTAAAACTGCAACACCCCCCCATTTCATGTGGCAAATCTTTTAGATCTCATTGTGGGAGTCAATGATTCTCGGATGATGTGTACGATCCAATGTTTAGTAAACAAAGACGCGAAGGGCAGGGATTTCACGATTCGGCAGCTTCTACCGTTTTGGATTTCTTTGTTCATCTTTTGAGGACAATCACTTCAGATTGAACTGAATTATAATACTTCATCTGTGCCTCATCATTGTGCTTCATACAGAAGACACATCGTTTCCTGCACGCTAATGCTAATGCTAATGCTGCACATGCTTTGGCTCTTTGTACCAGACGTCCTCAGATTTTCACATTACATCATTATTAACATCTGCTGAGATCCATAGGTTGTAAAAAAAAAGCTCTCGGATACTTTCTTAATATCTGCTAAAACTGTTGTTAACGCTGCAGCGACGAACCCAACCCCACATGAATGACTTCGACGGATTCAAATCTGTCTTTTCTTCGTTTTTCACATATGAAACTGAAATGGTAGACTTCTGCCCGCTTGATCGGCTTGTGCTTTTTTTATTATAGATGGCTACTTCAAGAGGTTGTCGATTCCGTGACTGCTCCTGGCAGACAAAAACACCCTGTAAAACTCCAATAAAATTCACTTTCCTTTGACACGGTAACACGTTTCACTACCAGTTCTCGTCTGAGAAGGAGCTGGAGCTGCCAGAGTCGGAATCGGCGTCCGTCAGCCCATCGAAGTCCCAGTCGGCGCTGGAGCCGCTGTCGTCGTCCTCCTCCGTGGAGAAGCTGTGAGCCGAGCCCAGGCACACTGGGTACACGCGTGTCGAGACGCACACGGGCCCCAGGGTGGACACGTACACCGCCATGACGTTCTTCCACGTGTCCCTGGCCGGGTCGTACTCGTGGATGAGGACTCGGTTTTTGTTGTGCTGCAGTAAGGTCTGAGTGAGGAGGAGCAGCTTGCTGTTGTGCTGGATCACCTGGTAGTTGAGAGCCCGGCTGTCGATGGGGATGTCGCCCAGCCTCTTCCACTCGCCCCTGGTGGGGCTGTAGGCCTTCACCACCGGGATGTCGCACACGCAGATGATCTGCTCCTGGAACACGCAGGCTTTGTGGAGCTTGTCCCTCCTGAGCGAGCCGCAGTGGCGCCAGCGGTTCCTCCTGGGGTCGTAGCACAGCATCCGCCTTTTGTTCACGACGTATAAATGGTCGTTCAGGGCCACCACCTGCATTTTGCCTAGAGAGTGCGGCAGCGGGGCCACAAATGTCCACTGGTTCCGCTGGATGCTGTAACACTCAACCTCCTTCAGTCTGGCATCCGTCACTGGATTCCTGCCCCCCAACATGTACACGTGACCATTGAGGTAGCCCATCCCGGAGTGTATCCTCCCCAGTGGCCGCTCTGCCAACTCCTGCCAGCTGTTGAGCACAGGGTTATACAGCCAGAAGTGTTTAGAGAGGTGGGAGGCCAGGTACAGGTTGTTTTCAGGTGTGGCACAGGCGATTAAGGACTCCATCGTAGAGCGTTTGTAGTCCTGATTGCTGAGATCTTCTAAAGGAGGAGCCATGAAGTACAATTCCTCCGAGTACGGGTCACAGCACATGATGTTGTCATTAGGCAGGCCAAAGAAGAGAATCATTTCTTTCGCACTCACGCCAATTCTGTGTTTTGGTACATCCAGAGTCGCCGGTATCCCGCAGCCGTCCTCTGGGGACCGGTTAAAAAATGACGCCAGATATTTCTCGATCAAAGGTCGTGTCATGAGGCTCTCCAGGTAGCACTTGTCCTTCTCTGTAAACAAGTTCCAGCGCACACACTTGAGCGCCTGCAGTGCATCCTCCTTCTTCTGTGGCGCGTTGGCCTCTATCCACTGCAAAGCGGCAGAGCACACCTTCTTCTCACAATCCACATCCAAAGTGTCCAGCGACAGCAGGTCCTTCAGCTGCACCAGGTCCAGCTCGCACAGCTCACCTCCGTGACACACCTGGTGGAAGTTCCTGGCGATGAAGGCTTGGGCATTGTCCTTCAGCTCAGGGTTGTCGTAGGTGTCTGCGAACTTCAAGATGCCCACGCAGTTGGAGAGGTCCAGCCTCCTCGTCATGAAACTGGAGCAAGCCTTCCTGATGTACTCCAGCTGCAGCATGTTGGCCGCCGCGTACAGCCGCTGGACGTTACTTTCCGTGATGGTCACCCTGCCCGTGTAGCAGTAATCGATGATGACGGACATCGATTCGGAGTCCACGCCGCGGATGACCACCCTGTCCCGCATGCTCTCGTTCAAGCCCCCCGTGAACATGCTCTTGAAGTAGGGGCTGGCGGCGGCGAGGACGTTGCGGCTGCATAAGAAGAGCTGGGCGAGGTCACCTCTGGCCGGGTCGTCCCCGGGCTCCGGGGACGACTCGTCGTCACTTTCCACCCCGATGGTCACGTCCCCGAGGAGCCGACAGTCGTACAGCGACCTCAGCTCGTCCACCAGGCTGCGGGCGTGATTCCAGTCCTCCAGCACCTCCGGACCGCTGAAGCAGCTCAACGCCGAAGCCATCGCTTCGCCTGCAGCCGGCAACAAATTGGCTATTTCACGTCGGGATAACGCCGTATCACGCGGCAGACATACTCACGGGGGGACGGAGGGTCCTCGCGCTGGTAATGACACAAACGTCACGGCGTGAAAATCCTGCATATGCTTGAGGAGAAATACTACGGAGCGAGCAGCTGAGCGCGCGCCTGCGTGTGTGTGAACGCCGACATTTCTCTGTCTCCAGACGACCACAATGTCGCGTTCGGATCACAAAAAACACGGAAACCAAACCGAGTCTCTCTGACGGCAGCGACGGCTTATAAAAGATATTTTTTGTCGTTGTTTTGATATGTTTTGGCTACAGTAGGCAGTCATCACTCTGCGGAGATAAAAGTGTCAGAAATGCCAGGGCTGGTACTACGACTTCCGAAAAGACGTTACAAAATAAAACAATTACGTCACGTAAGTGTGACGATAAATCTGTTATATCGAATTGCTATACCAGTAACAAGCCCTTAGATGTAGTAGAACGTTATTACAAACATTTAAACCTGGCATTTAAAAAAATATTATTTAAATGAGAGTTTATGTGTTTTAGATTGAAGGCAACTTTCTTTGGTTTCCGTTTTGAGTGACTGCTAGCTCATACAACCATGATGGTCAGCGTTTTTCCTTTATGATTGGTTCATTTATCTGGGTCAATTCAAGTCTGGTTGAGCAGCACTGACTGTCTCAAGGCAGTTGCTGATTTAATTATAGAGATAATTATAAATACAAACAAAGCAATGTCATGTTTGTTTCACTTTTATTAAAGTGTAACGAGCTATGCAATGCTAAAACATGTGCAATAATTACAAATATGAGTCGACCAGTGTAACAGTTTTATTAAAAAAAAACAAAACAACAAACAACAACAACAAACAAAAAAGCCAACAGCAAATCAGATTTGATGGGGTCCTCTCTGTAAAAAGCACCTAGAAAATACTGTGTTTATTTGGTGTGAATTGAATTGAATATCCAAATGAATGTATTCATATTGTTATTCAAGTGTTGTGTCAAGGCTCAGCAACATAGGCCAGAGTTGATTGTCAATGATTCATAGTAGATTTAGTTACAAACACTAACATGTATTAATACAAACTGACTTAAGTTATTTGGAAATCATTTTGATTACTTAGTAAAAAAAAACCCAAAGCAAAACACTATAAATGTATTGATAGAATTTTAGTAAATGATAACCCATTTTTGAATTGACTCTTATGTTTTAGTCTAATAAAGCCACCTAAAAACAAAGTGTTCAAATTGTATTTAAAATTCTGACTTTATAGTCATAATTCCGACAATGAAGTCAGAATCATCACTTTGAAGTGAGAATACAAGAGAATAAAATCAGCATGATTTTATAGAAAATGTGAAAAAACAGTACATATATGCTTATTTTTAAGGTGGCACTCATCCTCTTCATGTATCCTTGTAATTCATGTAATGTTCACACTAATTGTTTTTGTCAGAACTAAGACGTCAGTGCCCTTCCAACACTTGACACACAATAAAAGAATAAAAATAAATTGGAATTCTGAGAATAAAGTCAGAATTCTGACTTCATGGACTACATACGTGTCTTCCGCAATGAACGAAAAGTCACTTAAGGAGAAAAAAAAATCAAAGTCTCACATTCACCTATATTGCAAAACTTTACTTATTAGAAAACTAAAAGTGGCTTATACTATTTTTTAGCAGTGGCACAGACATACTCACATGTTTACAACTACAGCCTTAAATACATTTTCGATTGAGATCATTGATTCTACGTAATGCCTCTTGGTTGTGGATGGTCTTGTGGACTGTGATGAGGAAAGGAAATGCGGAGGGAAGCTCCACCCTTCGGCTCAGTTTCTGGTGGCCCCAGTGGAGGCAGTGAAGTGTCTCCGCAAGGTCACGTCTTCCGACTCGTTCCAGTCCATCTCGCAGCAGTTTGGTCTTGTTGTGTTTGTCCCATGACTTCTCATACCTGCAAAAAACAAAAAGAGGAAAACATGTGGAGCATTTCTGACGACTATCAGATTGAGTGTGTTTGAAGTTCTTGACTGAAGGACCAAGTTAATGAAAATTACAAAATAACCCATTGAACTTCGATAATGGAAATGTTCAAAAAGATTCATTTTATTTGCAGGGTTGAAACAAACAAACAAACAAACCAATGTTGAAACACTGTTCTGAACACTGTAGTTCACTACATCAACTAAAACACATACATACATACACACACACACACACACACACACACACACACACACACACACACACACACACACACACACACACACACACACACACACACACACACACACACACACACACACTAATATCGCACACACAATTGTACCAGCTTTCCAGCATGGCCCTGGCCTGAGCGGTTTTATCTGTGGATTGGGTGTGGAAGCGTCGGATCTCCGCTCTGTTGAAGCCAAGCTCATACGCCAACACCGTCCACTCAAAACCAAGCTGCTTGGAGATCTCCTGCAGAGTCTTCAGGTTGATCACAGCATCCTATAAACCAAAACAAAATAACCAAACTATTTGACTTTTATTTTCTTTAACTTTTTAACTTTTCTTAACTGAAAATAACTTTGGATGCTAAAAGTACATTGCAATTGAAAAGTAAACAATCCCACATACCTCTTGGGCCTTGTTGGGCATTATGAAAAATTCCCCAAAATTAGCGGCGTGTGTAACACTTGAAGAATTTGTCTTCAGTTGTCTTTACCGACTTTGAGAGGAATAGAAAACATGCAGATATGGTGTCAGTAGGCTTTTCGTTGCTTAGTTTGAAGTACAGCACATCGAAAGTGAGCGTGGTTTGAGCGTTACTGGGGAGATTCAGCATCAACATACGAACTTTGTTAAACATTAGTCACTTCAGTGACTCTTGGGACGGTGACAAGCGTGAGCTTGAGTTCTTCATCTCACTACGATGTACGGTAAACAAATGGAACGTTCTGGAAGTCACAAAGTTGTTTTATTTGCGAAAAGGCAGAACTATCCAGTCATCTTCGGAAGCTGAGGCTAAATACTGTCATGTGTGATTCGTCTCTCTTTGAGTTTGTATTTTTATTTCATCAAAACTATTTGATTTATATCAACCTGTTTGCATTCTGAAGCTCCTCCTGCTTTAATTAGTTTACAAATCGTAAGCTGTTATTGAATAGCAGTGCTGATATAAGGATGGTAACTGCTTTGCATTATTTTTCCCCAAAATACATTTGGATGTTGCACAGGGAAAACATGCAAACTCCACATAAGAATCCTGGATTGCCACAGCCGCTTTCATTATTTCACTATTAAGATTATGTCCAAATTAATACATTTTCAACCGCAATTCTCTTTTAAACAAAGTTTTAACCACTTCATGGTGCGAGTGTGTCTCAGTTGATAAGAGTGGGTCATCTTCCAATCGCCATTCATTAACTGTGCTTGAGCAAGACACTGAAACCAAATTGCTCATGATGGAGGTAAAACACTCTGCAAGGCAGTTGTGAAGTGCTTTGAGTGTAAATAAGCTATGTAAATAAAGTTAATTTAGTTAACGAACGACCGGCCAGCAAATTGGCTTAAAGTTAACATAGACGGCAGACAGACAATAAAAATCATTATTGATAATGTCATTTCCTGTAAGATGTCTTCTTCATAGCAACAGTCAAATGATGATATATATATATATAAAGAGACAATTCAAGTTTGTTTTGAAATACTTTTATTCACTTTAAAAAGTCATCTCCTTAACTTCTTGTCTTCCATAAAAAGCGTCAGAACTCGATGTGCAATATCGATGCAGCAATTATTTATCAAAGAACATGAAAAACTTCATGTAAATAATAAATCCAAACTCGCTGGAGAACACTGACATTAATGAATGCAATAGCAAATAATTTTTTTGAATCTCTTCAAAATAATTTAGACTCAATGTGCTGCAAAGGACCAGCCGACAAATAAAACTACCAGGAATTACACTTTCTTTCTTTGCTTCATTATTTTACCAGGCACAGGAAAAAACAAAACAAAAAACCTGGTAGGTTCAACTTAGTTTCTGACACCAAACTGACAAAAAAAGAGATTCAAAATGAGTCATAAGAAATCATTAAATGTACAAAAGCCTGGGCTTTTTGTTTCTTTCTCAGTCTCCAGTTGAAGAGAGAGTCGTATGAACAATACACAATGACAAACCCAAAATAAAAACACCTTTCAAGAAGATCCGTTTCACAGTTAACAGTTAACCATCAGAATATTGCCTGGTTGCTTCATAGTGTGTCGAGGTGTGTTTCAGCAGTAGTCGGGTGAAGATCCAGCCTGCTGGACCTGTTCAGTGTCACCAGTCTTTTCCTTGTTCTTCAGTGAAGAGTAGTGCCTTTTTTTTCTTTCTTTCTCCATTTCAACAGTCCACTTGGATCCACGATCATTGACTGTCAACACAGACAGCGTCAAGTTGAAGAAGTTGGTTCACCATGAAGGGTGACCCCCGCGCACTTCTAAAACCTTCAGTCTTATTTGGGTCAGAAGCAGCCGTCTTTCCAGCTGCTGTCACGCAGGGCGCTCATAGCAGCCAGGCTCTTTGGAGGAGTCAACAAACTGCAGAGGGAAGGAAACAACCCCATTAATAATACTCTCAATAAAGACCCAGCAATACAGTGATTTAACTTGGTTTCAAACCTTCGAGGCGAGAATGTGAACCACTACACCACCATGTCTATTCCAGTCATACACAAATCATGGCCCCCCCAAAAAAATCCAATCTGGATGTGAAACTATCACCGGATGTCTTATTTTAAGAAAGTATTTATTCCTAGTGCAGCATTAGCCCAATACTGTGCTTTAGCAGCTGTGTTATTTACCGTCCAGTATTTGAGTCCACTGCTTATGAGGCCAGACGAGATGCCAGGGTCGCTCACCGCACCAGCTTATATGACTTGGAAGAGCTTGGTGAGCTTCCTCATTTCAGTTAATACGCCCACAAGGCAAACCATACCGTCATTGTTTAGTTTCTGTCTTCTCGTAGCTTCCTGTGTATTTCTGTAGTCTTGCTCTCCTCCTGTTCCAGGTCAATTTCTCTTTTCCCCGACGGTGATTAGTGCTAACCTGACTGCTTGTTTCACACTTCACACTGACTGTTTCCACTACTTCTCTTTTACCACGTGTACCTAAATAGTCTGCGTTTAACCACATGTATCAGAGAAGTCCTTACCCGCTCGTGCACCCTGTCAGGTTTTTTTTTTATAGTAGCCGCTTTCCCCCAGTCTTCAATCATTCTAACCTTTTGTTCCGCCTTTGTTCAGTCTTTGAAGCCGTTATTCCTCAAGAGGGAGCTTTTCAATTCTCTTTTTTTTTTTTTGTACATTGTGAATGAAAAGAAAAATCTTGGTACTTTTCCTTTTGAGCCGTACCTTTGGGTCAAAGTCCTTCTTCAAGTTGTGGCAGTATTTCAACAGTAGTAAAGAATGTGAGTGTATGCCAGTTATCTCGGCTCAGACAACATCTTATTGAAGCAGTGGTTTTAATTCCTGGACCTGGAGAGCCACTTTCCCAACATGTTCCCTGCCTTCCTCCGTCAACAAGCCTGGCTCTGTTAAACCTCTGCTAAAAGTCTTATAACAACCTGCTCATTACCGTCGAGTGTGTGAGAGCAAGAAACACTCCAGGATACGTTGATACCGTAGATCTTGATGCTTAATTCTGAGTTTTTGCCGACATTGACTTAAATTGAGTGGTTGTGCACGTAATATAAACTACCAGGAATTACACTTTCTTTCGTTGTTTCATTATTTTACCAGGCACAGGAAAAAACAAAACAAAAAAACCTGGTTGGTTCAACTTAGTTTCTGACACCAAACTGACAAAAAAAAACAACAAGATTCAAAACGAGTCATAAGAAATCATTAAATGTACAAAAGCCTGGGCTTTTTGTTTCTTTCTCAGTCTCCAGTTGAAGAGAGAGTTGTATGAACAATACACAATGACAAACCCAAAATAAAAACACCTTTCAAGAAGATCCGTTTCACAGTTAACAGTTAACCATCAGAGTATTGCCTGGTCGCTTCATAGTGTGTCGAGGTGTGTTTCAGCAGTAGTCGGGTGAAGATCCAGCCTGCTGGACCTGTTCAGTGTCACCAGTCTTGACTTAAATTGAGTGGTTGTGCACGTAATATAAACGCAGCAGTGTGAGCTGCCTGTTGGCCTGTAATTGACGCGTAGAATATAACGTTTAACGGGATGTTCATCACGTTTGATATTTGCTAAGGCGAGTCTGTGAGCTTACCTGCGTGTGGGTTGGGTGATACCACTCGGTCGCGGAATTCCGTTTGTTCCGACAAAGGAGGCTGGGCGAGAGAGGGAACCGCGTGCGATGGCCGACTGGACCGTGCTGGCCTTCAGGGACTGCGGCAGCAGACTGCCGCCGGGTTGCAGGGGCTGAGACCCGGCGGCGCTGCCGGGGACGGAGTGCAGGCTGACGGAGGCGGTCAGAGGGCTGGCGGTGGGATTCTGCTGCACTGTCGGGTTCACGTAGGCCGTGGCCTTTAGCGGGCGTCGTGTCGCCGTGGCGAAGTTTCCCACGCTCTGGACTCGCTGGCTGAGTTGACCTGGGAAAGGAACTGCGGGGGAAAGATCGAGGTGAGGTTGGGTTGATGGTTGTACAATTACTGTACCCGGAACCAGCCGATGCACATTCAATCAGTTATTTACGAGTGACTAAATGAGCTCCGCGAAACTGATTTATTCACAAACACAAGTTTCTTACTGGAGGACTGGAGGCGTGCCAGCCCATTGGACGAGTCAAAGCTCTGGCTGCTCCGCAGGGAGGGCATCACCGGCAGGGAGGAGGGGCCGTAGGAGGGCGGGTTGACAGGGGAAGCCAGGCAAGGCATACTGGGGACGCTAGGCATGCTGGGAGCTCGGATCAGGTTGGGCATGCTTCTTCGCAGCTTGTCTATGCAAACAATATGAACAAACCAGGTCAGGGGTTTTCAGCCGTCAAGCCAATGTGCAGCATTAGAAGTCTCTCAATTATGTCATTTCATGTAATATTTGTTATTTTGAGAACTGTAAAAAAAAAAACTTGGTCTAAAAACTGTCTCAACAAACATGGACAGAGCCATGTTTGCCGTGTCCACCCACATATTTAACCGTTAACAAGAAGGCAATCATGTTTAATGCACAAACGTCCTGACAAGAAGAAGGACAAGAAGGACACGACTCACATCCTTCATCATGATGGCACCTAAATCTGTCTTAGACCACAGCAGTTATTCATGCGAGTGGAAGTTGGTCTGAAATAAACTCTTTCAGTCCATCACTGTTTCAGAAGAGTTATAGTCGAGGAACCATCACAAAGCAACGGCAGGCATAAAACAACAAGATCATATATTTCTTCCACTGGGTGGAGAGCGATGCAGTCGTCGTCATGCCGCAGATATATTGTTTACTGCCAGCGCTTGTTAAATTGCAGAAGTACCTGCATCAATCTGTGTGCTTTGTTGGCGCTTTACTCAAAAGCTTACAATGAGGAAAAGTGCATTAATGGCACACTGTTATTGTGTTTTGATAGAAAACAACTGGGCTGATCGTATGCGGCTGTCTGCAGGACACATTTACACACATAGCAGCGACACTGTTTATTTACTTCCGCCTGATATTGGTTGGGATCCAACAGCAGGCATCGCTATATATTTATCCCTCACCTGAAACCACTGCTTGTCACACAGCTGTTCATTTCACATTGACTCCCATTTCATTTTGCAAAGCGAAATGTTCATTTTTAGGAGTTGTTTTGTCTTTCAGAGTGCTGCTTGTATTTTAAAAGCTTTAAAAGAATCTTCAAAGCACATTATGTTTTAAAATTGAAATCTTATAATGCGACATGATGCTCTTTTTAATTATTCCACCATTCATAATGTACAGGCAGTTTCTGCCGGGTAAAATTAAGTTCTTGGTAATTGTACAGTGCAAAAGCGCCATGATCTCCATTGCCCACTCACCCGAGCCATTCCTGTATGCTGCGTGTGCTTCTGTGATCAGGCTGGAGGGCGCAGAGTACTGGGGGAGTCCACTGAGAGAAAACTGAGAGGTGGTTGAGCTGCGTCTGCAGTCTCTGATGCTGGAGAAGGTGTGTGAGTGAGGCAGGCTGGCCCGCTGCATAGACTTCCCACGGAACAGTCGAGGCTGGGGGGGAGGCAGCTGGTCGTAGCCCTCGTCGTCGTCCTCCTCCTCGTCCTCCTCCTCCAGGTCCATCTCGCTGCGTCTGAGAGAGTGCAGGGAGAAGCTGGAGCTGCGGCGGCTGGGTGTGGCTGAGGTAGAGGCGCAGTCCTCTCGTAGACCTGCAAGGTGGGAGATCGCTGCTTTTTAATCCGAGGGAAATTAAAAAAAACCAAAAACAAACGTGACCCTAATACAGCAACCATATCATGAATTTCCTCCTGGAGGAGCCGCTCATCCATTATTCAGTCACTGGATCGCCAGACTCCGCTGATACTTCGGGACATTTTTATGAAATGTTCTGCATAATTTAACAAGACGCAAGATATGCTCGTCTCGAAGTTCAACTGTTCAACATTAATCTTATTTTTTTGCCAGTTATATCTATTTCAACACAGTAATTAATTTCAGCCTCCCCTGAGAGTGATGCATCTTTATTTTATAGCATGAAAATCAATGTCAAATAAAAGCATCGGCTATAAAATGAATGCATCCTCAGCACCAGTATCAGTACAATTGTTTTTAATGTGTTAACAACAAAGGCAGTATGCAAACACTTTATTTTAAATGATCTAAAAATCTGAATTTTAAAATCACAAGCTCAAGTCACTTAGCGATGTAAGACTAGTTGTTTTGAATGCACCGTTTAAATGATATACAAATGTATAAATGAGTCCTGTGACTACCCTGGTGACCTCCACCAGGGAAATGGACGAGGACACCCCAGAAGCCTCAGGCTCTGCGGATGAATAAAAGGATGCATAAAACACAAAAACAGGCCCCCCACTATTGTGTCAGACATTTAAAAACTGTTTTTGTCTTTAGTTATAATCTTGGTTAGTCAATGTAATAATTTTCCGATGTGAATGGTGGAAATAATTAAAATAAAATGTTTGAACACTTGTAAGAGCTCATTTATGTTTATTATATATTTAGTTTTATGTCTATCCTTCCCGTAGCTGCACTCAGTGACTGTGGTACTGAGGGTCCGATATCAGCGGTGGCCATTTATATCGAAATCTCAAGACATTCCGTGTAAACGGTGGACTCACTCTCCTCCTGAAGTCGTGCCATGACCACCACATCTGTCATGTCCTCCAGTTTGTAGCCCATAGAGATGGAGTCGTACTCCAGCTCGGACACGCCCACCTCGCTGTCCACGGAAGACTGAGGGGTGACTGTCGCCTGCCGCCGGCCCACATCTGAAAGATGAATGTGTTTTATTTTTTTTGAAGCAAAATGAAAAGGAAAACAAAGGGTGAAAGGGATTCAATCTAAGAGTGACATCAGCTCTTCACACACAGAAAATGTGTGATGTTTGTGTGTATATATGACTCAGTGATGAAGAAAGTTTGATAGGATGGAAAATTTCCAAAACTCTTTCATAAACCTGCTTGAAAAGCAATGGGATTGATTGAACGCCACGGATTTTCTTTATTTTAGTTTCATCTGAAAAACAAACAAACATCTATACAAATATACGAATGCACTTACTGTATGTAGCGCATTTTTGTACTTGAGCCGACTCAATGCGCATTATAAGATCCGTCACGTAAGACGCCACAGGGAAAACTCAGAATTCAGACATTTGCTCAGCGACACTTTGACACATGGGCAGGTTGAGTTTGGGGGGGTTAACCTGGAAACTCTGGACTGGAAGAAAACCCGCTCCAACTGCCAGAACTGATGGCCTAAAACAGCCAACATGTCACGGGAGGTTTAAATCGGGGATTGAATCCCGCTGAGCTCAAATCCCTGTGACGTTTGCTTCAAGAATGTCAAATTTGCTCCAAGTCGAACAGCCGATGAAGATTTGCTGTGGCAGCAGCCAAAAAGACGGTTGTGGTCATGAACCTTTAAACAGCAATTTGAATCTTGACGCTCATTGAAGAGGCGCTTCAACTCATTTTCCCTCTTTTTGAGTTTGAGGCACATCGACGTCGATTTCCCCCCCAAAATGTGCAGGCTTAGGAAAAACAGTCTTTGAGACTGATGTTTACTCGCACCTGAAATGAATGACGGGAGCAGAGAAGATGCCAGGCCAAAGGGTACTTACTGTGGGGCGTGGAGTTGGACAGGAAGGTGGGCGCTCTGTCCGCGAGGCTGCCGCCGGCTCTGAGAGGGGCGGGCGACTGGAGGAAAGACGGGCCAGGCGACGGCAAAGGGGCTTCGACGGAGACAAACACAACAAACGAGTGAGGCTCGATTCCCAAGTGACCAGTCAGACATACCCACCGAAACCCAGCTTCCGCTCTGTGTTAATGACGTGAAATATGGAGGAACGGGCAAAAGAAGCTTTTCTTTGGTGGAGTTAAAAGATTGACTTATCTCCATCTGTCAGATGGTGCAACCTTTTAATCTCTTCCCTACAAAGTGCTCTAATCTGACTGTGAATGTCAACTAGTAGGTTGTTCAAAAAATCTGGGTTTAGAAACTATTTTGAAAGTAACACATGTTTTAGGTTTTTAATTTGGGAAAAAGAAACGGGGGGAAAAAATGAAAAAAAAATGGAGCCAACAGTTTAACAGACTTTAAATCGTGCCAGTGGCAAATGTGAACCGTCTTTTCACGGATTTGCGCAGCTTAAATTGGTAACTGCTACCGTCATGTAGTTGTCATTTGGCACCAGCATCGGCGGCTTCACCAGCTGCCGTTAAGCTAAAAAAAAAAAAAAAGTGTTCAACTCGAGTCAATTTTGTCACGCTAATGCCAAACCCATTATGAATACCGAACCACAAAAGAGATTAGTGCCTGTTTGAGGATGTATGCGGCTTATCGGAGGTTGGCTTCAGATTGAGAGTTATCGGGGATTATAATGCACCAGTTGCTGTTTACCTGGGGTCTCGCTCAGCGCAGCAGGTTTAGTGTAAGGCAGGACGGGGCTGCTGAGGGTGGACAGGCCCTCTGTGCAGCTGTATGGACGGATGGGGGAGACTCCTCGCCACCATTTTGCTGAAGATCAAAAGCATCCAAATGCATGTTAGCGTGACCATTTAACACACACACATACATACATGCAGGACATTTGTTGTACATTTACACATATCGTGTTAATCGGCTTCTTCTTACAGATCCGTATTGACTGGTCACAGCTGATACAGTAAGACAAGGTTTAGCCTGACACAGCGGCTTATTGGGCTAAAGCACAGATTTTTTTTGATGTTTGGAGGGATCTTGGGATAAGCAGGGATTGAACATGTAGGCTACAGCGCATTCCCAAAATCAGAACTGGGTCTGCTGTGGTCTACTTCGGCGTTTGGAGGTTATTTATAATCATAGCATTTCACATTAGGATTTTTCTGCTGTAAACAACAACGTTAATGTTGACTAATGGTTTTGCTCAATTTGAAAAAAACAAAACAAAACAAAAAAGCCTTCATAAATGACAATTACAGCAACTAACTGCCCCTCACAGACGTTTAAAACCCATATTAGAGGAGGGCACTCTTATTAATTAGTTTATTTCTGCCAAACAGCCACGGCCGTAATGAGGGCACTTTAACATGGTTTCCTAATATGTGTTCGGTGTGTAAACACAGAGCGTGCCCCCTCGCTAATTGGTAGTCAGAGAGGCACTCACCTGACAAAGTGGAGCATTTGGCATTCCTGACACAATTAGGCTCAACCGCTAAAGGATACAATGAGAATTCAGAGCAAGTCAGACCAACATGGACTGCTGGATCTCAAGGCACAAGGACGTATTCATGACCTTGAGGAGGTGGGCCGGGCTATACGCAATACAGCTTTAGAGTAAGATGAGGACCTTGAGATGTAAACATACACACGCCAGTAATATGCCACAAGCATTGCTGAATCAACAGCGTAGTCAGAACGTAGTTAGAACGCACAACATGAAATTGGAGGGTTATAGTAAATTCTCCTGTACTTTACCATGAAAGCACACGCTTATGCAGCATCTGAGCCGTGCCGACTGGAGTGGACACTTATACACAGTACAAGCTTCTCCTAAAACCTAGTTAACATAAGCATGGTTTCCATGGCAACCATACCCCTCATGCATGCACATGAGTGGGAAAAGTGGAAAAAGCCCCAGATTTTTAAAATTGGCAGAAATCCAGAAAAAAATCCAGCAAGCAGAATACATACTTGACATGCAAACTATTTTCCGGCCCGGAAGCTCGTACATTTACTGATGAACAGGAACTTTTAATGTGAGCAGAAGTCACACCGAGGATTTCAAACTTTCTCTGGAGAGGCTGACGGATCTCCTACAGCGCAGTCCAGGTAGACGACAAGCACACCTGCATTCGTTCTGTCACTGGCAGACGTTAAAGTCCAGTGTGCAGGCAGGTAAAATGGCCTGTTTTGGATGCGTCAGGCTGATACTGCAGTATATTCAACTTGTGATATAACTATGGCGACACACTGAAAGCTGTTCTTTATATTAAACCCACGCCGACATTTGATAAACATGGCGAGTCGTTTTGCTCCCACGAGTTGGATAAGCGGATTTATAACACTCATATTAGCTGCAGTCAGAAAATCATTAGTTGAGCTTAATATAAAGTACATTTCAGACGTGCATGTTTCCATACAGATTAACGCACGTGATCAGTCGTGATTTTTATAGCTGTTGGTGGAATATATGCAATCTTTTTTTTGTTTTTTAATCTCTGTTTTTACCAGAAAACTAATTATTGCCGCTCATAAAATGTCAAACTGGTCCCCAAATCCTTTAGAAATATAAATTTGACAGTTTACAATACTTTAAACTGACACTTTTGGAACATTTTCAATCTTCATAAACAAATACAACAATCCAGTGTCACACGACATAATCAAATTAATAGAATTTTTTTCTTTTATCTGCAAACGTCAAGGGAATAAATGTACTCAAACTAAAAACCACATCTAAATCTGTGCCCATCTAATAGAGGAGCCACAGAAACAATCACTTTGCAAGAAAGCTGAATCAAACAACCGCAAACGAGTGAATCCAAAGCTGCCTGCTATGAGATGAAAAGCTCCCACGCTTCGGACGCCGCAGCTGAAATCCTGTTGCACGTGGAGACATTTTGTGTCAAACTGTTTTGCGGCTTTACGATCACATGTGAGCGGCGGGCCGGCAGCCAGATGTGGCAGCAGATGTAAGTCTGTTAATCTGCTCGTCAAATACACACAGTACCTTGGTCCAGTCTGTGGAGGAACTTCAACTTGGCCAGCTTCAGCTCGGGCCCCGGGTTGTCCAGGACCTGGCGGCGCCACTGCAGAGTGCTGAGGGCGCTCTGGCCCCGCGGCTTGGCTCTGGGATTCACGTACAGCCTGGAACACGAGAGCAACACCCACAGTTAGGCCGCGGACACCTTTATAGGAAGCCCATATTGTTATTTTAACGACAACGAGTGACGACGAATAAGCTCAAGGTGGCTATATCTATTCGGAGAACGATCTCTACCCACAAAAGAAAAATAGCAGCTACAGGTCTCAAGAGGCGAGGATTATAGCAATGATATATTTTGTCTGAGGCCAGGCTAACTTATAACCCGTGGCTGGGCGAGCTTTATAAAGTCCAAACACCCATTTCCGAAGGGTTCCTCAAAGAGTAAACTGCCACAGTGCCAATTTTAACGAGGACCACGTGCGCAAAGAAAACCAACTGTGTGAAATAAAGTATCAGGCGGCGACAGCTTCTTCCCGCGACACCTGAAACAGCTAATCACTTCACAGGTTAAGTCCTTCGTCCATCATTTCAATTTGGTTTTCAGCGAATATGCAAAAAGGATTAAGAGACCAATGTTCAAACTGCAGAGATTCTTTAACCTGCAGACTGAGGGTACACGTGGTTCAAGACAGCAGGAGGAGCATCTGGTATGAAAATCCAGTCCACAGTTCAAGTCGCACAGACTTGCCATGGCAACAAATGTTAAAAGAATTAACGGACACACTCATGAGGAAAATAAAAATGATCAAACTGACACAGCTAATTAATTCATTGTTCATTTCGACAAACTGGACACCTGCTGTAATATAAATGTGCTTTAATCAAATGTCTCTGCCTCCTGAAGGCCACACGGCGGTTACTGCCTCGTCCTCACACTTGACAGCGATAAAAATCCCCCCGTTTGAATCCAGTTGAGTTTCCTTCTGTGTGCAATTTCCACGGCCTGCCCCGTGCGTAGGCTTCCTCTGGTTACTCCGGTTTCCTCCCACGATTTACCTCAGCACTACAAAAACATGTGTTTGAGGTTAACCCTTAAGTTGTGATGACTCTACAGTTGCCCGGAGGTGTGAATGTCAGCGTGTGGTTGTCTGTCTCTCTCTGTTTGCCCTGTGACGGACGGGCAAATTGTCCAGGGTGTTACCCTGCTTCCCTCCCCTGTGACTCTGATAAAGCAGCAAAGATGAATGGTGAATGGGATGGTGCGATTGATGTTGCCATTAATTAAAAAAAACAAAAACAAACTGTGACCATTATTTACATATAAATGAAATAGCGTACATTAAAGTGTTTCAACTTTTATATACTGTATAACCTATTGTAATCTAAAACTTGTTTCATGAGTTGGATTAAAATAGCTTTAACTGGTGTGACCATGGTAAACTATAAGCATCAATTTTCTTTATTTTATGACATTTGAAAAGAAAAGGTGATGGGATTAATAAAAATAAATAAAAAATCGATAGGATAACAATTGCTAAAGAATCTATCACCACTTGAAACTGGGTTTAAATTTTTTTAGGCAATCCGAAATTAATGAAAACCCCCACAAAAAAGAAACATTTAACAGTGTGACTCAGATTCCCACTTATAATAGCAGGATCTTTAACAGGATTCCTGTGTAGGAGTAAAAAAAAATGTTTTCCAATTATTTGTAAAAGATCACAAGGAACTGAAGAGACTTGTGATTGTGAAAGTAGGCCACAGAGTTCCACTGACTCCGGGGTCAGCTGGTGATGTTAAATGGAGTGTGGACAGACACACTTGGATCCCATCCGTTCAAACTGTGCTACATTTTCCACCTCATCACATCACATCCGACGCATAAATGTGGAGACGGTTCAGCAGTCAGCGCGTCAAACGTGTGAGCTTCCTCAAGTCAGCAGCTTCATAGTGGATGAGCCTGGGGCAGTACACTCCACACAAAGCCCGGCTGTTTGATCACAGGCTGAGGGGGGGGGGCATTGTTTCTAATTCCATCCTGAGTGCATGGGTACCTGTGCTGCATGCAATGATGCATGCTGGGAAGCCCAAAGCTTGTGTTGAAAGTGTTATTCTTTCATTTTGCTCCAGTTTAAAAAAAAAAAAAAAAAAACACACACTCTGCTTGCCAGTGTCTGCAAGTTTCCTCTTACCAGAAAAAGAATCGATAACGGAATCGATAAGGACGCATAAGGGTTGCGTTACAGTCACACAACTGACAGTGCTGTGTGGCCTATGGAGCGTCTATTGGGACAGACAGACAGGGGGGATGCTGTACATTCATTAAAAAAATACCAAGATAAACAAAAAAAAAACCCACAAACGAACAAACAATAAAGACACATGCGCAGCAGATCAGACACGTATGGATCAGATACCAGGTCTCGGGATCTCGGAAGGGCAGCAAAGTGTCCAGATCCAAAACATCCACCTCGTCCAGGACAGTCGTCGCTCCTCCGCCGGCGCCGCTGTCCTCCGTCTCGGCATCGGGGGACCCGGAGCTCGGCTGGAAATAGGCGATGGGCTCGTCCGGGACGCGCGGATCGAGCCGCGTCGGACTCGGAGCGTCGCATTCCGGGGAGAGACGCTCCGCCGGGGGTCCGAGCAGGCTGGACAGGGAGGTCTGGAGCTGGGAGCGATTGTTCACGGCGTTCGCCCGCGTGCGCAGTCGTTCGTTCTCCCGCTCCAGCTGGCGGACGAGCTCCTGCAGCTTCAGCACCTCCAGCTCCGCGGCGCCGACCTTATTGTTCCCGTTGACGTCCGCCATCAGCGCCGGGGGGTTCAACACCTCTGCTTCCATCTGGGACCGGGCACATCGAGGCGAGGGGGGCAAATAAAACACGGCCTTGCAAACAACAAGAGGCTCCGCTCGATTCAGAGACGGTGTCCAGATTCTCCCGTTTAGCACACTGCCACACACACACACACACTCTCTCTCTCACACACTCTCACACACACTGATGCTGCTGGATGACTACAGACTCTCTCTCATTGGTCAGCAGATGGAGTTTAACTCCCATCACACCACTGCCGAGGACTTCCTACACACTCGAGCATCCATGAATGCATAATAAACTCGGGATTTATGAAACACGCGCACACACACACACACACACACACACACACACACACACACACACACACACACACACACACACACACACACACACACACACACACACACACACAAATCCCAATAGAAGCAGTTTTTATACACACACACACACAGTCAACTAATACTATTTTGATAATAAAATAAATACATAAAAAAAAAATACATTGGCAAGGCAAAGCAAGGCAAGGCAAAGTTATTTTTAGAGCACCATACAAACACAGGGCAATTCAGAGTGCTTTACAAAGAAATTAAAGAAATACAGAAAAAAAAATATAAAGACATAAGAAATATATTATTGAAAGAATTGCATTGAAGCTTTAGAAGAAATGAAAGAAATGCCTGAAAACAAATGATGAAGAAAAGTAGAATAAGTAAGGTAAGAGATCTATTATAATTATTATTTTCATTTAACACAATAAACAAACGATGACTCCCTCAGGGAAATTCGAGTTCCAGCAGCTTTAGCAGGACAGGAACAGCACACAGATAAATAAATAAATAAAAAATTTAAACGTCCCAATTTATTATTATTAGTAGTAGTAGTAGTAAAAGTACCGGTAGTGTAAGTGATATGAGATGGTGTGCAGATGGAACTAAGCGCAGACTCATAGAGTTCCATGAAAACCAGGTTTATTGAAGTCCAGGGAACGCGAGGAAATGCAGGAGACACAAGGGCGACAAGAGGAGCAACTTGATCTCTGGTCATCTGGACCTTTATTTATTTATTTTTTTAAATTCTGATGGTCATGTGTGGTTGGTGTCAATTATTGGTTTGTTGATGTGTGTTTACCTATTTCAGAGATTGTGGCCCTGAATTTGGCTCAGTGGGGTGTAAGTTGGCTTGTTTAATGAATGCGTTTTGAGATAATTAGGGGTAGGATTTGATAAGTTTGACCTTTTCCAACCCTTTTTCAGGCACGTTGATTAAATATATGAGGTATGTACATGTGTGTCTATGTTCATAAGTGTGTGAGTATACTTAAATAGAGATGATCTATTTTCTAATAATTATTTTTCAGACGTGTATGTGTATATATGTGTGTGTGTGTGTGTGTGTGTGTGTGTGTGTGTGTGTGTGTGTGTGTGTGTGTGTACAGATTTTAAGTGTCATATGCCTGAAATGAATAAAAAAAAAATTTTTATCTAGATTTTGTTGTACCTTATACGTTTATGGGTTTATAATGCATTCAGATTATTTTTCAATTTCTTAAAATGTCTGTGTAGTGCACAATCTGCTTCTCTGTCTACATCATAGTGTGTGTGTGTGTTTGTGTGTGTGTGTGTGTGTGTGTGTGTGTGTGTGTGTGTGTGTGTGTGTGTGTGTGTGTGTGTGTGTGTGTGTGTGTGTGTGTGTTACGATCATATATTGTTTACTAAACAATAAGTTTATAAAAGCACCTAGAAATAACTGTGTTGTATTATGTGCTGTGTAAATAAAGTTGAATTGATTTGATTAAAAACGTCATCGCTCGAGCTGATGACTGGATCAAGATGGCGGCCCACCGCTCGCTAGCGCCAAAAGCTGATAGTCGTCGATGCGGCGTCTCTTCTTTGAAATGTCTATGGTAAGTTTCCCAAATCTATAAAATTCTTTGTACGTTTATAACGAACCAGAGCTGGTCCCGTCTTCTTCTTCTTTTCTTTTTTTTTTTTTTACACAGAATGCAAACTTAAAAGCTTGACATGAAGTGGACATGTAGACATCACATGTCATCCTGTTTTAATAATGGAAGAAAGACCAAGAAGGTTATGTGTTCGTCTACATGTATTTATTTATTTATTGGTTTGTATGTATTTTACAAACGTTTCGCAAAAAAAGTATCACCAACCTGAAGCACCATTGTTGCAAAGGACCCGATGAAGTCGGAACGTTATGACGTCATGGCGCTCGACCAATCAGCGCGTTCGCCCGACAAATAGCCGAAGTCCCTTCAACTTATGTCGTTATGCTTATGTCGTGTCTCCTTTCATCTAATCAAAGAAGCCCTCCTTTGATGTTCTGGTCATAATGCCAGTCTGTTCAAAACACGCCAGTCTGTTCGAAACCTGTTTCCTCAGTAGATTCAATAGCGAGTGCTTGTTCGAGTTTTTAAATAGTTATCACTTCTCCATACATTTCTTAACCTTTATTTACTCAGAAGAACCATATTGACATATTAATATCTCTTCTTGAATTGCTTGTTGCCAAAATATTACATTGGTAAACCTTGCCTTTACTTGACAAAGATGAATAAGCCTGGTGAGTATTATACAAGGGTTAAATGAAAGATCATTGTACTTATAACACAGTGTAATGGAACATTTTGATATATTTGATGACATGAATTAAGGTGACACAGCATCACATTTTTTGCTAATTTTGACTTCAGAATATGTATATGCAGCTTACAACTGAGGTTTTCATCAAAAGTAATTCCTAAAAATGTATTTACATGAAATCGTTCAATTTGTTCACCATTAAGAGAACAGTCAACAAAGAGAAACAAGGTTACATGATGCTATACTAAATATATATGGACATATACGAGACATATAAAAATCTATACAATATCAATCAGAAATAAAAATATGTAAAGGTACATTGTACAGGATTTATTTTCTCAAAAATATTTTGAAATCTGTGGACAAGTTGTCCTACAATTGAAGCAGATATCAAATCAAATCAAACTTTATACAGAAAAGGTTGTAGCACAAAGTGCTTCACATAAATAAACGCACACACACACACACACACACACACACACACACACACACACACACACACACACACACACACACACACACACACACACACAAACTGCCCATAACAAAATATACTGTAAAAAACGAATGTAAGAATGGCCGGGCACTGATGAGCCAGGAGAGAAAACACCACTGAAGACAGAAAGACATTGAAGACAGCGCAACTAATAGTCCAGTTCATCCGTGGTTCTGTAATGCTGCAGGGTACAAAACCCCCCATGTTCACGTTGTGTTTCTCGCTCCACAGGCAAGATCAGGGTGGGAGAAGAATTCCAGGCTCAGATCCCAGAGTTCAATCCAGGTAAGCTGCGAGCCTCTTTGAACGGGTGGAATCAGTTACAGATCATTGGAGAAAAAAAGTCAGAAGAATAACAATATAGATTTTGATCACTACTGGCAATAAGAAGTGAACGTATGAAAGAGAGGAAATTATTATTGTTACTATTATCTTAGTGTCATGATGCACAGCTTAAAAACATAAATATATCTGGGTTTTGTGTTGACTGTTGTTTTCGCTCCCAGACAGAGCAGCCGTCTACAGTGACGATGACGAGAGGAGCACGCTGGCGTGGCGTCCCCACCCTCAACTCTCTGATGACGCGTGTAAGCCCCACACGCACCACCTCACCTCGCATCCATCAGTACATTATAGAGGATTGGACTTGTGTTTATATCACTAGCTTATTAATCATCTTCTTTTCTGATCACACTATTTTGCCTACTTTTCCCCCCCCTCGTCCTGACGGTTTGTGAATTTCTTTCTTGCAGTGGACGAGTACCTCCTTATAGCGAGAGAGAAGCATGGATGCAACATGGAGCAGGTACGATTGAGCCGCAAATCATTATTTAACCCAGAGAGTGTTATCGGGGCGTTTTCACAGACTTTTGTTGTCGTTTGAACTTTTGATCTGCGATTTAATATTATTTATTCACTTCCATTTTTCGTTGGTACATATCTATGTATGGAATATATTTCTAGCTACTCTTGTTCACAATACTGTACGTGTGTTACACTTCAAAAACACCCGACACACATTGAAATGGAAAAGGTCTCAGTAGTAGTTTTTTTGCAAAGGAAGCAAAAAGCATCTGTGTTTTAATAATCTTATTGCCGTTACACACAATTTTCAGCCGTCCCAGTTGAAAGCTGAATGTAGTGGCGATATCTTTAGCGGCTGTTCTCATGGCAACCTGCAAATTAAAATTTTTTTAACATTTCTCTGTCTCTCGTCCTCTTCAAGGCTCTTGGCTTGATGCAACGGCACGAGCATGATGTAGAGCGCTCATTGGCTGCCCTCGGCAGCATGGCCCCGGTCCAGGAGGCGGAGTGGACGTCGGAGGACAGAGCGCGGTTTGAAGACGCCTTCAACTGTCACGGAAAGAGTTTCCACCTCATCCACAAGATGGTACGCCGGCGTCGGGAACACACGTGGAAATGTTCCAGTGACGAGTGAAGCGGCAGTGTGTCACGTTGTTGTGTTGTGTTGTGTTGTGTTGTTAGCTCCCAGACAAGCCGGTAGCTAGCCTGGTCAGATTTTACTACGCCTGGAAGAAGACCCGGCCCAAGATCCCCGTCGTGAGCAAACAGCGCAAAACGGGCACAAAGCGGGCGCATCGACCTTCTGAGGTAGTGCAACCTTTCATTTCTTTTTTTTCCTTCATCACTCAACTCCCTCTGTTGGGATCGAGATGAATCCTCATCCACTCATTGCTGTCCTGGTGCGTCCTGTCCCCCCCCCTCTCTCATCTCTCTGTCTCTCCTCCCAGCCGGCCCCAAAGAAGAAGAACTCTCGCTGGACCAAGGAGGAGCAGCGCCTGGGTGTGCAGGGTGAGTGAAAGCTTCTTCACACTGACGCCTCTTTGCCCTGCCACACGTTCATATTCCCGTTCTCTGCCTGTACAACGCGTGTTACCCAAGTCATGCAGCACGTCTTGTTGGCAGAACAACAGGAGAAAAGTTGGCAATAACTGTAAACAAGAAAAAAAAATTAGGCTCAAACCCACAAATGACTCTGAACAGAAACCTGCAGCGACCAGCACGTCCTCCTGTAGCTTCATTAAACCTGCTGTTTCTTTTCCAGGGATTCGTCGCCATGGGAAAAACTTCATTGCCGTTGCGAAAGAGATCGGGAGCAAAACACCGGTTCAGGTGAGCCCCCCCCCCCCACCTATTGTCCTCTGATCTGTTATTGTGACCTTGCTGTCACCCTCCATCCAGCAGGTTGTTTCTGTGCGCCGCCTCACTTGTCTCTTTAACCCCCCCCCGCCCCCCCTTTGTTATCTGCTCAGGCCCGAAACTTCTTCACACGCCGCTTCAACTTGGACGAGGTGCTGAGGGAGTGGGCCGCTGAGCAGGTGTCCATCAGCCACGCCCACAGAGACGGCAAGGACGTAGAGGTGAGAGTTTAAATCTTCATATTTTTTGGGGACATGAATCACAAATCTGTGGTGGTTACATTTGCAACAAGTAATTGATTAATAGTGGATTCCAGACCCGAGGGACTACTTTCAGCTGCGGATGTGTCGCTGCCGACCTGGTGATGTTTTCGGACGTCACGACGACTCTCGTAACGTCTGATTCTTCCTTCCCCTTCAAGGTCAAAATGGAGGACTCGACCTCAGAAGCTGCTGGGGGCGTCTCTCCACCCTCGAACCAGGTCCCCGCCTCCTCTTCCTCCGCCCACCTCTCCGAGCCTCCTCCTCCGCTGCTGCACCCCGCTCCTCCGTCAGCCTCTCGCAGCCACCTCCGCCCCAGACGCGCCCACAGGACCACGTCGTACTCAGCAACCCGCTGCACCTGCTCGCTGTGTCCACCGTGACCTCCACCTCCACCTCCACCTCCATTATTTTTGTATGCACAATAAAATTATGACTCCTATTTTTGCTTCGTGTGCTGTGAATCTTACTCTCCCCTTCTCTTACAACTGGGGCTGGGAAGCTAAAACCACTGAAAAAGAAGTGATTTAGACAGCTTCTTGCGTGTCCTGGCCCTCTGTAGCTCCACAGTAGCCAGTTTTGCCATTCAGCCTCACTTTGTGGAATACAGTGACAAGAAATGTTACAAGCATGAAATGATGGTTGTGAATTTCCAAATCGTGTGTCTGTAATGTGCTCCTTGGGGACCACTCTCAGCCCGGACAAAATGGTTAACATAGGACACACTGACAAGGTTGTCTGTGGAGTTTTGGCGAATCGCTCGGCTCGGCTGCTCTGATCACCTTCACTGTTCCCTCTGAGGGGATCGACAGCCCACCAGGGTTTTTCAGTTCAAGCAGCTGAGAGCTCCGGTGGACGGACGAGGGCTGCAGCGGCTGTGACGAGGCTTGGACATCACACCACGTTTTTTTTTCAGACAACGAACCCTGAAATGTAGACCAGGGCATTCACAAGGTATCCACAAGACCACCAAAGCCAGTGGGCAGGTAACTGTGGTCGCATATCACTGCAGGAATGTTAGCAAATGCTTCAAAAAAACAGTAAAAAGAAATATGATTGATGGTTACAATGAACAATAATTTCTGCTACTTCTTTTTGTTTGGTTGGGTTTTTCTCATGTATTACTTCTGTTAGGTTCCATATTAATTGTATTAATTAATATTATTATTATGACTGCTATGTCTATTATTATTATTTTTTTCTTTTTTTTCTTTCTCCAGTTGCTTTTTTAAAAATTTGATTATATTTTTTGCATCACTGGTGTCTGGGGTAGCCGCACAGGTTTTTAAGGGATAGGCTAAAATAAGCCTTGGCTTCAGCCTCTACCCATTTCGGTTACAAGTATATTATGGAAACAGTGAAAAATCACAGGTGTGTGAACTTGTACCATGAACTGCACAAAAATTCATCAACTGCACTTACACTGAAACTGTAACCGAAATAAACCATTCATTCATTCATTCATTCATTCAAATGGGGACGGGAGCGCGTCCTCTGTCACTAAAGCAGAGGATGTGGCTGCAGCTGATCGGACTCTTACATTACAGAGATGTTTGTTGAGGACAGTCAGTCATGAGTGGTACATTTTCTGAGGGTAAGTCAGGAAACTATATAACCGTTGTCCCCACAGATCTGAACCACAGACTGAAATCATAAATGTGAAACTGCCCTGCCAGAATTGAAGAAAAGCTCCAGGTGATCCTGACTGAATTGGTATGAGCAGACATAACGCTGAACTTTGCGCAGACCAGGATTCATCATCAACATTGTTGAGAGTTGATGTTGATGCCAAAGCCCAAGACTGAGCCTCAAAAGAAAATGTTCCTTCAGTATGATCCTTAACTTTAACAGGCCTTTAACTTTTGTCTCCTCTCCCAATATTCAAGTTAGTTGTAATTTAATATGCAAATAGCCCTGCACCCCCGAGGGCATGGTGTTTGTGTGTGTGAGTGTTCGTGTGTTGGACCACAATATCCTACAAACGTATAAATCCAATACCGTGGAGCCGTAAACATGTCAGCAACCAGGGACAAAATACATTAAGTAACCCGCATAACTGGGGTTCAATTGCACATTTTAAAATTAATTTCTGTTCTTCATTCCTTTCCACCTATGTACATGAGAACTATGAGTTTCACTTTGAAAAACCAGAACTTAATTTGAGGTAAAACCAGAAGTAACATATTAAAATATTATATGTAGCTTAATACGTTAATTCATGGACAGAATTGTTTCTGTGAAAGTTGACAATAAGAGGCAAATGAATGAAAATGTGCTTGTTTTGCACAGAAAGTAAGAATTTATTTTGTCAACAATAAAGTGATTTAACATCCTGTTCTAGAGGCTGGAGAACCATTGAAGAAGCACTTTTATTATCCTGGCTTCTCCTGTTGAAAACCCCTTCTTGGTAAGCCCATGCTAGCAAAGGTCTGTTGTACATTTTATGCTGTTTTTGAAAAACGTTAAAGAAGAACGTCAAAGTGTTTATTTGATTGAATAGAAAATTTGCACGGATTCATCCTGAAATACCAAAATAAGCACATTGTGAGACTTCTACTCTTCTTCTATTATGCCTGGTCACCATCCTTATATGTGACTGAAGGTTAAAGCCATATTCAGCAGGAAGCTTAAATATTTTAAATGAATATGGTTAAAAGCAGCAAAGCAAATAGTTCAAATAGCCGTCATATTAGTGGCCAGTTGATAAGCAGACGTATAGATGAAGCAGGAAGGATAAATGTATCTTCTTCAAAATCGATTGGTAATAAATCTATGAACAGTTTAACAGACATGTTTGCTTGTGTATGATTATTTATACTGTTTGGTTAATTAGGTAGAATACGATGATTGTTTGATGACTGTCCTTTATTTGATAATAAATGAATAAATAGAACTGGGACAATGTCATTTAGTTGGAGAATAACATACTTTATTACTATTAGTATTGCACACAGAAAAAGCCCCCGGCCCTCGTTGAAACATTTATCTATCGCATTACACACAAGAGTCCCCTGAACAACTGCCAACTTTAGTAAATTTAGTAATATTTTGGATTTGGGGTATACAAAGAAATATTATGATGGCAACACAGCTACAGTACATCATACGAAGTATTCTGTGCAGTACACAGTGCACGCTTGTTATAAAAAAAAAAAAAGACGATATATTCATAGTATCACTTTTCAAAATCCCCAGATAAAAATGTGCCTGCTTGTTAAATTGTAATAACATGAGCACCCATGTCACCCGAAGCACACTGAGCAGCAACAGTCTGTTTCTTCTTCATGGAAGCTCAGCGATGCCATTTTGCTGTAAGTGGAGAAGAATTAAAAGGTATTTAAGAAAAAGTTTTTAAAAAATTCTCTTTGGACATTCACAGTCATGATTATGAAAAACAGTCCAAATCCATATTTTACCTTTGGTGACCTCAAAGCAGTTCTCACAGTGCACCGTGCCTCGGTAAACCCACATGCTGTCCCCGGCCTTCAGGTTACCCAGAGTGCCGCTGCACACGCCACACTGCCAAAACAAGCCACATGTAAATTCTTCAGTTTGCCACAATAGATTTAAGTCTTAAGTCTCCAATTAAGCCCTCAAGCGTCCCCGACACTGGTTCACAAAGGTTTTTCACACAGTAGGATCATATTTTTAACTGCTGCTGGGATCAAAAGGCAATAAACACACATCTTTGCTTGCTGGAAGATGGAAGTCTTTATATAGATTCTGCATCTGTTGTAACTGTTACACGCATTTTGAACTTAAGCTCATTTTACATTTTTAATTTGTGTACATTTACGTAGAATTTGCTCTGAAAAATTAAAAGGTAAGAAAAAAAAAGAAAGCTCACTAACTTCTGAGTTTGATTCTAGTTTATTTTGTAGTTATTATTTGACTATTATTCCAGGTTTACAGCTGCACAAGTGTCTAAAGCAGTGTTTTTCAACCGTTTTTGAGCCAAGACACACTTTTTTCTTTGGAAAAATCTCGAGGTACACCACCAATCGAAAATGTTAAAGTTTTAAACTCTGTAGCCTATATTAACAATATAAAGTCATTCTCATCAATGTTTTATCAACAGGAATCAAATAAATACAGAAAAAAATATTTCCCAATTTCTTTTTTTTAGTTGTACTCACTCAGTGTGAAACCTGGACCTGATGGATGAACACAGAGCTGAGATCCTGGTTAGATTCTTCCTTTTCAAAAACTTCTGTCACTGACACAGTACTTTGATACAAGATGGGAGCAGCAGGTGGTGGTGATAAACCAGGGTTTTTGATGAAACGGCACACCTGACTATATCTCGCGGCACAGTGGTTGAAAAACACTGATCTAGTCTTTATCTAGTTTTGGTTAAGTTTAAAGAAGGCAGCGCGTTTTAGCTGCACGTATCGCTTATTGAAGCCGCGTTGACTCAGTTTAACTACAGAGATCGAAACATTCAGAGCCACGTGCGAGAATCGAACAGACGTGCTATGTTGCGCTAGCAATGGAAGGTTTCATCAAAAACCCGACTTCTTCTTGACTAGTTTGAGTAAAAATTGGGTTTTACACCTTCGTCATTACGTAAGAACGTGGTATGAAAGCAGGTTAAAGCGTTAAAAAAAGAAGTGAATTTCTCTATTTGGGGCAAAAAACTGTGTGACCCGTAACGGGGCTCGAACCCACGACCTTCGGTTTATTAGCACAACACTCTAACCAACTGAGCTAAAAGTTCATTATTCAGGTGTGGAAAAGGTGTTTGTCTTCGGTTTGGAATAGGCATTGGTGGGTTGTTTATATTACAATACTCTTCACCACTAGATGGCAGCACAGAACGTTGCCTGTGAAATGACACTTAACAGAGGTCAGTCTGGTTAATCACCACCACCTGCTGCTCCCATCTTGTATCAAAGTACTGTGCAAAGTACTAGGCATTGGTGGGTTGTTTATATTACGAGTTGTAGTTAATTATTACATCTAGTTTAGTTTGGTTTGTTAAATATTGGTGTGCAACCATGAGTGAGAAATGTGTTGTGTCGAGTGTCTTCCTGTTATGAAGTTCCGGTAACAAGTGTTCATGTCAAAATAAAAGCCTCTGGTGTTCAGCTGGCAGAATAGAATTTCGACTCAGAGCAATTCTTCCGCGATGCTTGCCACAGTATTCATACACAATTACTCTGCACACTGCTCTCACAGCTGACAGCGGCTGTGAGAGTAAATGTTTTTTTAGAAAAAAATGTGAAATTGGATCATTTCCCACGGCACACCTGACTAGATCTCGCGGAACACCAGTGTGCCGCGGCACAGTGGTTGAAAAACACTGGTCTAAAGGACCCTGCTTGGGAGCACATGACATAAACATTATTGTGCTTTTCCAAATACTGAACAAACTGAATATTAGAAATACTTCAAGCACAGACCATGTAAAACCCTGTTCACTTCAATCACCACCCACACGTCTCATAACGCTCACCTTGAAGCAGGAGGCATGGCAGTTGATATTAATGTCCTCCAGCACCATCTTGGCATCACCGGTGAAAGGCTTACGGCAGGTGGTGCACAGGTCCTTCTCCAGCACCGTCCTGGGTCGAACAAGATGAGCGTTACCATGTTAAAGTGGCTGTTTATGGTTAACCAAGTAGGAGAGTAAGTTAAAATCATCGTGAGCTACATTGCTGGTTCATCATTCACATGGAAACGACTCAATAATTCAAGTATTTCAAGTGAAACTGTGGAGATTTTTTCAATCATTGGGGGCATTGTTTTCTGTTTTGGTGACTGGATTATTGAGCAGTCTGACCTGTCAGAGGATGAGTAGACATTCTTCATGGAGGATTTTGAGTAGACTGGATCCGACAGATTATCATCTGACCTGCTGTGACGGGAGGAACACTATCAGTTTAGTCACGTCTCATTTTGGTTTTGTAATCATCAAGTCAGATAATGTAATACCTGCTGCTCCGGTATGTTGTTGAAGTGTAGGAACTGGGACCAGTGGAGCTGGAGTAATCGTAATCGTAACTATAAAAAAAAACAAAAAATACAAACCAAAAAGCTCACTTCTTCATTATTTTCTATTAATTACACAATTCAAGGAATTTGCTTGGGTTGAGTTCTCACCTGGAGCTGGGTCTGGTGTAAGAGTAGGTTTTGTCGCTGCTGTAGTCATCACTGAGTATACAAACACAGAACAGACATCAGAGAAAGACTTACAGCCACATCTGATGAAGCCATATAATGAGTGTGAACCGTCAAATGGTTACCCAGGCTTCGTGCTGATGGTGTAGGAGGTGCTGCTGCTGATTGGAGAGTCGTCAGTGTATGAGCTGTAGCTGTGTAGAAAATGAGACCGAGTGAATTAAAAGCTGTGCAGCGGCCAGTTCCAGCAGCGGGAGGGTGGCAAACATGGAGCCCACGGGCCGATTAGCATTAGTGGACATGAAAGCCGGCTGTCTTATTGCCATTGGACGCAGCATTAGCATAGTATGGTGGTAAATCTGTCAAATCTGTTTGAGGCTGACTCCAGATTTAGAGGTTTACCTGCGGATGGAGGTGGATGAGGTCACCGCCGGGCTCTCTCCTCTGATAAAGACCCAAAAGAAAAAGTCAGAACACACTGGAAATGACATCCCACACATAGAGTGGCACGTTGTGTGACGTCTGACTCATTGAATAGTAGATTGTTCTCACCTGCTCAGGGAGGACGATTTAGTCCGGATGCTGTTGTATAGGTCATCATCACCCCTATGAAGACGATGCAGATTGTGATATTCCGAACATATGCAGTATTTAGTCATGAATAACTTGCTGGGATAATAGTGAATGGAATTTGCAAACTGTGCAGACATAACTACTAAAGTGGACTACGTAATGATGGCTGATGATATTTGATCTGGTGCATTGTGCGTAGTCGCTCACCCGATAGTGCTGCTTCTGACTGTCACAGTCTCCATGGTGGAAGATGTCCTGCTGTAAAAGGAGTTATGTTATTTGTTTACATAATATTCATGATAAATAAAGTAGCGCATGGTGTGGAAAGACACAGCTGTCAAACCTTCACCAAAAACCTCCGGGATTCCAAATACAGCTAAGGATCTCACTAACTCTAGTTAAGAGATTTTCTAGACATACTGTATCTATTGGAATCTATTGGAGACACTTCAGCTCCGGCAGCATATTTTAATTAATTCACATCTGTGTTTTATCTGTGATTTATGTGTGACATTTAAGTTAGAAATCCTAGAAATAAATTCCGGTAGTGAGGGGATTTAGCCTGGCTTCTAATACACTGAAATCTAGTTTTTTTTTTAAGTGCAGTCATAAGCATATTTTTGTTTAATGCACCATAATATATAAAATATATCGTCAAGCAACATTATGGAGATTTTTAGCGTGAAACAGTTTGATAATGATAATAATGTGTTTTTTTTTACATACCCAGAAGCAGCTTCGTCTTTGATGGACTTGGGAATTAGTCGGTCATAGAGGTCGTTCTCCGCCCTGCACAGGAATCAGTAACATCGGTCATATCTGACGGGATTTTTATTCACGATTCTCTGGATTTAGCCGGTTGATAATATTCTCATTATTCACAACAGGAAAGTGTTCATACATATCTGTAATGGTGAATAAAGAGAAAAGGTGTGAAGATGTCACATTGTATTGTTATTTTTGTGAGCAGATCTGCAGTGAGCGACATTTTGCTTCATGAACTCTGCTAATTATCCAGGATGAAGGGCCGGAGCAACACATACTCAAACAAGACTGCCTGTGATCGTCTATGAATACAGCTCTTTCTGTTTTTTTTTTTTTTTAATAGTTGCACTGCCACCCCCAGAGGAAAAACGCGAGCCAGTATCAGTCGCCCTCTTAAAATATGACTAATATGCAAATTCCTGGCTTGTCATTTGTACAAGTTCGAAACACAGTTGAACAAGCTCTGCAAGACCACGCTGGCACACCTCGTCACACACCTACAGACCATCTGGACCGTAAACCGCTCTGCCTGTTTCTGAGAGGAGATTAAGATGCGTTATGTAAGAGCTCATATCACTGGTGTGAGGGGACACAGGAGAGCTTTTTGCTGATGCTACTGGTTTTATTTTTTTTGTGTGAAAATACTGATGATCACTGTCTCACAATGATGTGAGTTTGTGTCGACCTTTATTCAGAAGGGTCAAATAACTGCAGGAAGTAACTTGTACATTTTTTGGGGTTGTCATACATTTTCTTTTTTTTTGTACTTTGCAATCAAATTAAAGTGTTGGCATGTAAGCCTGATGTTACTTGAAATGATTAGAATAGAGAGTGAAAACACACACAAACACTCACTTCAAGTCTTCGTTGGGTCTCACGGTCACGGTCTCGGTGGCAACAGTGGTTCTGTTGCTGTGGAATGGAGAAAATACAAGCAATACAAGTTCTGATCACATGATGACGACATGATCCCTGTTATCAACGTCTTGATCTCAGGTGAAGGTCTCACCTGTCCGTGGGGGAGTAATCGCCCTGGTTAGACGAAGGGACGAGGGAATCATAGAGGTGGTCCTCCGCACTGTCGAGGGACGTAATGAAGGCGGGTTCAGTCGTGATATACAGACACTACGACTGTATGAAATGTAAGAATGAGACGCCAGCTTACTCTGAAGTGCTGCTAATGGACCTCTTGGTCACGTCACTTGTTTTGGGTGGCGAGTATGTTGAGTACTGCGAACTGTGTGAGAGGATATGAAGACTTTCAGTCATTTACAGATCAGTCGATAATGTGAAAAATGCTCCAGTAATACAGTATTTAAAAGTGGGATGTGCCAAAACATTAGGAATCTGAATTATAACTATTTTTTTTATGCTTCATTTAGTCTTTGTATATCTCCACATTCAGGCAAGAAATGACATTTACACATTGACAGTGAATCCAAATTAGCTGCTATGTTCAACTACACATAAGTTTTAGCCCCAAAAAAGTAAAAACATGTATTCTTTCCTTTTCTATCAGTCCATGGCGTAGAGAGCTAAATCTTTCTTGTGACTCACATACTGTCCAAAGATACAATACATAAAATACATTTTACCTCATGCCCTTTTAACCCTTTGAAATCTAAAATGTAGAATCTCATATGTGACACATAATACCACTTTATATTAAGATTTTAAGTCTACATTTTTGAAGGTTATATGACGAGGTGGTTTGACACGTTATTGTGCATCATACTTTAAGGGTTAGTTTACAACTGTCAGCTTATTTAAATAAGGGTTGAAAATTGTTCACCTTCCTGAATACATTTTCAGTATTTAATTCTTTTCTGTTTTCTTAAATTGCCTTTTGTCTTTTATATGCTAAAAGTGGTGTTTAATGCCTCATACAGTATGTAGGCTTAGAATACTTGGTGACCTTTGCCACTGCATAGACATAAACAGGCTGAAAATAGTGTCTGTTATGTAACACCGTCACAATGGCACAGCCATGTACTGTTGCTCAATTTACCGATCAGAACAAACTTTTGATGTGTCAAGAATATATTATATTTCACCCTTTGCTTGAAGACAGCACCCGCTCAGTGAACGTCTTGGTGCTGCTAGATGTATTTACAGCTGATCTGAAAAAAAAAGAAAAAAAAAAGGATTGAAAATGGGAGCCATGAATGATATGTAAATGGAATCATACAATAATAAAAAAAAAAAGAATGACCTGGTGATAGTGGTCTCAGTAGTGGTAGTGGTTTTGCCACCCCTGCTGACTGTAGTGGTGGTGCTAAAGGAAGTGAAGAGCATCAGGTGTGTTGGTGTGGGACGCAGTGGGCTGAGTATAAACTGAAGCAACTGATGTTTTAGCTGCGGTTGTAAATCACACGGGTGCAGTACTTACCTGCTGCCGGATGGACTTCCACCGTACCTGTACAAACAATAGAAATCACAAGTTAAGGATCTTTGCCATGATCTAAACGCACAGTTTTGAGAAGTCCTTGAATCAATCTAAAGGTGCATGCGAGTTTCCTCTCAGTACCTCTGGGAGAGGGCCTGAACAGATGATGACACGCTTTTGCTGATTGTTTCTTCATTATCGTCACTAAGAGAAAAATATGGCAATTGATGACTTACCTGGTTTTCACATTGCAATCTTAATAGAAACCACATGTTTGTTTGTTTTTTAATTTTTTTTTAATTTTTATGAGTTGGAATTTACTTTGAGGAGAATTTCACTGCTTACCTGTCATCAGATCTGTGGCCGAGAATCGACCTGCCGAAGTTTGGGTCTCGGCTGTGAGGAGAGAAATACCACAATCACTGACTCATACGAACAGGAGCGACTCAGTGACTTCCAGAACAGACGCCAAAACTAGGGAGTTAACACAAATCTCTGATGATAAGGTCACACCCAGAAGTTTTTCCATTCCTAGATGATATGTGACAAGACTGCATTGTCGCCTTCAGATGGATGATACTCACTCGACGTCTTCATCTTCGTCATCCAGCTTTTTGATCCAGCTGTTGTCTTTCAGAAGACTTGAAGGTTTGGCTGCAACTGTAAAACAAGGAGAAGATGAACGAGGCAAATCGTAGCTTTTCATTACGCAGTATGTGAAGGTTCATGTTGTTTCATATATACTATATTACTGACGGTTTTTTTCAATGAATGTAATCCATTCTGATTGATTATGATATGATTTGTTATGATGGATTCTTGTTTATTGTGAACATGGCTGTCTATTTAATGTTATCTCTGTTTTCCAGGAGTTACATGTAATTACTTGTATACAAATTTCTATTAATCATTGTTTCTTTTAAAAGCACCTCAAGTAAAAATCTACAAATGTATGTGTAGCGATGCCATTTTTGTTGATTTATATTTTTCAAATCCCTGGAAGGAATTTGGTCCAAAAAAAAGAATACATTGAATGTGAGTGTAGACATTTTTCAAGTTTTTTGTGTTGTCATGTATTTAACTCTTTAGTGAATGCAACATCTAATGAAGTCATGTGCATAATATTGCTTATGATAAGATTCCTTAACAGTTATTAATAAAGTAAATGAGTCTCGATATAAGTTTATATTATCTGCATCCTTTGTTGGAAATACAAAGAGCAAATGGTATTAGTGATTAATTCCATCAGTTAAATTCTTCCTATAACTTCATTATATATTAATAAGTTTTACTGATTTCTCTTACCATATGAACCTTGTCTGAATAAAGTCTGTTGCACAATATGATGGATACAAATGTTGCATCCATAAGAGTATTCAATTTGAAGCACACTGTATCTCAAACTTGTCTTATAACCTGTAAAACATTTAGTTTTACCATAAAGTTTACTGGCTGACTGCAACAACACGAGGGTGCAGAAATGAAGGGGGGGGGCAAAGTGTAAACCTTTCAACATATAAATTACTTTAATCTCCCAAACATGAGTACTGAATTCAATTCTTGACGTCTCAATGTTGAGTACATTTGTTACTTACAGGAAGACATGCTCCTTTTCTAACGTCACCTGTCAGGGAGCATAAACACGAGAGTCCAAAGTCAAACAATGAAACAACAGTCAATTGTCCACGGGCTGGCATTGAAGGCTGAGACCTGTCTTATACATACAATTCAGTCTTTGTTTGTCTTAAACCTCAAATCAGAGTCAGTGTAAAATGAGCTGAAAAAAACTGAGCACTGAGATCTGACTGTCTTGTGTGTGTGTGTGTGTGTGTGTGTGTGTGTGTGTGTGTGTGTGTGTGTGTGTGTGCGTGCGTGCGTGCGTGCGTGCGGCTTTCAGCCGGTTCTGCTTCAAACTCACACTGAATGATTAAGTGCCAAACTGGTTTGTCTTGATCTCTGCCCATATGCCGACACACCCACCCTCCCATAACACACCTTCTCCAAACACATCTTTGTCAGCGAAACACACGGGTGTACCTGTAACATGCCATCAGCTATTGATGATAACAATTGTCACTCCGCGACTACAAACACTCAAACACTCGGAGGAGAATTCCACAACTGTCTTCGTACACGCCACCTTCATTTAGAAGTCTGATGGGGGCTTTTACTCCCCAAAACATATTAATTTAACCAGCGTGTCACCAGCCAAATGAATAAGACAACTGGGATGACAGCCGAGTAATAAACACAAAATCAATCAGTGGTCATTGTTCTTTTGGGACCATAATGGTAATATTATGTTATTTGGTAAATTATGTCAGATTTTTGGTTTAACATGAGGAATATATGGACCAGTGTGAGAAGGTATGTATGGATTAAATCTGACAGTAATGATTGTGTATCAAACAGTCAAACCAGTGTTAATATCATTCCAGTATTATCACATGAAAGAAAAATACAATAGTACAAATCTTGTATGAAATATGTATGCAGGAACTTTTAATCATTATATATATATATATATATATATATATATATATATATAAATGTCTGTCTCCCTTTAGTATGTGTGACAATTAGACTGAAAACTCTTCTCCATAAAGGAGGACACTGAGAAAAAGACTAGTCAGTATCATTTGCCCTGCAACAAGACCTGTTCTTTTTTCTTTCTTTCTGTTTTATGGTGGTTAAGGGTCCACACAGGGAAGCCTTGAGACTGTGTGTGTGAGTGACACGTCCTTGTCACTTGTAATTTAATACATTAAGTCATGCATTGATTCTTCAAAGTGACGGCAATATAGCTGTGGGTAAATCCCTACGTAATGCTCATAGTGTAACGCTGTATGTATTTTTCAAGATTCACAGTTTCTCCAAATTAAACCATCCAATCTAAAAGAAACGTACTATTATTAACTAATATCAAGAGTTGGGTTTTTTTCTCTGCACATTTTTTCCTGATCTAAGCCTGAAAACAATCCAGTACACATGGAAAGTGAAGTGAAGAATCCAGATATGCAGTGGGTACGTACCTCCACTGAAGGCTCTGAGATTTGCTGGAAAGAGTAAACGCTCCGTCTGCCGCCCTGCACTGTAAAATCACACCCTCCTCATTGGCCCTGCTTTTAACCTGGTGGAACGAGAGTCAAGGCCACCCCATGGGTGTGGCTCCACGCAACAATCAGGGAACATTTTCTCCCTCACTCCCTCACTCTCGATGCTTCTGTGTCCGTCATCACCATTCATGAGAGTTACTATGTTCAGCTTGAAGAACAAGACCTGTCAAGAGGGCGTGAGGTCCTCCGAGTGTTACTACTACAGCTGACCTTTTGTAAATGGAATTAGATCATGTACAAATAGTTTGTTTGGATTTGTATACGACTGGCCAGCTGCTTTCAACATTAGTTTAGATATATTTGATTTGAGGTTGTGAGAGTCACTACTATTAGTGTGCTGATTTAAATCCATGGGGTCAAAACCTCTTCAGTCTGGAGAAGCTAATGACAGCTGGACTCACTGTACTTCTGTGATTCATCATCAATCACACATGCTATATAAAAAACAATTCACAATTGTGAAATCAGTGTACATTGGTGTCAGGTCGTTTTTCTTTAAAGACTATAAAATAGTTTCAGCTTGTGGATGAATTCTGCAATGAAGCAATGAAGTCTTAAAGATACCATATAACGTACTTAAACTAATATTTCTTTAAAGTTTGTTTTCTTTGACAATAGGAAATTAAAATTTTGATATTGTTGTCAAAGGGTTGTTTTTTTTATTGCTTTTCTGATTATTTTGGGTTGTATAATACTATACAAAGACTTACACATAGAGCACCCACTGACTTAAATTGACTGCTGTATTCTGATTGTATGGCCTCAGTTTAAGTAATTCAAATAATAATCCCTTTAACACGAAAAAAAAAAACTGGGCGCCTCTGAAACAAAACTGTTTATCAATACTCCACAGATTTAGTTCAGAAGTGGACCTTGTACTTTACTCCTGCTAATAAAAGCACAGAAAGATATTCTTGTCTCAACTTTACTTCCTGGACCATTACCACGTGTTAGAGGTTTGATAAATGTGATGTCAATTTCAGTACCAAACCTCTGAATAAAACCTTCAGATAATGGCAGTTATCGTCATGTAAAGAACATAAACGTGTCTGAAGTCGTCGCGAAAACCAAACGAGGTGCACGAAGTGAATCCTGACCTCGGACAACTTCAGTGACGAACAGACAGGGAACAATAAATTTCGAAGTTTGTCTGTTGCTGTGAGCTTCATTAGTAGGGAGTGCCAACTTCTGGGCAATGAAAGGAATGAAAAGTGCATAGCACCCAGGGGTGTGACGGCATGAAGTGGATAGACAAACCCCACCTAGTCACGACGGCAGCACGAGAGGAATGCTGACTGCCTCGTAATGACCTGGACGTGCTGACGAGCATCGGTGGGATTTAGGGAAAACTTTAGCAAATGTGGAGGGAATTCCCAGTGAACAAACGTGGCCGCGATTCTGTGAAAAGAGGACATGTTTAACCACAGACACATCTTCAAACACAGACATGCTGAAATGAGGTGGTTAATTCTTTTTTTATTGAACGCCTTGGATGGTGGCCTCAAATTCACTTTTTGCACTTGTACAGCCAGTCACCCTTTTGCTCCACTTGTGATTTAAAGTAGAAGCACGCGATGAACACTGGAGGGCGATAGAGCTGCAGTGATGGAAATAACCCCACTGCCTACACAAGTCTAAGAAAAGAAACATCACACACCGGTGCCCCAACCACGTCAAGTCCGAATAGTTCCTGCCTTGCTCAGAGGAGAATGAATAAGCAAGTGAGTAAAACTTGATCTACTATTAGAAGGCTTACCTCCCACACTTGAGAACCATGAATGACACGAAAGTCAAATGTTTTACAAATCCTTGTCCAGCCTATTTCATTGTGGTGAATGAAGGAACTAAAAAGAAAACACAGGGTTACAGTAGAGTTGTCAACAATCAGCTTGAAGGACAAATACAGTCCTTCAACATCAAGCAAAATACTACAAAACGCACAAGTGTACTCTTTTTAGATTTCAAATAAACATTCAAAATATCACTTGAAATAGCAATGAATGTACAATTTGTTGAGTTATCTGTTTCAGAAAACAATTTATTGACGTTTCAC
The DNA here is from genome assembly GCF_963422515.1 of Blennius ocellaris. Taxonomy (NCBI): domain Eukaryota; kingdom Metazoa; phylum Chordata; class Actinopteri; order Blenniiformes; family Blenniidae; genus Blennius; species Blennius ocellaris. Next base: position 22,287,939 of record NC_137655.1, on the reverse strand, counting down.
AGTTATGGGGAAAAACTTCTCTATTGTACCCAATATTAGTGTACTAATTACTTAAAAAAAACAACAAGTAGTTCCACTTGAGAGTGAGATTATCACTAGTTGAGTCTGGCATGAGACCCTTGTGTTTGGAGTCTGCATCTTCTCCTGCTAGCCTAATCCCCCCCCCCCCTGTAAAACATGCATTTAAAACTGATGACTGATTAGATTGTCCAATTTTGTTTGCTACTTTTTGTGGTTGTTTTTTTCTTGCCATATGACTTCATAACCAGACCAAAGATATGATACTTTTACCTTGTCATTTCTTAATTATGACTATTATAACAGTTTTTTGGGCAATCTCCTAATGACCGATGGGTTCAAACTGTGTGTAAATGTGTGCATTTTGAACTAAGTGTTTGTCTTTCACCATTAATGAGCTGGCATGGCCACCAGCCCCCAACGACCTCTAAATTGGAAAAAGCCGCCAGGTGGAAGATGGATGGATGGTTTGTGTTGATGACAACTTCTCTCCCTCCTTAGTTGTATCCCGAAACACACCGTGGGTCATTTATCGACGCTTGACACGCTGCCTCCAAGCCGAAAGACTTGTGAATAGTTCATATCACCAACAGTTAACGGGAAATGTTTTTGAATGTGGGCCTTCTAATAAGCAACGCTGAGAGAAAAATGTCTAACAGCTGCAAAGAAATTGAGCACACAAGCAGCAACAACTCTGTCCCTAATTAGGCGCTTCAGTGGTCTGAAACTGAAACCCGCCTTGCTGTCTCAGGATAGATGTTGACAGTGGCACTTCATCACATCAGGAAGCCGGAGTTGCAACGACTTCTTGAGATGTATTAACCAGATTCAGCTCCTGGATGAGTGTGTATGTGTGAGTGTGTGTGTGTGTGTGTGTGTGGTAACTGGATTGTATCTCTGCCAGCTCGGCTCATGTTTGTTGCCTTCCCCATGACTTCATCTTGGCCTAGATATCCAACCTCTCCTGGCTTCACTCGCTGGAGCAGGACTGGGATGTGACAACCAGGGGTTAAGAGAGAGAGAGAGAGAGAGAGAGAGAGAGAGAGAGAGAGAGAGAGAGAGAGAGAGAGAGAGAGAGAGAGAGAGAGAGAGCGAGACAGAGATGCCTCTGCATCTTCCGGTTACACAATCCAGCGGCGGCCCATTCTTCATCCTTTGGCCACCGGGACCATTACGATGCATTTCAAATGAGCTGCTCTGCACATGTATTGTTGCACAGGAGAATTCTATGGGGACGGTATTTTCAGTGTTATCATCACCGGTCCATGCCCCGGCACTCTGAAGCTGTGCATGGTAATCTCTGAATGCGTTCTGGGTTGCTATGAGAAGAGGCGGTAGACCGACCCCTCTCCTGTCATTGGGCCTCTACCTCACCTCGCAGCCAATAACACACCACCAGAGGCTGTGAGCATCTCTCTCTCTCTCTCTCTCTCTCTCTCTCTCTCGCTCTCTCTCTCTCTCTCTCTCGCTCTCTCTCAAGACACATCCAGAGCCTTTATGCCATCTCCATCAACAAATGCGACACATTTCACCACAGAAGCAGGAAAATCTTGCAAAATAATGCATATTGAATACATTATGCTGATTATAAGAATATAAAATAACATTTTAACAAATGACTGTCGATACCAACAAAACAAAGCAGTTTTCACTGTGAAGTAAAGCCTTGTTTCCTCGTTTCGCTTGAAAAATAGAGACACATTTCAGAAGGGAATCAATTACGTTATCTGAAACTTGTAAGCCACTTAAAAATGCCAAAATACAGACAAGAAGCGTGCGATTTAGTACTTCATCACAACAACACACAGTATATTATATATCATATATTAAAAAAGGCTATCATTGTTATTTTCACAAGTTGTTCATAGGGTATCATATATTGTTTATTTTCTTTTTTTAATTGAGCAAATTAATTTAAAAGAGTGGTGAATACATATGAAGACTTGTCAGAAATGCATAATTTAAAAGGCGTCTAACGAGAACAGGGAAGAGCAAAGTTTTCTATTCCTATGAACTCCAAGAGCCAATGAAGATATCTCACAACGCAAACCAATCACATCAACAATCTGACTGGCCAGCCTGAGTTTGCCCAAACTGTCAGTGGTTCTAAAGGATGTGAATCATTCAGTGAAGTTACTTATTACTGGAAACAAAACTAAAACTAAAAGTCATCTGCACAGGATGTGTGAGGCGAGACTAATTATGTTCACTTTTTCAAAGTAAAACAAAGTAACCTCATATGATAACTGACATTGTTAAAATGCTGTTCTCATTTCATATATCTAAAACGGTGAAGGTTTCTTTTGAAGAATTTACAAATTGCACTTAACAATCAAAGAGAACGATGTAAGCAAAGGGACATTCCCGACCTGAAACAAATGAACTAAACCAACGAAAGTAAGAGGAAGGAATATCACACTAAATGAACACCGTCAGGGTTTACATGCAGTGGTTAGCACTCATAGTGAGAAAGTTCCCAGTTTGAGTCTGCATTGGGTTTCAGGGTCTTTCTGCGTGGATTTTGCATGTTCTTCCTGTGCACGTGTGCATTCCCTACCACGATTGAAAGAATAAAAACCAAGAAAGTGTGCGTTCAAAGCTAATATTCTAAAAATGTCTCCAGGTGTGAATATGATGGCCTATACCTTCACCAATAAGCTGGCATTGCTCCGGGCACCCCACTCTGAGCAGGATAAAGTCAAGTTTGATGGAAAACAAAACGATGTTGGATGATTTCCTGGTTCGAGGTTAATCTGTTATAGTCACAGATTAACCTCGAACCAGGAAATCATCCAACATCGTTTTGTTTTCCATCAAACTTGACATTCTGATTCTGATTCTGATTTCCTGGTTCGAGGTTAATCTGTTATAGTCACAGATAAACCTCGAACCAGGAAATCAGAATCAGAATCAGAATCAGAATTCTGATTCTGATTTCCTGGTTCGAGGTTAATCGGTGACTATAATGTGATTTTCATTCTGCGATTGCCATACGGTGGCAGATACCATTTTAGGAGTAAAAAAAAACAACCACACGCACTCACTTTCACTCCAAGAGAACATTTAACGTCACCAGTTAACCATACATGCATGTTTTTGGACTGTGGGAGGAAACGGGAGTACCCAGAATAAAACCCACATATGGGAAGAACGGGCCCGGTCGATATTTGACCTTATGACATCCTGCTGTGAGGAAAGAAATATTTGCCAAATTTGCTGATGCAAGAATCATTATAATTATTTTTCGTGTTTGCATTACTGTATGCCTGCAACAAAAGCCTTTAATCACTGTGAGGTATCTGTGTGTGCCAGTTTTAGATCCAGCTGGGAGGGGCCCTTTGCTGGATGGACTGGTGCAAATTAAATTGTGCACTGTGTGTGTGTGTGTGTGTGTGTGTGCGTGTGTGTGCCAGGCTGTTCTTCACCTGCACACAGCACGCCAGGTTAGAAACGGTGAACCTGCACAGTCTGCATGCATAGATGAAGTGGATCAATGATAATGGTATGAAAATATCCCGGCATGCCAGCGACGCAAGACTCGTCCAGGGAGGGGAGGGAGAGGAGGGGAGGGAGGGAGGGAGAGGAGGGATGATGGAGTTAAGATGGCAGCCCTGCTGAGGGTGCTGCCTCTCCGGGGTCAAGAAATTATCCAGGAACGAACGAGGCACGACACGGAGAATTTGGGGGGATCGCCGATCGTCTGCGGGACATTTTCTGCCGCGGCTTGAGATCGAGCCGTGTTTTTTGTTGTTTTCCTCCTCCCGGAGACGCGCGCCGCGTTGACGCCGTGGCCGCCGGATGTGAAGACCAATAGGTTGTAGTTGCACCATCAAGACAGGCTACAATTTAGCGCTGATATATTCCCCCGGCCCCCTTTTCTCGGATGGTTTGATTGTGGCGTTTGTGCGGCTGGGAGCGGACAGACGATGTGACCCGCGGCGGATTTAATGACGAGTGGATTGCGTCCGATGGCCAGATATCATCTGGCTGTGTTATCTTTTGTGTGATATATGCATTGTTCTGCAAGACGATGATGTGTGCTGCCGCTGCGGCAGCAGCGGCGGCGGCCGCCGGTGGAGGGCTCCTGCCCTCCCTGTCGCCGTCGATGGGGCTGGGTGTCAGGGTCGTGTCTGGAGCCGGGGCCGACCTGTCCAGCCTCGGTCCGGGGATGGGTTCCTGCCCGACACCCGGAGCCCAGTCGGATTGTCGGACTCGGTACCAGCTTTTACTCTCAGGACGAGCTCTGGCGGAGAGATACCGGCGGATTTACACCACCGCCATCAGCGATAAAGAGCAGGGGATAAATCAAGGAAGGTGAGTGGCTTCTGTGGAAAAGAGAGAGAAAAACACCGGAGGCTCGTCTGTCATTCGCGGAGCTAACCGGGCTAGCGACCGTCAGCTAGCATTAACCCCTTCGCCGCGGTGCGTCAGTCCACACCAGCCGGCTAACTTACATGTAAAAACTGGCTGGCCTGACATTTACCATCCAAAGTCAGTGTTTTAACCACCAACCTATACCCCTGCAGCCCCACAGTTTCCCCCCCCAGGAGTCTGAACTCCCGGGTAGCGGTATCGCCTCTTGACTTCCTTAGCTTCCCGGAGCCACCGAAGCTAACGTTAACGTTTGTTCATCCCCCCTGTTGCAGAAGATTTGCGCCCCGCGGTGCTTGTTGGACATTGTGTTTTTTTACCCCCCGCTTATCAGACACGCAGAGTTGCTTAAATATTACTTTAATTCGATCCCAGACGTCTGTTAAAGGCAAACCTGTGTGTGGTTTCAGTTCAAAACAAGCTAGCAGGCTAGCTGTCATGACAGGAGCGATATAGCCGCTGTCCACCTCCCCGTCCACACACACACACACACACACACACACACACACACACACACACACAGACACACTGCTTCCTGTACGTCTCATTTGTTTAAACGTTTACTTGTCACCGCGTTTTGTTTTGTTTTTTACTTTTAAATAATCGTTTTTAATTGCGTGCGTGTGTTTTTAGGCCCCTGGCGGCGTCACTGTTTGCTGGCTCGCGCTTTAACTAACGCCGATGAGCGTCGTCAAGCCCTTCACCCCCCCCGAACCGGGTTTTACCTTTAACGTAAACCAGATTACAAACACACGCAAAGCTGGTAATGACTAGGTGTGCCACATAACGCGTATCTCACGCACACACACACACACACACACACACACACACACACACACACACACACACACACACACACACACACACACACACACACACACACACACACACACACACACACACACACACACACACACACACACACACAGGGTCTGCAAGAGGCGAGGATGTGTGTTGGGAGACGTGGATGAACTCATTTGCTGTTCTGGCATTAGCGGGGAATACAGTTACGTCATTGTGGGCAGCCAGTCCGTCAGGTTGTAGGCTGAGGAGCTGGATCAGTACTGCATCCTCCCCTCACACACTGTTGTTGTCCCTCACCCTCCCAGGCACAGGGGCACACATCTCCAAAAACAGCCCCCCCACCCCCACCGCCTCCTCCTCCTCCTCCTCCCATGCACACTGCTGAAGTCTGCTCCCATGATCAGGTCTTACATCACCAGATTATTATGAGTAGTGGAGTGTCACAATAGTGAAATGCTCCGAACCCATGACTAACCAGTGGGGTTAAAATCGTCCTCCCTTGTTTGTCTGCAGTCACACCGTATGTGCCCGACCGGTCGGAGAATCCCTGCTCTTACTTTCCAAAGAAATATAGGGCAGTATACCAGAAAGAGGCGGTGAAGTCATCCATATGAGACACAGATCCACCAACACATGACAAAACTCCAGATCTAAAACAAAACCCATCCTTATTCTATACTACTACATAGAGTGGAGCTGATCCCAGCTGGTGTGCGAGTGAAGACGAGGTAGCTCGTCCATCACAGGGAAAACGCAGAGAAGGAGTTTGCTCACATTTACACCCGCGAGTAGCTACGAGTCACCGGTTTCCCTCAAATGTGTGGAAAAGTGGAAGATCAGACTCAAAACAAATACAAAACCAATGTTTTGTGATCGTTTTGCATCAAGGTGACTTGATCTGTGATAGAAAAATATTGATAACAATATGATTTGCAATAAATTAAAGCAGTTAAGTCAAAAATTTAACCATGTAACGCCGCTCTTTCTCTTGGAACTAATTTATACCACCAATACGTAATTACACTGTTGTGAGTTACTGGTAATGAACCAAATTCTGTCATTTTGAATTTACAGAACGTAGAAACAATTTATTGCGGTTCAGTCTGTCTTTGTATTTTGTACATGTTGATGTTGTGATATAATGATCACTGGCAGTGTAATGAAACGACACATAACTCTCCATTGCAGGAATGTGTTGACATGCATAAAATTTGTCCCCAGTATTATAATGATGATAATAATAATGATGATAATAATATTTGCACCAGAATAAAAATTTACAGCAATGAAATACAGAGCATACCAAAACTAGAGATAACAGGTTTGGAACTATTTCAGACCCTACTTATTGACTTGTGATTTCTAACACACACAAAAAAAACCAACCCAAAAATATTCAGAGAGATTGAAAGTATGAACTTTTTTCTAGTTTTGTAATTTTAACACGCTCTCGCTGAATATAAATTTTTCTTTAACAGCATGTTTGAGGGAATGTAGTGCACACTGATTGATGAGTTGTCAAATAAACGAGTTAATAAGAAAATTGTGATCATTGAAAATATGCTTTACCTGCACATCTTTCCTTCAGAGGTTTTGATATGTACAAATGATATGGGGACAACGTACCATCAGTATTGGATCGTTCTTTGTGTATGTTGGTAAAGCTTCTCAGTGCTGTGGTGTGACTGATCTGCTCGAACGTCGGTTTGTTTCTGAACGCTCACCGACCACCGTTTGCTTCCAGGGGGAAGAAGGCTCTGAGCAAGAAGAAGCTGAGACGGCGACAAAAGGTTAAATCAAAAGTGAAATCAAGAACAAAGGTAAGAGTTGCTTTCTTTTTCACGACCCAACTGCTGATAATGTTCCACTTGTGGGGGTATTGATGTGTTTTAGAAAACAGAGAGACCTTGGAGTCATTTATCGGGCTCATATTATTTATACGTCATGCAGAATATAATACAACAGATAACACCATGGCCATTATTGTAGTGGTGCGTCACAAGAAGTTATTCACGACTAGCTTTCTAGTTTAAAGAATACAGTATATAAATGAATGTAAGCATGTGGTATTTTTGTATCTCTTATATATGAAAGTGAACATGACCCCTATTTTTTTTAAGCAACTATTACAATATTAGACTTCAAGTAAATTACAGCTGTATTGACTACAGATGTGTGTACACTAATCCAAATACAATGGTGATATTGGTGAGTTTGTACTTATGTTTATGAGTACGTACGCCTATCCACTGTCTTGCAACGTCATGCTTGAAGTAACTGAGAGCAACTCCAGTGTTGCTTGGCGGTACGAAGGCCAGAGCGCTAACGAGACTGGCTGTGAGAAGGCAGCCCACTTAGAGGCACACCTGAGATCGAGGTGCTTGACAACGACTTTCACAGGTCCGGAAAACCTCAGTTTGTGAGCACACGAGCCACGTCGGACACATACAAACTGCATTACGCTCCAGCAAAATCTCATAACGGGGCCCAGAGATGTTGTTACGCGCACCAAAATCTATGGATGCGCAAAATCTCGCCGCAGACACACGAGTATCATCATTACATGGCGTTCCCGGATCGGTTTACAGACGCACAAATGGCATTACAACGTGCGCGTGGAAATCGTGACGCGCGCATACGGCTCTCCACGCTCAAATGAGTCCTTACAGGCTGAGGTTCTCATTCTCCCGCAGTCTTGGCGGCGTTTGTCAGAAAGATTGTGGTTCCCAGTGTGCTTGGTCCGGTGCCAGTCAGGCCGTCCACACACCATGCCAGAGAGGTGGAGAGGCAGAATGGGAGACTCATGGGAGTGGCCCTGACTTTGTGCATGATGGCCTGTTGCCGAGCGACCCAGCGTGTTCCACATCTCCACGGCAACAGTTGCCCCTGCTTCCATCCAAAGAGACGATCCATCCTTAATCAGAGGATGTGGCTGTGTTTTTTTTTTTTTTGCCGCTGCGGTCAACTTTTATAATTATTTTTTTTCTTTGAGGGCGTGGGGGGCATTTTAGGTTAAACTCCATGATTCCTATGTTATGACAAACAAGCACGATTCACTGGGATCTAGAATGACTCATTTCCTTTCTGTTTTTCCCTCTGGAGTATAGGCTCCTCTCCTGACGATCTCGCAATGAATTTAACTTTGTTACAGAATTTTTCTTTCTTTTTTTTTTCGTTCTTAGCTGCTTTGCATGAGCGGGTGAGAATAATCACCATGATCCCAAACGGATTTTTGACGTGCACCTAAATGTAGAATGGACTCGTCTCAGAGTTGACTGACTCTTTGAGGGGACGTCCAGCAACATTAGAAGATCTTCTTTTTTTTAGTGAAAGAGGACCGAGTGGCAGGCGGGCATCAAAACGTGGGTTGTTGCACAGGCAGTCATGCTGTATTTGTACGTGTCATGCTCACTCTTGCTCCGCTCACGCCGCGGACACTGGTCGTCAGACAAGAGTGTTATTTGAAAGCTCTTCTTTTTTCCCTTCCACAATTGTCTGCTTCTGTGCTCGTGAACATGAAAGCGCAGTGAGAACAACAGACCGAGCATAAACACTTATCATCCTAATGGAGGGCTGATGTCATTTTTTTTTTGTGTACTCCCAGATATGGGATCTGTCTTCTTTTTAAAAAAAAAAACTGTAATTATAGCAAGAAGTTGACGGCACAGAATGATCAATCGAAAATAGAATGGTCAAGCATGTTTTCAGCTTCTGTACAGCCTTCAAGTAGATTGACAGATGCCAAGTGACTGTTAGAACTGGACTAAATAAATCATTCATGTGGTGGCCAGTGAACCATGAAACCATGTTTCTGGGCCTCGTGTCTTTTCTGTTCTATTTGTTTTTTTGTTTTTTTTTTATGATGGATCCTCATTAGCTTCCACAGCGAGAAGCTCCTCTTCTGCAGCCTTTCACCATAACAATACATTTCACACACTAATATTAATTTCACGGTATGCAAAACACTCCTTAACATATATCATATTGCCAATAACTACAGAAAATGTTTACATAAATGGAAAAAAAAAAGTTGTTTACCTTGTAAATGGTGCAAAAATATATTTAAGGGAAAAAAAAGCTTCATGTGTCTTGAATGTCTAAAGATTTGCTATTAATGATTCCTATCTCAGCAGAAATAAACTACATTGTCTCCATTGGTGGCGACACGCCTTAAGGCGGAATTATGCATCTTTGGGGTCATAATTGTACACCGTAGTGCCGTTCAACATTTTTCAAGGTTGCTTTTCATATGTTGTCAGTTGTGGTTGGGAGAGTGAGGCAAATAAAGCCAATTGCAATGACGTTGTACTGTAGATGGAATACTTTTAAGAAAACAAAATTTGAGGACTTGAACGCTATGTTTAAGCGACATGGAAAAATTACTTAAGTTGTTTTCCAAGTGTTTTTTTTTTTTTGTGTGAGGTGAATTTGAGACCGCGACCTGTGACTGCCCAGAAATGAACACCGTTTAAAAAAAAAAAAAAAATCAAGGTTTCAGTGTATTTGGGCATGTCCAAAAACCCACTTTTGCTTTTCTAATGATGGATAGTTTACATGCGATTCAGAGTGGTGGCACTTGTCTCAGCTAAGATATGATCGGACCTTATAAATAATAATATTCAGTCATCGCAGCAGCTCCAAATTACACGAATACTTAAAGGCTTACAGGATAGTTGCACACACTATGTATTCATAAATGATTAGATAAATATATATACACATGGAAAATGGAAATATGTGTGTGTGTGTGTGTGTGGGGGGGGTATTCATATTTACATCTTGATTATTCATTGTTTGCCTCAACATCAAGTGATCAGATTGCCACAATCTATATTCTTTAAGTCGACAACTGTGGCACCCTCGGCAGAGTGGGATATCTGCCAATTCCAAGTGTAGCAATCCAATCTCCCATCTCGTTCTGTTTACGTGCCGACGTGCACTTGGGCAAAAACCATGAAAACGCCTTGGTTTACTAGCACCTTGCCTGACGTGTGAATCCTTGTGTGAGCTGAAGGGTGAACGTGAGCGCTGAAGCGGAGAATTCTGCAGTATAAGTCAGCCATTCCATCCCATTTACCGTTTACGACATTATTCGGGTGGCAGATTTGTCAACCAGTTGTGAATGTTACTGGGAACACCAAAGGAAATCTTTTAAGTGTGTCTTTACGTTACGTTGCACTTTGCTTTTGCCTTTTCAATCAACAGTTATTTGTCACAACTGTTGAGGGTTGTGGAAAACAAGCACTATACATCACAGTTTTCCTCCACACAAACAAATACTTTCTATAAATACTGTCAGATGTCTTTTTTCGTCCATCTTGCCTATCTTGGTATCATGAGCGACGCTAAGTGGGAGGACCTAAAGTAGTGTTCTTATTTCTATATTATTTTATTTTTAACGTGGTTTTTCCAGTTTAGCACACAGTCTGTCACCGTTGAGCCATGCCGTTGTTCCAGATGCACTTCATAGATTAAAAGTGTCTCTTTGTAAAATGCAAGGCTTTCTCTGAAAATGACGTCGCTCGCATGGGAGCAGGATGTTGTTGGAAAAACCTCAAGGCACTTTTCAGACTTGAATGTGGCTTTCTTGATGTGTAAGCTGCCCACACCATACACACTAATGCAACCCTGTGTCCTCAGAAATATAGTGGGCCCTGTAACAAGCCAGACCCCCCCCCCCCCCCCCCCCCCCCGTCTATTATGTAGGACAGATTGGCTGCAGCAGTGTCCAAAAAGAATTTCAAATTTTGATTAATTTGACCGCAGAACAGTGTTTATTTTTCTTCTTTATTTTGTCTCAGTCCATTTAAAACAAGGTTTGGCTCAGTGGACAAACTGTGTTCACATCTTCTCTGCTTGAACCGGTTTGGACTCCTATCTAACCGTGAGGATCACACGTATCCAATATCAGGTCTTCTTGTCGTGGGCGGCGGCGGCTCGGCTTGTAGAGGAGGCTGTTTTGTAATTGTGGGTTCAATCCACAACCTTTGATCCCCATCTGCCCCCCCCTCTGTCCATTTATCAAGATTGAGCAAGACACTGAAACGCCAAAAGTGCTGGAGGTTGAGCTTGAGGTTGCAGCTGTTCCCATTGGTGTGTGTGTATGAATGTGCCTGACAATGTAAAGTTCTCTGGAGCTACTGAATCGGGGGGGGAAAAAGGTCTATGTAGGTAAAATCACTCACAGATTTCACGTTTATTCTGTGGATTATTCATCGATGTAGATGGTTAAACCATCAAAGGCTTCTCAATTCTACATAGCAACATATAAAACAGTGGGATATCATAAAAATATTAATCCGAGTGTAAAAAAATGCGTGAAAATATGCTCATTTTAACAACCATTAATGTTACTGAATTGCTGGTAATGACCTGTATTGGTTGTAAAATGCTCTTCAAGCTCCTTTTTTAATTAAAGTAAGTCCTAATACTTGTTTCAACCTTTCTTACACCTGATACTATGGTTCGATATAATTGAATCATACATTTATAAATGGTTTTATTTTGGACATCTGGAATATTTATATTATTGTGAATAAAGTGTCGCTCGATGGAAATTGCCATCCTTTGCATCTTGTTTTTGACATTATCTTACCATTTTTAGAATTGGGGTAGTAAAATTCTCTCTTGTATGACCTTGCTTTTTCTTTTTTCTTTATTGTTTTTCCATCAAAGCAGCAGAAGAAAATGTGTGTCTGTCTTTAAGTGTGGTCAGGCGCTCAGTACCAGGCATTTCTGAAGCTTTTAGATGGCCATTAAATTGTCATTTAAAAGTAGCCAGCAACACAAAGGAAGCCATTGCTTGGAGCTCCATGTTTCGGTCGTTGCTTGGTGTGTTTTACAGAGTGAGAAGAAACCCACAGAACATTAGAGGCTCGGTGGACAGACGCTTTGATCTGCCTCCGCTTTGCGTGCAGCGTCTTAAGTCCTCGATAGTGTCACTTCAGGACAGACGTAACATTACGGAAAATGTTAATTGTCTCCCAACAACCCAAACTATGGTTTGTGGATTCTTGTGGAAGTAAAAATGCAGGGTTGTGCCACATTTTCAGTGTCCCTCTCTTTTTCAGCTTTTCCCATGCAAAAAAAAAATATACTACCCGTAGATCGGCTCCATTTTTCGTATGTTTTATGTTATTGTCGGCGTCCACGGATGATCGTTTTATTCTTGGGTATTGGCGGACGTTGTACAGGTCATCATCTTTTGATTGATGAAGGACGACATGCAGTCATACTATGTAGTGCTCAAGTTTATGAGATCTTGTACGATCTGGCATGTAATAAAGTAAGAAAATTGCAATGGTCTGAGGGTTTAAACTGCCGCCTGCACAAGGTTGATGAAGCATCTTCACTTTCTTCATCTGAAATAAAATGTAAAGAATTCCATAGTATTTGTCTGATATTTGAGGCAAACTTTATTTTGTAATGGTGTCAAAATCTAATTTAAACATCAATTAGCACAATATGTTCTACCTCAATTTGCAGAAACTGTCCTCTGGAAGAGTTTTGAACTCAGAGGGTGTTTTATTGTAAGTTAGGGTTTGGTATTTAAGATTTTGGGGGACTGGTCACGTCGGACAATATCTGTCTCACCCGTTGTTGTTGAAAGATCGAAAAAGTAATTCTGATTCCCGCTCAGCACGCCTTCATCTTTTTTTTTTATATCTGCAAATCTAAACCGTAGAGTTTTATTTTTGCTCGTAAAATGTCCTCATAATGCACAACGAGCTCGTTTGATTCCCGTTTGTGCAACCACAATTCTCAACACTTAAGTGTTTTAGTGATTTTCTGATTTTAATTCATGGCAGGATCACGCAGTTTTTCTTCTATTCGCCATTTTTTATTTTGACTCAAGTTTAAAAAAAAAAATCCAAAATACATCTTAAGTCATCATAGGATTTGTGTTTTTAAACAATGCGGACAAACAGAATAATGCATGCATAAAATATTAGAAGAGCATGAAGAATTTATGGCACAATATTCTAATTGTCCTCGTGAACATGGGGGAGAAACCTTCTATGTCAAGCGCTCATCTTCAACATCCAGTATTACAGTCGTCTTCACCCTTTTTTACTTTTTGCTGCCGTCTTTCGACAAATCCGTCTGTGCCGGACTCGCCGGATGGGGTTTGGTTCATTACAACATCTCTACGCTGTAATGGCTTTTAAGTGCTCTTCCCAGTCTGCCTGCTCCTTTTTGTGGAGGCCTGCGCAGCCGCTCGGCCACAAACACGACTCTCATGGCTCAGCAGAAGCGCAGCAGACAGCACCGTCAGAGGGGGCGGGGTGGGAGCTTATATCCTCCCCCCACCGGCGGTTCGAGCTGACAACGAACGACCTCTCTCCCCAAATAGATGACATCACCCCGTGTGATTGGGATGCCGAAAGCACAACACAGCAGGAGAGGCTCAATCGATCAATGCGATTCTCCGGCGCTCGCCCTCAGGACTGTAGTTATAACAATGCTTCTGCCCGCCCCGGATGAGGGGAAGCTTCTCAGTGGGTTACTTTATCAGGTTTCTTCCGTGGGCTGTCGTTCCTCTCGCCCAGTGTTTTTCAACCTTTTTTGAGCCAAGGCAAACTTCTTTGGAAAAATCTCGAGGCACACCACCAACCGAAAATGGTAAAATTGTAAACTCTGTAGCCTCTATTAACAATATAAAGTCATTCTCATCAACGTTTTATTATTAACAGGAATCAAATAAATACAGAAAAAAGTATTTCCCAATTTCTTTTTTTATTTGTACTCACTCAGTGTGAAACCTGGACCTGATGGATGAACACATCCTGGTTAATATTCTTCCTTTTCAAAAACTTCTCCATCACTGTCACTGACACAGTACTTTGATACAAGATGGGAGCAGCAGGAGGTGGAGATTAACCACACTGACGTCTGGCAGTTTCCATTTCACCGGCAAAGTTCTGTGCTGCCATCTAGTGGTGAAGAGTATTGTAGCGATCACGGAGTTGGTCGCTGCAGGGCATGATGGGAGTTCAAGTTGTTGTGTGTGTTGATTTGTGCTTGTGTTGTGTTTTTGTTCCTCGGTTCAGATAGTTAATTATTTCGTCTAGTTTGGTTTGGTTAGTTGGATGTTGGTGTGCCACCATGCGTGAGAAATGTGTTGTGTGTAGTCTCATCCTGTTATGAAGTTCCGGTTACGAGTGTTCATGTCAAAATAAAAGCTTCTGGTGTTCAGCTGGCAGAATAAAATTTCGACTCAGAGCAATTCTTCCGCAGAGCTCGTCACAGTATTTATACACGTTTAGTCTGCACACTGCTCTCACAGCTGACAGCGGCTGTGAGAGTAAATGTTTTTTTTAGAAAAAATGTGAAATTGGATCATTTCCCATGGCACACCTGACTAGATCTCGCGGAACAGCAGTGTGCCGCGGCACAGTGGTTGAAAAACACTGCTCTAACCCAACGATTATTTGGACTTGTACGCTCAAGCTCAGCTGTAATGATTTTATTGTAAATTCCCCTGCGGTGGAGTGTTCACCTCATTTATACCAATGTGATTAGACTCGGTATTATAAATGGCTTTTTTTTGTGTAACTTGGTGTGAATGACACCATAAGCCACAACATCAAGTTGAGTCATGTCCTATTTCACATACATTTAACAGCTTTTGTGTGTTTGTTCGAGTTTGTCTCGTATTCTTGGCTCATAAATGTATATTAAAATAGGAAAAGTATTTATTATCATGGTTTGAACAATCAAAAGGTTAGCAGCCTGGAGGTGGCAGTGGAAAATTATAAATGGTGAATATGACATAAACAAGCATAAGTAAGAGTTGCAAACCAGGATTCAGTGACTTGTGGGTTATTTTATTGGGTGTTGGTTATTTTCAACAAGTCAAATTAAAAAGGCTTTTGTAGATTTGTTTCTTTAAACAAATATGTAGGAGATCTGTTTAGATTAGTTACACCAAATGACAGTTTGACTCTTGAACCGGTGATTTTAAGATTTATTCAAAATCCCTAAAATAATGTAAGAGCTGATGACAAAACACAACAACAAGGAATCAGATGAAGACTTTGTTAGTTGCTCACATTAATATGGGGCTAAAGCCAAATGTTAAACTGAACCACCATGAATGCACCATGAATTTAGCAAATGAAAAAAAGATGCAACCTTGAAATTCTGTCTCGTAGTGAGATAAATTGACCTTGTGCCTCTTATCTGATACCCTAAATATTTCAGTGTTTTCATTTCACCGATTTTCTTATTTATTTGTCGTGTTTTCCCTTTCCTTGTACTGTATATGGAAGAAACTGGACTGTCCGGAGGAAACCCAGACGGTCCCACATTTCTTTTTTTCAAGGTTTCTAAATTGCCTGTTTCAATAATGTTGCATACAGCCCCTCTGTATCTCCACAAGAAAACAACCGCAAAACAATTGGTTTCAGGTAAAATTGCACGAGATAATATAATGCATGCTCTAGATTTGTGCTTTTTATCGTGAATAGATTTTTAAACGTCGGCACAATTTTATTTTAGTGGAAATCTGGACTTGGAAGAGCTTCTGAAGCATGATTTTGCAGCTCATTATTTGGTGTTCTGTTTTATATCAAGGAAAATAGTGTGAAACTGAAGTGGAGAAACCGACAGTGATCAAGACCAAAGCAAAATTAGGCGGGGACCTTTTTTCTTTTTCATTGTTGAGTCACTGCCTAAGCATGAGAACAATAGTAGAAGTGATTGTAGAGAGACATATTTTATGATCCAATATACTTCTTTTTACGTTGAATGTAAAAAATAAATATCATCTGCCTGTATTGTCTTTGACTTTGTTGTGGTCAGTAGTTATGTGCTGTGGTAAATATCAGTGACTGGACACAGCGTTTGGAGTGCCGCCGTCTTAAGTCGCTCCAACAATGGACGACGTAATAAGTGTCAAACGCTCATTGAAGAGTTTTGATCAAACACTATAACATGTCAACATGTCGCCACAACCACAGCAGTCAGATTCAGCGACGCTGCGTTTTCTCGGGTGGAAAAGTGCAGGAAAGTGGCGGAAGAGCTCTGCCAGCCATTACCGCTCAAAGACCTATTAATAATTAACCAGCAACACTGGTTCAAGAAAAGATTCTTTGCGTTTCCTGTAGGTACCGATTAGTTATCGTACTCCTCCGCTAATCGTTTTTTTTTTACCCACAAACATTCTCACCTTAATGAGCAGCAGTCGGTGAGATGAGAAGTGGAGGCTCTCGCCGTCCAGATTTGAAAAAATAAATAAATCGGACAAAAACCCTTTTGATTTTATGTCTAATTTGTGTGCATATTTTGTAAACCGTGTTCATGAAACGAGCTTTCAACGTTGGTTTTGGAATCTTTTTTTTAGGCGAAGGAACAAAGATGTGGTGAGGTTGAGAAATTGAATTTCATTGTATTGGATTACCTATTTAAAACTCTGACATCACATCATGCTTGTGGTGAACAGGAGAAATGACTGGATGAAAACCTCCAATGTTTTGAATTTTTTTATTCCCCCCCCCCCCTGCAGGCTGAGAGTCTCGATGGAGCCCTCTACGTGCCGGACATCAAGCTGCACAGCAACCCTTCGGCGTTCAACGTCTACTGCAACGTGCGGCACTGTGTGCTGGACTGGCAGCAGCGGGAGGCCTCCCTGGCACTGGCCTCCAGGAGCTCGGTGCAGAGCGGTGACTCGGACAGCGAGGAGGAGGAGGAGTACCGCGAGCCGGCCGTGAAGCTGCCAAAGGTACGAGCGGCGAGCGGCACCGCCGGGGGCTGCCTCTGTGGAAGCAGCGGCGCTCGGTACAGGAGCGTCAAGGCTCATTGTCGTCAATCGTTTTAATTGAAATCTCTCCACGAGAGGTTGGAAAACGACACTTCCCGTGAGGATTAGGTTTGACTTTTTCGGTATTCAAAATCTAAATAGAACTCACTTGTTATGAGCATTTTTCCTTTCATTTTAAACCTTTTATAGTTATGGATTTGTTCTCATTAGCGTGAGAAAATGCAAAAAGGGAGCGAACCATGCTGGACTTCCAGTCAAAACCATTAAAAATTATCTGAGACTCCCGCAGCCTTTTGCTGTCATTATTCACATTTACAATATCTTTAACTTTGTGCAGGGAACTATGAGACTGATGTATGGAGCCAGTTGTGATGATTAAAAAAAAAAAACGACAACTCTTGAATATTCTAATAACACTGCAAATGCAGCGATCTTGCATTATGTGATAAGGCTTTAAATAAAGCTGCACACCAATCAACTTGCTCATCAGTTACATAATATAATGTAATGTAATCCAGCTGGTAAATATTATTTTATATTATATATATATTATATTATATAAGTCTCTAAATATGTTTACTTGAACGTGCATTAATTATTGCAAGTACACAACTGCTATTTTATTTGAAGTTAATAGAACATTGAATACACTGAAGAAAGTGTAATAAATGGTTTTAGAACACCATCGTGAGAGATTCAATTACTTGTCTCGGCGAGTGCAGAGCTCCTATAAAGAGTTGATTATCTACTGTACTGTGCAGTGTGGAATGGGACCCAAGCTATACCTTCAAATAATGGGAAATCAGGCCGGTGCCTTTGTTTTCTTCACTCTGTTTTTCCTCTTAAGAGGATTACTGCAAAAAGAAAGAGAGGCTAATGTTTGCAGGTGAACCCAGAAATGTTGCAGATGGATGGATTTAATTTGTGCTGCGCTTTATCCACAATTGGGGAGGCTGTGGAGTATTATCTTCTTTAGGATAAATTAAATAAGGAGATTTAGTTATAATTCCAGCTCACCAACGGTTACGAACAAAACATATGTTGAGGATGTCAAGAGCCTGAAAATATCTATTTAATATTTAATGATGAGGGTTTTTTTTTTTTTGCTATTCAAATGAGGTTATTTGTATTTTGGAATATTTGCATTAACTTATTTGTGTTTCATGATTAATACACAAAAATGTTTTTTCTCGCAAAACAAGTACAGCTCTAAAATAAGAAAGTACATTGGGACACGATTTGATATGGTAACAAAACAATGTCAACATGGAAGAAAAAAAAAGGAATCCTTTCTCGGCCAGACTCCACCGCGTGCTTCCCGCAGCCATGAGGGTCTTTCATTTAACAAAATGTTTGATATGGGATGCTGGAATCAGCAGTGGTGACTGTGCACAGTGTGGACTGCTGTACTGTTGGTAGATTGTGACACAAAACATTTCTTCAAACATTTAAAGGCCGAGTGAAATGTATAACACTACTTTGCAAAAAACGATAGTTGGGGTTCTACTTATAAGGTTCCTCCGACTCTGCCCCACCACTGTTGTCGCATAACAAAGTTATTTGAATTTTGAATCTCCAGCCGAGGAAGTCGGGGGAATCCTTCTTCTTGAGCGTGACGTCAAGAGATGTGCAGATCTCGATCTGTTGTGTTTATATTGGCTTGTTTCCCTCTTAAATATCGAAGTTTTAACAGTGTTTTGAAGTTATAGTCGGCGTTTTATGAGCCTTGATGAAAGATTGAGCCTGGAAGAGACCGAGAGAGGAGAAAAGGAGCACAGGCAGCGGGAGCGGCTAGCCGTTAGCTCGCACGGCTAGCCGCAAGCTCGGGCGGCTAGTAGACGATCAAGTAATACCTGGACTCATCTTCGGCGATTCCGCGCAGTCGGAAAAGGGCTTCGACATGATCCAGGAAGCCGGGTCATTTTGCCAAAAGTCAGGAGCCTCAAAGCCGCGGTGAAAACTGGCGGCTGCTGAGACGAGGACGAATGGAGGACGAAGCGTCTTCTGCTTCCTCAAACATGTTCCAGACGGGGTCACCGATGGTAGAAGGACCCTTCTGTGTCTTCTTCATCAATCACTGGGTTTGAAATGCCCGATGATGATGAAATATCGTTAAATTCAGCCTCTTCGTCGTCAAAACTCTGATCCTCCATAATGTAAACACAACTTGGGCGTGTGCACATCCAGTGACGTCACTCTATTATTGTCAGAAGCTCCGCCCAGCAGCGAAAATACTGCTGTTTATCGGCTATTTTCTCGCAGATTGCCGTGTTTTAACATTTTACCCTTTGGCCATTTAGCATAAAAACGATCCTAGAAGCGACAGCCAGAGTGTTTTGGAGGTCAAATTTTCATTTCACTAGGACTTTAAACTTCACTGGCGCTTTACAGTCTGAATTCCTCCCTCGCCCCCCCCCAAAAGATTCTTTCACAAGAATATTTGCACGAAGTGTTTACATTGATATCCGCTGCATTGGACGTTCGTGAGCTCATAGAAATGTACTTCTCCTCTTGCGTCTGCAGATCATCGGCATTGGCCTGTGTGGGGTTTTTGAGCTGATTAAAGAGACGCGGTTCTCCCACCCCTTACTGTGCCTGCGGAGCCTCCAGGCCTTGTTGGACATGCTGCAGGGACAACAGCCTGAAGGGTTCCTGACCGAGCCTCCCGATGTCTTAGGTAAAACCTAAAAAATGTCTTTATCTGTTTATCCATTTTAATCTAATTTCATATGAATCCTAAAATGTGCTGCTCTTGTTGAGACTGGTTCTCTTGGCTCCACAGTTAATTTTATAGAGGATTTAACACAAGATAACTTTTGATTTTCCTCTCCTCCAAAGCGTCTCATGTCCTCATGAAACGTTTGCTTTGTCAGAGTCTCTGTTCCAGTTGTTGTTGGAGACCACGGTCCGGAGCACCGGGCCCAATGACCCGACCGGACAGGCCATCACTGCCCTGTCCTGCGCTTGCCTCTTCAGCTTGGTGGTGGCCTGGGGGGACACGGGCAAGATCCTGCAGGCAGTCTCTGCCATCCTCACCAATAACGGGAGTCATGCCTGCCAGACAATACAGGTAATTAACCGCGATGCATGAATTTGGTGAGATTTAAATGCGCTTTCAGCTTTTTATAGGTTGCAAAGATTTTTTTTCCCCCTTGCGTTAAATATAATCAGAACAGATTATTATCAGTGTCCTCTGGACTGATCATGTATATTATTTTATTTATTTTGCAGTTGTTAAAACCGCAGCACGCACTGCTCGTCTTTTCAGATCGCTCATAAGGAACAAATCTATTCTTTTCCCAGAAAAGGCCTCACGTGTGATTCTGAGCCTTTCCTTTTCTGTTTTCTGAATCCCCAACTTTCAACAAGCAAACACTTTGAATTAAAAAAAATGTTCTCAGTTCCACATCGTTTTGACTGAGAAATGTGCGTTTCTCAGTGATCCACTCAGGATTAAAGACACTTTTTCCTCCCGAGTGCAATTCAGGGTGTCGTAGAGTAAACCTCCAGCGCGCACACGCGTTTCCCCTCTTCAAGCGAGACCGCGTGTAAGTCTGAGAACAAGACAAATTGAGTTTTGGAAAATGTCATGCTGTCCCGATCCTCCTGTTTGATTATGTTACCCGGCCTGCATTCTTCCGCCAATTAGCCGCTCGTCTGTGCGCTTCCATCTCTGGCGTGTCCTCTTTCCTAGCCTCTCCTCCTCTCGGTTTTCCCTTGTTTATATGAGGAAAGTGTAATTGCGAGATCTTTTGAGACTGCAAATCGAAGCGGGCGTCCGCTCTTCTTTAACTTGTGAATTTTACTAGTATTTTTGCACCTTTCTGGGGCTGCAGATACTGTAGATTTAGTTCACTCACATGGTAGACCCTCAGGTGTTAACTGGACTGAATCATCACAATGGCAGGCAGGCTGCCGAGAAGTGTGGGCTTTCATGTTGTGCATGCCTGTGTGTTTGTTTGGTTTTGTGTGTGTGTGAAATGCATTCAGGCCTGATAGGAGAAGTGCAGACAAACTGGCTGCAACTCTCCGCATCTCTAAAAATGTGACGAGCGGCACACCAAAAGTGAATCTCCCGGGGGGAGTTTCTCATTTGCCCAGACTTTGTTTTGCAGACGCACCTCGCCATGTCTTACCAAAAGGTTTCCCCCTGCCTGTCTTTTCCAAATCTCCACCAGGTTCCCACCATACTGAACGCTCTGCAGCGGAGTGTACAAGCTGTACTGGTGGGCAAGATCCAAATCCAGGACTGGTTTGGAAATGGCATCAAGCGCGCGGCCCTGATGAACAAGTGGGTCCTGAAAGAAGTCGTCATCGACGACGACGAGCGCTGCCTCCTCCAGACGGACGGCTCCTTCCTGTATTTACTCTGCAAAGATGGACTCTACAAAGTAGGATCTGGCTACAGTGGTACAGTCAGGGTGCGTATCACCATCATATCAGTTGCTTCAGAAATTTCTCTTTTTCTTTCTTTATTTTTTTTTATTTAAACTCTTGATGACATGATGTAGCTGAATAGTGCTTCAGTCATCATTTTTCAGTTGTTTTAGGGAAGTCTGCTTTAATAGCAGATGTTGAAATGTGTAGTTTTGCGGGAAAGCGGCGTTGGTGCTATTTTCTAACTGGGACGGTGTATTAAAGGTTGATTTCTGTTCGCACATTACATTATGAATCTATATTTAAACCTAAAAAGGGAATTCGGCATCCTGCAACTGTTTAAAAGTCGGAACTTAATCTTCATGCTTAATGCTCATTTGAAATTGATGATTATCTAACAGCCCAAAAAAAAGTATTTTCAAACATTGCAACACTTGTTTAATGTTTTGTCATCTGTTAGATTTAAGCAGAGTCTCATTTTCTTTTTTCCTTCTTGCCTGATGATATGCCATCAATGCCCCACAGGGTCACGTGTACAACTCAACGTCTCGAATCAGGAATCGAAAGGAGAAACGGTCATGGCTTGGCTTTGCACAGGTAAGTCCTTATGCGTCCATTAAAACACAGATATTCTACGTGTTAAGAATCTGTTGACATTCTCAGCATTTCGTCTTTAGCAGTGTTTGCTAATTTGTTGGACTCGTAACTCTTCGCAGCTCTGTGTACTCGACTTTTAATTATGCATCGTTCGTCATGATTGTAGATCATCAGCAGTGTTGGTTTTGACTCTTCAGGGGTACTTGCTGTACCGGGACACCAGTAACCACAGCATGGCGGCCATCAAGATCAGTCCAGAGACTCTCGAGCGCGAGGGGACTGTTACCATGCCAGGTGCTGAGAATGCATTTCACGTTCTTGCCTTTTTTTTAAGGCCTCATCGTAATTGAAGCAAAGTCTGACTAACAATAAACTGCCAATGTTGCGACAGGTCAACACTCAGATGGGCAAAACATCATCTTCACAGATGGAGAGTATATCAACCAAATCGCCGCCTGCAAAGATGTGAGTTGTTCTGCTAATGCTTCTCGATTTATTGGTACTGTTTCACTTATTTCAGCCTCCACAAAGAAGAAACGTTAACATTTAAAACCATTTTACCAGGGTGTGGACCTTCCCTTGCATTAAAAAAAAAAAAAAAAAAAAACTGAAACTGGGTGGGGGATCCCATGTCGTCTTCAGCACAATGGAGAGGAAGCTTTATTGTGCACTTACATGCATTTATGGCCCAGTGAAACTGTGGCGATGATGAATTCCCTGCAGGCGATCTTCAGGGTTGGAGTCTTGGCTTACAAAGCCACTTAACTCGGTCAATCTGAACTAGATAGTGACGTGCTGTCGGCTTTTGTGAGGGGTTGTCTGACTTCACGTGCATGGAAAGATGCCGTGACGATACGTGGCTTTCTCCCTTCATGTTGAGTCATTTATAGACCCTCCGGACTGCCCAGCAGGGTTGAATTTATATATATCGAGTTTACAACCCAGTCCACTGTCTTCATTTCTGTTGTCTTATTTTCTTTTTTTTTCCCCCCCCGTTTGTTAAAATGAGGGCAGTTGTTCCTCTGGATGCCCAGTAAAGCATCTGTCACTTGCTCACTTAAAGAAGGATTCTCAGCTGATCACCAGCTGTGCCGAGGGAGGGAGGGAGGGAGGGAGGGAGGGTGGGAGGGTGGGAGGGTGGGAGGGTGGGAGGGTGTGTGTGTGTGTGTGTGTGTGTGTGTGTGTGTGTGTGTGTGTGTGTGTGTGTGTGTGTGTGTGTGTACAATGTAGGCGTGGCAGTGAGAGCAGTGGCACCACATGTGGGTATTCTCTGGAGAGCTTAGTCTCCTGAGCATTTATCTGCATAAGTACTTGCTAATGTGAGTGGGGGAGGGAAAGAAGCAAAATCCATATATCTGCCATAAGCGAGCTGCCTCTTGACTAATTATGGGGCTGTGTACTGTGGGGGGGGGGGGGGGGGGGGGGGGGTGGTGTTCAGTGGAACGGCATGCATTTTTAGTCAGCAACCACCACACATACTGCTTAAAGCTACAGTATGAAGACTTGACAGGCGCATGTGATATGCTCTGAAGGAAAGAAAGCACAATATGACTCTGTCACGACCACACAGTCGAAGCCACACTGGCTCATTGCAAACTTTTATTCATTTTCCTATAATCTTCTCATTACTGTCTTGATCTTCTTTTTTTTTTTTAAACACTCTTCCTTCCCCATTGTGCCTTTCAGCCAGATCCTCACGCAGTCTAACTTACAACTCTGGCAGTTGCACAACCCTCTATATCAGGGGTGTCAAACTCATTTCAGTTGAGGGGCCACATCCACCCTGATCTGACCTCTGGAGGGCCGAACGAGTCAAACGTAGCATGTTAAACTGCAGATATGGACAAATGCAAAGTCTTTCCTTCTTTTGATCCTTTTGTAACGGCAAGAATTTGCCAGTCTATTCTGAAATTTACATATTAAAGTTAATCAGATATTATTATATTTGCAAAAACAAAACAAAACAAAACCACTCAGTCACCTGTATCTGGATATCGTATTTTTATTCAGGATTAAAACAATTTGTCATCTACAATTTGAAATATTTTTGAGTTTACGTGTCTAAAGTATCACTTCACATAAATTGGACACCTTTATTGTGAAAGGTGTTGCGTTGTGTGACCTCCACAGACGCATTAATTAATTCTGACCAAGGGCGGTTTTGAATGTCATTTTTGCCAATCGAGTGTTTTTAGATCAGCCTCTGTCGGGCCGCTTCTGGCCCCCGGGCCGCATGTTTGACACCCCTGCTCTATATTCTAGAAGTTATATGTTCCTATATATCTACATATGGTGTTATGTCAGGGGGTTTAGGGTGCAATTCTCACAAAAACCCAGACACATAGCTACGTGTTTTGAAGGAAGGCCCCACCCTTTGGAGAACTACACACATACACAACAGACCATGTTCATGTATTTCTGCATTTTGTTTAAGAAAGTTTGAATCATCCTCATGCAGTCTGTGTGCAGAATAATCCAATATGAGAATGACTGAACGCCACACAGTTGAGTGTTGTGTTGTGGTACTAAACAGTTTCCTCCTGTATCCTGCAGGATGGGTTTGTGGTGCGGATCTATACGATGAGTTCAGACCCGGCCCTGCAGCAGGAACTGCAGCTGAAGCTGGCAAGGAAATGTCTGCACGCCTGCGGCATCTCTCTGTTTGACCTCGAGAAGGATCTGCACATCATCAGTAAGCGATACAAACTTGTGCTCGCAGCCGTGGGGCTGTGGGCAGTGGTTGCCGTATGCTTCTTGTCCACCTGCTACAAGCACTTGATACCGTTTGTGCACAAGGTTGAAACTGTGTCAGAAATTATTGCACGTTTTTTCCCTCGCAGGCACAGGCTTTGATGAAGAGGCAGCGTTGCTCGGCGCAGGCAGGGAGTTTGCTCTAATGAAAACGGCCTCAGGAAAGGTGAGACTGGTGTTGTGTTCTAAATTGTTGAACAAAAGTTGAAACTTGGAAGCGCTTCAAAGGTTCGGCTTTGTAAAGTGCTTTAGCAAGGGGAAGCTACGGGGCTAAAAAAAATCTATGGATAAACTGTTCATGAGTGTTTTTTTGATCATTCACAGGGACCGCATGAAGGCCATTGCGCAATATTAACAGCTCTTTTAGGTCCTAACATCTGTTTGTGGTTAGCTACAGATGGATTTTCCAGGATCACGCTGATTTAAAGTTTAATAATAAGACATAAATGTACCTTTCGGGAAAAATTTGGTGCTCTTCGAAGTAATACAGGAAATAATGTTGAATTTGTTTTTGTTTGTTTTTTCCCCTCATGAGAACTCAGTCTTTGGACTTCCTTGTCTCAGCCATTGTCGGTAGTAACATCGAAGCAACGCCAGCTCATGGGAAAATACGTCGGCATACAGTGCGAGAGACTCCGCACATTTTTTTTAAATTTATTTAGGATGGGCACATTATAATTCAGAAAAGACAAACTGTATGGATTTGTTTGTGGACAAAAAGCTTTGCTAAGAATGAGTCAAACTGCAGATTATCTTCAATCTAAAAAAAATAAGTTGGGCCAGCCGCTGTGTGGATGTGATGCTTTGTCGAGTAAAAAATTCTCCACATTTTTCTCTTGATTATCTTTTATAAGAATAGAATGTAAAATATGTAGATGGTTTTGGGTGTGCTGGAGGGTGTGGTTGCTAATGGCTTTACCGTAGGTGTGGCGCAGTGTGGCTCCTCTGCAGATAGCAGTCCGGGGCAGTTGCCTGTTGGACATTTCTGTGTCTGTGTAGAGGCCTAATCTTACAGCGCACTTTATCTGCAGATTACCCTAACCCAGACAGGCTGGATGGGTAAAAATAGGAGCCTCTGACCTCCGTCTCGGCACAAAGTTCACTCATTGCTTGCTCCGGACATTGTGCCAGTCATGTGGTAATTTTAAAAAAAAATGTCAAAGGCCCACTAGTTATAGCTTGTAAACCTCGTATTTCCTCTCATGCTGTGCTATCAGAGTTACGCAATTTCTTCTTTTTTTTAACATCAGATCATCTGAGTCATACAAATTCTCACACTTCTTGCAGCAAATGCTGCCTATTTGAATGATTTAAGCACATACACACAACAGACTTTTGTTGCATATCATTAAAATAGTCCTTGTTCCAAAACAAACATAAGATATTACTTGACTCAATATTTGACTTATCGTGTCCCCATTACAATTCCTAAAATTAACCCTTAATCAAACCCATATTTGCCTTTCTGATATGTTTCCTTACACCTTTCTTAATCTTTCAGATCTACTACACAGGAAAATACCAAAGTCTTGGTATAAAGCAGGGCGGCCCGTCAGCAGGGAAATGGGTGGAATTGCCTGTTACAAAGTCTCCCAAGATCGTCCAGTTCTCAGTCGGTCACGATGGCTCTCATGCTCTGCTGGTCGCTGAAGACGGCAGCGTGTTCTTCACAGGCTCTGCCAGCAAAGGAGAAGACGGAGAGTCCAGTAAGACAATTTCAGGCTGCCCGTGAATCTTCATCCATCCCCTTCCTTCCCAAAATAACTCGGCGGATCATCTAATCGGCCCGTTTTGTGCCTTTTCTAGCTAAAAGTCGCAGACAGCCGAAACCATACAAGCCCAAGAAGATGATCAAATTGGAGACAAAGACAGCTGTGTACACAGCGTGCAACAATGGCAGCAGCAGCATCGTCACCAAGGACGGGGAGCTCTATATGTTCGGCAAAGATGCCATTTACAGCGACAGCACCTGTGAGTTGATTTCAAGCTGTCACGTAAAGTACACCGTTCAAATTGTGCACACCTTTTCTTATAAGTCACTACCTTTTTTGTCTTCACAGGCCAGGTGACGGACCTCAAAGGCCATTTTGTAACTCAGGTCGCCATGGGTAAAGCTCACACATGTGTCCTGACGAAGAATGGTGAGGTGTGGACGTTCGGGGTGAATAACAAGGGCCAGTGTGGCCGAGACACTGGAGCCATGAGCCAGGCAGGGAAAGGTGAGTCGTCAAACAATTAAACATGCAGACATTGCGCCGTTCTCAGTTTATGGCTCTTTGTTTTTTTATTTAAAAAAAAGACATTTTTAAATACATTACAGTCATTCCAATGTGCTTTTATAGAAAAAACAGAAAAGCCCAACATATCCACATGAGCAAGCAGGTGTGTTTGCGACTGTGGAAAGGAAAAACTCCCCCAACAGGGAGAAACCTTTGTAGAAACCAGACTCAGAGGTGGCGGCATTCTGTGGACCGGTTGGGGTGAAAGGATGGAGGAGAGGAGAGGAGAGGATAGGAAAGACAGAGAGATAGACTGGGTGGGGAGATACATACAATACCCTTGTTGGTGCTACATACATTTTTTTTTTTTTAATACAGTAATCACAGTGATCCAAATATTTTCCAACTGCCATGAGATTAAACTAGCCTGACCAATAACAGAGCAAAAACCAAAATAATCACAACAATGACAGCAAAGACAAAAACAAAAGGACACAAAACAAAGAAAAAAACAACAAAAAAACCCCCCAAAAAACATGATTTTTATATTTGACAGAACAATAGCAGAAAATAAGAAAAATCAGCAGCAAATCTCATCAATGAGGAGTGTGTATGTGTGTGCACAGTTTTTTTTTAAATTAATTAATTTTTTTGTTGTTGCAGCATTCGGTGTGGAGAGCATGGCCACAGCCATGGATGAGGACCTGGAGGATGAGCTGGAGGAGAAAGAAGAGAAGAGCATGATGTGCCAACCAGGCATGCACAAGTGGAAGTTGGACCAGTGCATGGTGTGCACGGTGTGTGGAGACTGCACTGGCTACGGCGCCAGTTGTGTCAGCAGTGGACGGCCTGACAGAGTACCAGGAGGGTAAGACACAACAATCGTAGTAGCTATACACACTTTGTGCTTATTATTTATTGCAACGCTGACAAATCTGGCCAAATGATGCCTCCCACTAAATTGTCTGCCACAGCATTTTTATTTATTTTTTCCTCCCCGCTTGGATTAATCACTAATGTCTCTGACTTTATCTGTCATCCAGCATCTGTGGCTGTGGGTCTGGGGAATCTGGCTGCTCGGCATGTGGCTGTTGCAAAGCCTGCGCCAGAGAGCTCGATGGTCAGGAGGCCAGGCAGCGAGGCATCTTTGACGCTGTGAAGGAGATGATTCCGTTGGACCTCTTGTTAGGTACGTCGCCTCAGATCTCACGCGCCTTCCATCGCCATTGTCGTTGGCGTACGTGCAGCAACCAACTTAAGGAAGTTCGTCTGGGCGACACCGACTGTGCCTCCAAGCTCGTGTGTTTTATGTTCATGCATGCTTTGCAAAGTGCAAAGTACAAGACCGGGTGTGTAAAATGGAAAGTAGATCAGAAGGTGTGCAAGTGAGCAAATACTCTTTCAGCAGCACATCCTGCTAGTGGTGTCATGGCTCTGCTCGAACCACTCACAAACTAAGAAATGGCAAAACACCCCGTTCCAAATTCCAAAGAGGATTGGTACAGCGATGATGGGAAAAAAAAACCTACTGAATGTTTTCAATTAGTTTCTTTATCCTCATCGTATACGATTGGATGTGATACTAGAGTCATGAGTGCCCACGTTGTACCATGAAATGTGACATAGCTGCGTTTGTTAATGATTTAAAGAAGACATTAAAAAGTACATTACAACTAGGCGAGTGACACACATGGCTGATTGGATCATAAATTAAACATCTCATGTGTAACAACATGCAGAGTAGCACATTGTAATGGATCGATCTTGTTTTACCGAGAATTAAGTTGGATCAGAGTTCACAACGAAACCAACATGGCAGCGTCTCCTCTGTTTATTCTAGGCACCTTGTCAGTACAGTCTTAAAGGAGGATAATTGTGAAAAGACCAAAAGGGGGGGGCAAAAAAGTTTGGGAACCACTGGTTCAGAAAAAGCTTTATTTATTCTGCAAAGAAGTTTTCCGTTGTGCTGATTCATTTATAAGAAGTCAGTTTGATTACGTCTCGCGTCACGCGAGAGTTGGGTCCTTTATGTTTCATCTTTTATTCCTTGTCCTTCATGCAATACATCCATTTGCACTGACTCACACCTTTGTTTACAATTTGCTCACAGCTACTAAGTGTGATCAATCATATGCATGTTGAACTGTGTGTGTGTTGGCGACATCCTCCAGAACTGATGAGAATATGGAACTCGTGACCAGGGTCGTGTGCAGGCTGTGCATCTGAGCTTCATCTGAACACTATGCTATTCACTGCACTGTTTGCTTGTGTACAGTTGTATTTATTTCCCCCCCTACACTTCTTGTTGCTCATCTTTTTGGTATAAACCTTGTTTTGTGAACAGCCATTGCTTCTCCATCACGTCTCTCCGTCATTCATTGATGCGTGTCTTGTTTTGTTCTGCTCTGCTTCGTCTTCCCTCTTCCTCTTCCTCTTCCTCTTCCTCCTCCTCCACCTCCTTCTCCTCCTCCTCCTCTCGCATCTTCCTGGCTGCACGTACCTGCGGCCTTTTGTGTATTTCAGCTGTGCCTGTCCCTCCTCCCCCTCCAGGAGTGAACATCGAGGAGCACATTCAGATCCGTCAGGAGGAGAAACGGCAGAGGATCAACCGCCGGCACAGGCTGGAGGAGGGAAGAGGTATGGAGTGTTGCTAGTGTTTAGGAGATCTGTGTGGTGCTTTTATTTAAATTATTTATTCCTAAGGTAGACGTTCCAAAGTGCACTCATGGCATTTGTGGTGACTGGGATGTCTGCAATGAGTGAACTTAAGCAAAAGAGTATGTCAGACGGCGTTCAGGGTCAGTTGAGAGATCGGGTGTTGTGCCATGGCGACTTCCCCCTTTTGCTTGTGTCTATATAATTTTTCCCAGTGTTTTGCGTGTATTGTTGTGGTGTAGCATTATCATGTGTTCTTTCCCATTTGTGAGCATTGTGCATGCATGTGAAAGTTTCTTTCTCCCCCAGGCCCCCTTGTTTTCCCTGGTCCCATATTTATGAACCAGCGTGAGCAGGCCCTAGCCAGAATAAGACCCCTTCAGGCACTCAGGCATAAACGGGACAAGCACAAAGGTACTATGGTCTTCACTAACTCGACGGGTGCAGAGACACCCCTTTGACTCATCTCCCAATCTGGCTGTCCCGCCCACCTCCTCCTCTCTCACTTCTCTGAAGGCAGGACTCTCGTGTCTTCACCAGGTCTCATGGTAACAAAACAATGTCGCCTGTTGGCGAGAAGGACTCACTGTTGACAAAGATGTCCACCCTCAAAAGGCCATTTACCTTTAAATGACAGTATTGTGCAATAGTTTACAACTGGTTCAGTGAACATTTGGTCTCCTGGGACAGTTGGTGTTTTAATTTAGGCGTTTTGAATCCTAAAGGGAAGACGACTGCTCTGCCCATTACTTCGGTTTGGGACGATTTATAAGTCAATGTCCTCGTCTAACTGGATCTACCGTCACTCCCAAAGCGACAGATTTGTTGGTCCTTACACAGAAGTTCAACATATGACAGAGGGAACAGCTGGGAGAATAAACTTCATAGTTGACAAGTCACAGATGGAACAACGTGGGGTTGCTAATTTAAAGTAAATTAGAGGAAAATGTGTACATGTTTGTAGGAGTTCTTTAATTGTACTTGTTTTAGGCTCTTTATCAATCCGCTGATGTTGTTTTTGGGAGACGTTTATTTATTTTTGCCAAAAAAAAAGTCTCTTTTCTTTGTAAAGAAAGCAGACCACCCTGGACCACAGGGTACGCTGTAACTCATGTACGTGACTTTATCATTTGAGATTTTGAATCTGTAATTGGTTAAAGATAAATGAAAAGAAAAAAAAATGTATATTGGCAGATCTCACTGCGCTCATTTCAAAAGCAGTTAACTGACTATACTGCTTCTGTTTTTACTTTTTTTTTGAGGGCTCTACACTGCGTCTTTTAAACATGCATTTTTGAGAGACATATTTAAAATAAACCCATCCTTAGAAAGATAAATAATGCCCCAATTTCAGCAAAGACTGCCGTGTTTTTTTTTTCTCTCCCCATTATTGCATTTTAAGCGTCAGTGTAATTTCTTTGCGGAACATGAAGCCGTCCTGCTTCACCAGATAACTCTCCCTTTGGGGGAACCTCTCACTGTGGTTTATGAACACTTGTACTGTGTGGGTCATTTGGGCCGCTTCCCCGAGCAATCCTTCCTTGTGGTATTTTACTCATGAACGGGTACAATCATATCCCCTCCGCCGGTCATAATGGGGTTCCTCTTTAAGACTTCCAGAGCAGCTTTTTGTGCTTAATAATGTCATTTGTGAGCACTTTTGTGCACCGTTTAACAGTGAGCATTGTGTCCATGAGCTCAACCTGCACCCCACCCTCTGGATCTTTTGGGCCAAAAGTCAGCTGTTATCTGTGTTTTCTTAATATCTTAAAGGCTGATGTGTCATCTGGCTTTCCTTCGATCACAAACGTGAATCACAACAAGCTACTTCCTGGTCCAAGCACGTATTGACATTGTGATTTACTGTAATGCATGGAGCACTGTCCAACTTTTCCCACCACGACCG
Source organism: Blennius ocellaris (assembly GCF_963422515.1). Lineage (NCBI taxonomy): Eukaryota > Metazoa > Chordata > Actinopteri > Blenniiformes > Blenniidae > Blennius > Blennius ocellaris. Next base: position 22,256,480 of record NC_137655.1, on the reverse strand, counting down.
CGACCTCTTGCAGGGCTCAGGATGAACCAGACTTCCTCTTTACCATTCAAAAGATTTGATTAAATCAAATCAAATTGTGGGCTAAGTGATCCATCTGTAGTGAGACTGGTTGCCAAAAGCCTGGAAGAGGTGTTTGTCCATCCTTTCTACTGTATATCAGCATGCCTTCCCTCTTTTTTTCCCTCCAATGTATTTTTTTGTAGTCCTCCTTTTTTTCCCCCTTCAGCTCTGTTTTTTCAGGACTCTGCAGACCTTTGGGGGTCTAAAGCTGCTACTAAACTTCACTCCCTCTCTCTCTATAGTCAAATGTGCTGACAGTACCATTTTTCTCCTAGATGGCAGCAGTGAGCGTGGAGAGAAGGATGCCAGCAAAATTACCACCTACCCCCCGGGGGCTGTGAGATTTGACTGTGAGCTGCGCGCTGTGCAGGTCAGCTGCGGCTTCCATCACTCAGGTAGGATATATTTTTACCTCATGACTGCCCGGAGCAGGTCGAGAGCCGATGTCCAAAATGGAGAAAGTCTGAAAATGACAAGTGGTTTTGTTTCACAGTGGTGCTGATGGAGAATGGAGACGTCTACACGTTTGGTTATGGCCAACATGGGCAGCTGGGACATGGTGACGTCAACTCGAGGTCGGTTTTTTTTACATGCTAGTTTGAATCAATCAAAGGTTAAGTGAAAATATACTTGTGTTTTTGTGGATGAAATGTGGTCCTTTATTGTTATTTGTGTGGCTGGTAGGAAGTAGGACACAGCAGCAATAAGGCAATTTACACCAACAAATGCATACATTATCATACTATATATTCTATGAACATCAAAAACCAAGATAATAAATTGGATTGTTGGAAGATGGTAATACTGTTAACTTCAACAATTTCTTTAAATTAAACTTATTATAGGTTCAAGAAAGACAAATTATTAGCAAAACATTTTCCATGTAACCCCAAAAATATATAAAAGCATCCAAGCACAAGCTCATTTGTCTATTTTTTGCCTATTGATCCCAGCAACTGTTCAAATCTGGCATTCAACAACAATTGCTACCGAATGAAGCAGCATGGATGGATGGGGTTTATCCTCCCACACTTTCAATAGCCCTCCTTTTTATAGCCACGTTTCTCATAGATTTCAACATACCAGCATTTGTTAGCCTGAAAGGAAAAAAAAACTACACTTTGCATACAGATTGCAGAATGTAATATTGTGTTTTCTTAGGGGCTCCCCAACTCTGGTACAAGCCCTCCCGGGTCCGAGTGTCCAGGTTACAGCGGGCAGCAACCACACAGCCGTTCTCCTCATTGACGGGCAGGTCTTCACGTTCGGAAGCTTCTCGGTGAGAGAACAGAGTTTCCTACACAGTTTTTTTTTAACAAAGAGTGCAGATTTCTTCAGTTAAAAGGTTTTTTGGGGGTGGAAATTGCAGAAAGGGCAGCTTGGACGGCCCATTCTGGACATGCCCTACTGGAATGCCAAGCCGTCACCCATGCCCAACATTGGTGCCAAATATGGACGGAAGGCGACCTGGATCGGTGCCAGCGGCGACCAGACGTTCCTGCGAATCGATGAGGCTCTTATCAACTCCCATGTCCTCGCTACTTCTGAGATCTTTGCCAGCAAACACATTATTGGCCTGGTGCCCTCTTCCGTGTCCGAGCCGCCTCCATTTAAATGTTTGCTCATCAACAAAATGGACGGAAGCTGCAGAACCTTCAACGACTCTGAACAAGAGGACCTTCAGGGGTTCGGCCTGTGTCTGGACCCCGTGTATGACGTCGTCTGGAGGTCAGTCCCAGCCATTTGAGTGCACTAAGCGTTTAGGTATCTTAATAGTAATAATTATATGACCAGTTGTGACTATTTAATTAAAGTTTTTATACAAAAATAAAACATTTTTTGGGGGTTTTTTAATTTCTTATCTTCCTTATCCCTGATTTTTGTCTTGTCTGCCTCCAGGTTCTTGCCAGGCCCGAGAGAGATGTGGTGCTACAATGCAGTGATAGCCGATGCCAGGGTGCCCTCTGCAACAGACCTCCAGTCTCGCTGCAGCATCCTCAGTCCAGAGCTGGCGTTGCCATCGGGATCGCACGCAACCACCACTCGCTCTCACGGCGCCCTGCACATCCTGGGTAATCCACAAGTTTCAAGTGTGTCTTATAAGTTGTCATAAATGTCTCATCAACACATGAACAAAAACTTGGATCCTCCTTCATGCAGTTGAATTGAGCATTTATGCCTCTGAGTATGAGGCGTTTCAATTATCTTTTGAACAATCCAGGTGATTTTATCCTGTGATGTTACAATTTGTATTGGTCTGCTCGACGAAATCATTGGAAAATGGGATCTCTTTAGTTGGAATGTATTTGTCAGTGGGCAGTCGTTTCTAAAAAGAAGTATTCCGGTGTTTCCGCTCAGGTTGTCTGGATACATTGGCAGCCATGCAGGAGCTGAAAATGGGTGTCGCCAGCGCTGAGGAGGAAACGCAGGCAGTGATGAAGGTCTACTCCAAGGAGGATTACAGCGTGGTCAACCGCTTTGAGAGTTAGTATCTTTCTGTGAAACCGGCTTCTACATAACTGTCTCGAGAATTTAATTGTCATTGTTTATTATTGTGCTATTTTGATTTCTTTTTTTCCCATGTGTTCATGATTGATCTGCTTGTTTTCTTACTGACCGTCTTTGTACTCTGCACAGCCTTATTGATCTTGTGTGTGATTGTCGTAGGTCACGGTGGTGGTTGGGGCTACTCGGCCCACTCTGTGGAGGCCATTCGCTTCTGTGCTGATGCGGACATCCTGCTAGGTGGACTTGGTCTGTTTGGGGGACGAGGGGAGTATACGGCCAAGATCAAGGTGAGCAGTTCTTCTTAAGAGGAGAGCCATTGTTTTTCTTATGTTTGCTGTTCACGTCAAGCTTTTTTTTTTTCCATTGGTGTTATTGTAAGATTCATTTATTGTGCAAAACTGATATTTAGGCCCAATCCCAATTCAATTTTGTACCCTTACCTCTTAGCCCTCCGCCTCCAAAACGACGGCAAAGGCAAAGGGGTAAAAGTTTCAGCCCTTAGATTTGGGACCCCCCTCTCCCTCTGCTCAGCCCCGCCCCTCTCGCTCAGTCTCACAGTTTTGACATCATAATACGGCGTCCTTATATCAGCAGCGCTGAGCCACGGATGTTAGTTGATTTTCCAGGAGGAGCGTCGTCATGCCGTCCCAAATTCAACGTGTTGCAGTAGCTTGGCTTTGCAACATCAAGGCGAAGAAATAGACGGAGACATGGATTACTTCAGTTTTTGCGCTGTATTTGGACTTCAGAAATATTTCCTCATTCACCATGTGAAAGCGGAGGAGCTTCCTTGTTTGCTCGGGGGTCCCTGTTTTCAAAACACCCATATTAGAAGACTTTGGAACTATACAGTGTAATAATAAAATGTTAGAAACACGGTCTCTACGAAACAAATACACATGGAATGTACATACGGCAGCACTACTGCCGTTCTTACTAGTATAAAACACAACACGTTTATATAACTTTAGAAGCGTATATATGTGAAATGCGAGTCCTTCAGCGCCATTTCCTCATACCCCTCTGTTTAAAGTGTGCATCTGTAAATGCTTTGTTTCGAGGGGTGAATAGCCCTTCCCCTCACCCCTCCGCCTCTGCACACTAGTGAAATGGGACACCCCTCAGACTCTTGTGAACGCGCAATTCAAAGGGGGAGGGGTAAGGGGTAGGGCTAAGGGGTGGAATTGGTATTTTCCCTTAAGCTTCTGGATGGGAATGTTTTTTTTTTTTTAAATATCTGAATTTCTTTGAAATATGACTCCGCTCCTACACATACCACAGAAATGTTAAAGAGCTGTGTGTGACTGTTGTTAATACAAAGCTGGAATAAATAGTTGTGCATTGTATATATTTTCTAAAATTTATGAACTGCCGCCTCCAAATATTACAAAATCCATGGACCGCACGGGACCCCGTGGGAACGTTCATGTCGTCTCTTGTTGTTGCTCAGCTTTTTGAGCTCGGCCCTGACGGCGGGGACCACGAGACCGACGGCGACCTGCTGGCTGAGACCGATGTTCTGGCTTACGACTGTGCTGCCAGGTACAGTAGATGCGTCTTGTCTCAAATAGATTGCAGTCGTTACTTTCTGGGATCATTTTAATTGTCCGCTTGGCTTTTTAGGGAGAAGTATGCCATGATGTTCGACGAGCCGGTGCTGCTGCAGCTGGGCTGGTGGTATGTGGCGTGGGCCCGCGTCTCGGGTCCCAGCAGCGACTGTGGTTCTCATGGACAGGCGACCATCACTACTGATGATGGGTAAGATAAGAGTTACAGTTTTGGACATGTCTTTGTATTTAACAAACATATATTTCTTACGCGTTTGGTCATATTTGTTGTGAATTAATATAAGAAATAAATACAGTTGACAATATTGGTTTTAATAGATTTTTATTTTTGTCTCTTCTCTTTAGTGTGGTATTTCAGTTCAAGAGTTCAAAGAAGTCAAACAACGGTACTGATGTTAATGCGGGTCAGATTCCTCAGCTTCTTTACAGGCAAGTAGAATTTCTTATTTTAGGATGATGAGTCATGACAGTTTCATAGGTCTTAAGACTTATTGAAAATGATTTCGGGTTTTTTGTTGTTGTTGTTTTTTTCCACTTCATCATTAGGCTTCCATCCAACGATGGCAACGCATCTAAAGGCAAACAGCAGACCAGTGAACCAGTGCATATCCTCAAACGCTCATTTGCTCGTACAGTCTCAGTGGTGAGCATTGACCTTATTTTATTAAATCCCCTGGGTGGTATGGAAAAAAGGCTTTCATCCTGCATTCTAAGTAGCGTATAATAAGGCACAGAGGTCTTTTATAGTAATATTTATGTTAATGATAGATTGTAGCAGCGTAACGCAATAAAACACACCTTCTCACAGAGCTATGTATGAGTTTGTGTATGTCTGCTCTGTTTATAGGAGTGCTTCGAGTCTCTACTCAGTATCCTTCACTGGAGCTGGACCACCTTGGTTTTGGGTGTGGAGGAGCTGCGAGGGCTGAAGGGTTTCCAGTACACAGCCACCCTGCTGGACCTGGAAAGACTTCGCTTCGTCGGCACGTGCTGCCTCCGTCTACTCAGGGTCTACATCTGCGAGATCTTCCCCATCGCTGGTAAGATCACGCAGAACTTTAAATGCATCGTAAAAACACGTTATTCATCCTCAAACTCTTTACGTATCACGAGAGCAGGGGTCGGCAACCTGCAATGCTCAAAGAGCCATTTGGTCTCGTTTCCCACTGAACACAACACCCAGAGAGCCGCACACATTTTATTTTGACACTCCCACCGGCAGACCATGCCAGGAGGACACGACACACAAAACCTTCTTCACTGCTGGTTGCCAACTTACAACTAATAAACTAAACTACATGAACTAAGCAACAAAAACACAACACAATTATTACTAGCACTACAAATCTAATATAACCCCCAATAATTACATTTAAAACACAACAAACAGAAACTCCCAAAATGCATTGCAGCTCTCAGCTCCTTTATTGCTTCACATTATTAAAATGGAAGATAAATGTGGGAGATCTGGGATTTTTAGAACCATGAGTGTGAGTGGTGTGGCTTTCAATGTCCTTTACTTGTTGTGTAATTCACTATGATTTGCCGTCACTCTCAACAAGTCTGCAATGAACCTCCTGGAATTCACGGCGCTCCACAGCGCAGCAGTTTTACTGTGAAAGGTACAGGAAGCTCCCAGCTTCAGACACCAGTTGAGCTGCTGTCATGACCTGCAGCCGCAATTCTACGTTCTTCATGCCATTATTTTTGCGTATTGACGCTCTGAGGTGCGCTTTGCCTCCTTACGTCTCCGGGATGAACTGCAGTGGGACAGGAGCTCAAGGAGCCGCAGTGGAGGGACGAAAGAGCCGCATGCGGCTCCGGGTTGCCGACCCCTGCACTAGAGCATTATATTCTCCTGCATCAATAAACTAAAATATTAGTAGGTTTAGTAAACATACCAAGATGAGGCTGTTTTTCCATTTGTGCTCGTGGAAGGCCTTCCTTTGAAAAAAGAACATTTTGATTGAGCTAACATATCAAATTGTTATAATCTCGTCTTTCTGTTCTTGGATTTGTAGCCAGCACCAAAGCTGTGGTGGAGGAGTCGAGCAAGCTGGCAGAGTGCGTGGGAAAGACGCGCAGTCTGCTGAAGAAGATCCTCTCAGAAGGCATGGACAACTGCCTAACCAAGCTGGACAATGATCCCCAGGGCTACTTGTCTCAGCCGCTCACCCTGCTCGAAGCCGTACTTCAGGAGTGCCACAACACCTTCACCGCCTGCTTTCACTCCTTCTATCCAACGCCGGCCCTGCAGTGGGCCTGCCTCTGTGATCTGCTCAACTGCCTGGACCAGGTAAGACACTTTTATACCGGGTGGTTTTGTTTGTTTAACAAATTGCAGACATTCTCACAGTTGAGGAAGCTGCACATTTCTACCTTACTTCCCTAAATTGCCAAAGTCTGCGACAATTACATTGTGAGTTGTTCTTCTGTAATAAAAAAAAACCAAGCTCTGCTTTTCTGTTGTGGTCTAATTTGATACAGCAAAACATCTTAATTCGTTAGAAGTTGATTTGCTTCTGGCTGGAGGAGATATTTTTGAGGTTCAGCCTTGCCAAAGAAATTCACTGCAGTATCAGAACCTTTGCCTTACAGCAAGATATTTTATTTGATGAGAACAGATAGATGGACAAAAAAAAAAAACACGCCTACACAGAAGTACATGACATAGTAAAACATAACTGAAAATATTTAAGGAATCCCAGTAACATTTTTTTCTTGATTTTCCCTGCCATTCATTTAGTGTTTAGTAGGAATGAAATTTCAATCACTTGGATGTCAGATTTATTTGCGAGTACTTGGAGTTGATAGTTTCAACGTTAGCCCATCTTATACATGTAAAGTAATGTACCCAGTCCATCCTGCCAAACTTCCTTAAATTTCTCATTTGTATTTCTATTGAGAATGTTACTTTTTCCACCGTGTAGCTATCGGGAATTATTTTTAACTGCATCCTATTCCTGTTGGAGCTTCTACTTGTGAATATGTGTCTGTTTTCCACCGAAGATTTATTGTTATGGTACCAACAGAGCAGTGTCTGCCTCTCCTCGGAAAACAAAAAGCAATTCAATCTTTCTCCCTCTCTCTATTTCAGGACATTGCCGAGGCCAATTTCCGTACATCCAGCAGCCGCCTGTTGGCTGCAGTGATGTCGGCTCTGTGTAACACCTCAGTCAAGCTGACGTCCATCTTGCCCATTGCGTACGATGGGGAAGTGCTTCTGCGTTCACTGGTCAAACAAGTGAGCACCGAGAACGACTCTGCCCTTGCTCACCGCTTCCCCCTGCTGGTGGCTCATATGGAGAAACTAAGCCATGTTAGTACTTCATTCATTCAGACCATTGTTTCCTCTTGCCACTTTGAAGTTGACTCGTTAAGCCGACTTTTGAACCACATTGCAGTCTGTAATGCAACTGACACATTTCACACACAAAAAAGCCAACGCTGGCTTTAAATGTTAAGAAATGAGACATATTGAGACTTTTAATAGGTCCAGTCTGATTAAACACAACATAACCCACTTCAGTATGTGGATCACTATGAAAACAGTTCAGGGAGCAGTCAGTGAGCCTGAGAATGTAGCACAATGCTCCACAATATGAAACGCGTTCATCTTTCTTTTTTTTGTTTTTTTAGACGGAGGAGAACCTGATGGGCATGACCAGTTTCCGTGAAGTCCTGGAGAAGATGTTGGTGATTGTGGTGCTGCCAGTGAGGAAGAGTTTGAGGAAGGAGGTGGAGCTCTTCTCGCCACACCTGGTCTCCAACACCTGCGGTCTGCTGGCCTCCATCGTCTCCGAGCTCACCGCCTCGGCTCTGGGCTCTGAGGTAACCCAACTTGCTCTAATACTCATGAGCAGGCACTGAACTGCTGTTCATACGAGGCCCACTGAGCCTTGCTTTGGCCAAGTGACTTAATCATTGTCTGTCCCTTGCACACTGTTGTGAAACACTGTTTTCACCAAACTTAAACACAAAAGTCACCTGTGTTGATTGTACATGGGGAATGTCGGTCTCTCGTGTTCATTATTGCTTCCACTCCCATTTTTGTAAAGGTTGTAGATCCTGTTGGACACTTGTAGACATCTTTCCTCATTCCTTGTACCTCCTTGTTTCTGTTTCCCTTCAAGTAACTCTTCATTCTTGCATGATGTTACTAAAGATCAGGGCTGAAGGGGTAAAGATCAATAATCTCACAGCTCTGGGTTGCTGTGGATTCATTGTTGATATTAGATTATGGAAGCAGTCATATGTGTAAAACTGGACCAGGGTTTCAAATATATGTGTATGTTTTCCTATATATGTTTTGAGACTGCGCTGACCGTCTCGCTTGAGGAGCTGGTTTATTTTTAGGCATATTTGAAGCGTGCACATTTTCAAGTGAGACGCTGCTCCTGTCTCCAGATGCACTGAGACTCACAAACGTGACTTTACATACTGTCTTCACGGTATGCAGAGACGTCAAGTGGGAATGCTATAAGTCCGTCACCATCCCTCTCTCACACGCTTTTCTTGATTATATCACCCCCTCTATTCGTGCAGTGCCATGAGAATGAATTGGTAGCATTTGTTGCCACTGTTCCATCATTTGACAGCAGCCCCTGACACTACTGTTTTTCTCCCTCGTCTGTTGCCAGGGAAACGGCTCCCACTCCCAGGAGTACCTGGATAGGCCCTTTCTCGGTTGTGTCTGGCCCCTCTGTCGTTAGACAGCTGATATAAATAGTTGGAGTATATATTACCCAAGGTCTGCCAAGCAAGAGATGTTTTTTTATTTCAGGCATTTCTTTCAGTCAATTTCCCTTTATGTTCGAAAAGATCATTTCTTTTAGTTACACTGTGACACGTTGCTTGCCTTCACTTTAAAATTCCTCACTTGTGCAACGACACGTGGAATTTATTACTTGTTTTATTTTATATCCGTAATATTGCTGTCTCGATGAAAGTTATAAAGCACAGGGTATTTTCACTCAGAGAGCATAGGTGGGGGGGGGGGTAGGTAGGTAAGATTTAAGTATTCAGAGTCTTTATTAACTCTTTGTGTTGACGTAACAGGTTTAATTTGTTGTTTTTATTAGGTTGATGGGCTGAACTCGCTTCATTCTGTGAAAGCGTCTCCCAACCGCTTCACCAAAACCAGCCAGGGTCGGAGCTGGAACACCGGCAACGGCTCTCCGGACGCCATCTGTCTGACGGTGGACAAGCCAGGCGTGGTGCTGGTGGGAGTCTGCGTCTACGGCGGCGGGGGTATCCATGAGTACGAACTGGAGGTGCTGGCTGATGATGTAAGTGTCTCTAAATCATTTCAGCTCAGCTGTGCACATAATTTGTCTTTTGATGTGTTGTTTCACTAGTTTTTTTTTTTTGTCCCATCAGGCACAGACAGAGCACCCAGGGGACTCGGCACATTCTCACAGATGGACATCTCTCGAGCTTGTGAAGGGAACCTACAGCACTGATGACTCTCCCAGTGATATTGCGGAGATCCGCCTGGACAAAGCCGTGCCGCTCAAGGTGCCCAACATCCCCAGATGATATTCAGATTGTTTGCTGTTGATAAAAGTGAAATCCAAAGATGCTGTGGTGTCAGTTTTCAGGTAAATATACACTTACTTAATTGAATCACGCGGTTGCAGGAAGGGGTGAAGTACGCAGTCAGGTTACGAAACTATGGCAGCCGCACTGCTAATGGGGACGGAGGCATGACCACAGTGCAGTGCTCAGACGGTGTAGCCTTCACCTTCAGCACCTGCAGTCTGAGTAGCAATGGGACGAACCAGACTCGAGGACAGATCCCACAGATTCTCTACTACAGGTATGCACAAGCTCTGCCCTTCTCGCACATCTGCTCATTGAAGTCCTGCCGGCTCATGTTCGTCATGTGGGTGCAGGAGCGAGTACGACGGAGATCTTCAGTCTCAGCTGCTGAGCAAAGCCAACGAGGAGGACAAAAACTGTAGCCGAGCTTTGTCTGTGGTTAGTGCTGTGGTCAGAGCTGCGAAAGACCTCCTTCACAGAGCGTTTGCTGTCGACGGTAAGCACAATTATTTATATTTACATTTTTGTTGAGGCCTGCATTGCTGAGCACTTTCCTCACAGCAATGTATCTAAGGTTACTTGGGGGGGGGGGGGGGGGGGGGGCTTTTCTACCGGAAACAACCAGGGGCTAGTTCGGAGCCAGGGCACGAGTTAGCACCAGTTCTTGGTCTTTCCACCAAAACCGGTTCTTAACAGCGGGCTAAACTGGTGCTATACTGGCTCCACTTCTTTGCTGGGCCAGCAAGGAACCAGGCTGGAGCCAGACGCATCATCAGGTGGGGGCGGAGTTACCGCCGGAGCCGGCTTTCTGAAAACTACAGTGAACACGGAGCCCCAACGTGGTTATTGAGAATAAAATGAAAATAAAGCATTGGAACGATGTAATCAGTCCCTGAAATTAATAATAGGAGGGAACGAGATGATAACCTTGATCGCGCCGCCGCCGCTCTCGAGGGCCAGAGCTCCTGCACTGCGCTCTCAGCTGCGTGAGATAATATAATTTAGAAGCAGTTTTCCATTGTTTTCATCGTAATATCATTCTAACTAACTTCATTTTCATGTCTTGTTTGGCGTTATGACCAGGCTGAGCCGCTGCAGCACTATTTTTTACCACATAACTTTATAATGAAGCGATACTTTTGGTTCATCAACAACTAAAAAACAAACTACATACTGCTGTAAATGAAAGCTTGGATTTTTTTTTTTAACCATAAAATAAGTCTGTTAATGGCTTCATGTAAAAGAGAACTTTAATCAGCGTGTGTTTACGTAGGTTTCCATTATTATAAACGTCTGCAGAGCTGCGTTCTATCATTCTCCACCTCAATTCCTCCTGATGTTGAAGCATTTGATTCAGACACGTCCAGAAATAAAGTGAAAGGAGCACAAATTCACAATGTAATGCCCACATGTTGAAAAATAAGCCCCAAGCTCATTCATGCGTTTTTTTTTTTCTCTCTCTCTCTGGCCACTTTGAGGTTCTGGACGGAGACAGGCGTGAAAAAACACCAATAGAGCGACAAGGAGACTCAATGTTTTCTGTCTCTTTGGTCTACATGTGAGGTTCAGGCCAGACTAGATGGAACCACCCGGTCCAAACAGATGAATACATTCCGTCTCCTCGTTCTTATATGAGCGCCGTCAGCGCCGATCGGCGAAATCAGTGACGTATCACGTTTTGGAGTGACGCTGGACTCCGTTAACGGTGGAAGAAGAACCAGTTCTTTGTCGGTGCTCATTTAAGAACTGGCCCTGAACTAGCTGCTGGTTCTTTCTGGTGGAAAAGCCCTATTGGTGACCCTGAATTGCCCATGTTTGTGTGTGTGAGGCTGTTTGCTTTTGTCTTTGCCCTGCGACAGTTGTGATCTCTTCAGGCTGTACTCTGCCTTCTCTCTTATTTAACTGAGATTAGTGCCAGCGTCTCATGACCCTGAACAGGATAAAGTGGTATTGGAAGATGAATGAATAGATTCATGTTTTTTTTTTAACCTCAATTATATTAGGGGGAAAAAATAGCTTGTGTCAATGTGTTCTTTGTATTGCTTCCTGATTTAATCAAGACTGCCTTGCTGAAGATGTTTAATGTTCCTTTCGGCCTTTTTTCCATATGTTTTATCTTCTCACCTCTCCAGTGGACGATATTCCAGAGCTGTTAAGTTCCTCCAGCTTGTTCTCCATGCTTCTGCCCCTCATCCTGGCGTACATCGGCCCTGTGGCTGCCTCTGTGCCCAAGGTATGCGTTCAATCTCTCACGATACACTGTCAGTCTTTCCCTATGAAAGATCCTCATGGGACTTGTACCTGTTGTGACTGTCCTTCCAGGCTGCTGTCGAGGTGTTTGGACTCGTTCAAGAGTTGCTACCTGCCGTCTCTGCGCTCAACCAAAAATACGCCCCACCCACCTTCAACCCCAACCAGTCGACCGACAGCACAACTGGCAACCAGCCGGAACAGGGCCTGTCCGCTTGCACCACTTCCAACCATTACTCGGTGATTGAGAGTGACCACCCTTACAAACAAGCCGGTGTCACACAGTACAGGGTATGTCTTCTGTGCCGACAGTATAAACTGACGTTTTTTTGTTTTGTTTTGTTTTTTTTACCCTGGAATTAAATCAAAATTTTGTCTCACTTTGATTCAGGCATCATTCCCAGACTGCGTTCGTTGGACCACCATTGAGTTCGACCCTCAGTGTGGCACCGCGCAGCCAGAGGACGTCCTGCGTCTGCTCATTCCAAGCCGGACGCTGCACTTGTCCAACCTGGGAGGCAAACCACTGATCCACGACACCATCAACACCTGGATCGAGCTCAAGAAGTTCTCAGGCTCCACCGGCTGGCCGACCACCGTCCTGGTGCTGCCGGGTAAGAAACATGCAGGGATTTTTCCTTTTACTCTGAATACAGCATCAAGGATTATGATGGTGTTAAATTGGTAAAATGGACATTAGCGTCCTGTTTGGCTTCTTGGTGCCAGAATTCAGAAGACTCTAGTAACTGATTTGAAAATAAAAACCCCAACTTTCTGCATTAAGACTGCTCATTAATTTAATTGCGAGAGGATCTATAGTATAAAAGAAATAGACTTATTTGATGTTCTATCATCTAAAAATACTGACATCATGCTCAACCCAGCGTTATATTCCTGCAACCCAACCCTGGTTCATTAATCTTCTTTTACTGTATGAGCTTTATTTCCCTTAATGATGCTTTACTGAGCCACCTGGCACTGCAGGCAGCCATTAGTTTGCCAATTACTTACAGAAGCCCGCACAGCTGTCGTCTCTTAGATCTCTTACTCTATTTTCTCTTGTCTTCTTTGTTTTCAGGAAATGAGGTTTTGTTTTCACTGGAAACCGCGTCGGATTATGTCAAAGATGAGAAAGCTTGCTTCTATGGCTTCAAGTGTGTGGCTGTAGGATACGAGTTCAATCCCGGTGTTGACGAGGTGAAGGCCCTATCCCCAGAGTTCACATTGCTGGAGATCCCACATTTTGGATTACAACCGATTTTGCGTCCGGATCTTGTGGCTATACCTGCAAAAATGTGATTTACCATCCTGACAAAGCGTTTTTCTTGATATTTTAGGGTATTATCCAGTTGGAGAAAGAGCTGGCCTACCTGGGTAGCGTGTGTGCTGCAGCTTTAATGAAGAAAGACCTGGCCCTTCCCATAGGTATAATGAACAAGTCTAAGGAAATGTAGAGGGGTATTCTAAGAAGAAAAAAAATCAATGAATATGTTTTGCAGTATCACATGAATAATGAGGTCTAAAATGCTTTTCTTTGTTTTCAACTACAGGGAATGAATTGGAGGAGGACCTTGAGATCCTCGAGGAAGCCTCTCTTCAGGTACACCAGTAGATGGTTATATAGAGAGACGGTGTGTTGTAACAACAAGATCTTACACTGCAGCCATCTCACACTCAACCAGCTGACCGATACTCTTCTGTCAGTGCGGACAAAATGAATATGCATCCTTTGGAAAATGGCAAATTTAAGTGAAGTTATCCCACTTATTCGATGAATCTTCAGGCCTCAGGTGTACATCTCCTTTGCTCTCGCTCAGGTATGCAAGTCCCACTCAGGGATATTAGGGAAGGGTCTGGCCTTGTCTCACTCTCCGACCATCCTGGAGGCCCTGGAGGGGAACCTCCCCCTGCACCTCCAAACCAATGAGCACTCTTTCCTCGAGGACTTCATCACCTGTGTACAGAGCTCAAGTGGAGGACGTCTGGCCAGGTATATTTCTCTACTTGATTCCACACAGCACTGCTTGGCTTGCCGGAGCTCAACGTAGAGTACATGACCTCATGAGAGCAAAATGTGAAGGATGTTTTAATTGGAAATTGACACTTTGCTTTATGCTTGTAATTGAAATCGTAACTTACAATTTTTCACATATTTTTACCAATCTTGGATTGACCCTTCACTTGTATTCCAGGTGGCTCCAGCCAGACTCCTACGCAGATCCTCAGAAGACGTCTCTCATCCTGAACAAAGACGATATACGCTGTGGGTGGCCGGCTACCGTTGTGGTACAGACCAAAGACCAGTATGGAGATGTGGTGCACGTTCCCAACATGAAGGTCAGTGTTAATTAAAACTTGATGATTTTTTTTATTTTATTTTTTTCAAATGATAAAGTGAAAACTTGAAATGCAAATTACCCCCATATTGTTCTTTTCATCTTTCCAACTTGTTCCCGGTCGGTTTGACGTCTAGGTGGAGGTGAAGGCAGTGCCTGTTTCACAGAAGAAGTCGATGCAGCCGGAGAACGTGAAGAAGCTGCAGCGCCTCCCTGGAAGCTCCTCCCCTTCCTCCTCTGGCCCGGACCTGACCTTTGGGGGTCTACCCATGCCCAAGCTCGAGGCCACATATGAACCTATGATTGTCAAAGAGGCGCGATACATTGCTATTACCATGATGAAGGTCAGAATTATGTTACAACTCTACCAGATGTGATGCTTTGCACATCTTACAGTTCCACCTATAGGGAAATGACAGAAACTTTCACCTGCAGATGTGTTGCCAAGTGTTCTAGCAGCTTTTGTGTGTTTAACATTTGATTTATTTAATTATTCAGCTGTGGCTTGGACTTAAACACATATATTGATTGTTACATGTATGAACGTTAAACCCTGAGAGCAGAAATATTGACTTGATGCACTGTCGAGTTTTCTAGCGTTTTAATTGAACGTTTTTTTGATCTTCATTATGCTTTCATCTTCACGCTTCCACTTTACATCTGCGCTAGGCCTACGAAAACTACTCATTTGAGGAGCTGCGCTTTGCTTCCCCCACCCCGAAGAGGCAAGTGAGATTAGACGAAACGCCTTCGTCAGTGAGACCCAAAGTACTTATTGATCGTTTCCCCCATACAGACCCAGTGAGAATATGCTTATCCGTGCTAACACTGACGGAACGTACAGCGCAAACTGGACCCCCGGAGCAGTTGGTCTCTACACAATCCATGTCACCATTGATGGCATTGAAATTGGTACGTCCATTTAAACGGCAATTTTATAAATCCCAATTTTTTGTTTTTGTTTTTCTGAAAAGCTGTAGTTGATATGTATCCACACTAATTTTCACAACACAATCAAATTAGTATTCACACTTGTTAATTTTGTTCCATGAATTCAAATTAATTTACACTTACTTGGCCAGAAAAAACCTTACTGATTTCAGAACATTTTTAACAATTAGCGATTGAGTGTTTTGTAATTTCCTTTTCAGATGCTGGGCTGGAAGTTGAAGTCAAAGACCCCCCTAAAGGCATGATACCACCTGGAACTCAGATGGTGAAGCCAAAAGCTGAACCTCAGCCTAGCAAGGTGGGTGTGTTCTTGCAGGCGGCTGGTCGAAGCATGGAGACGCTCATAACCACACTGAAATGCATGCATGCCTGCAGCTGCGCAGTTCTCACAGATTTATTTTTTTTTCTTTGTCATGTGTGCTTGCCAATACCAGTTTGCCACCCTTTAAACTGGCTGAATTATGCAGCAGTTTGGCATGAGCTCTAGAACAACGAGCTCCCTCTAATGTGTTTGCGATTTATAGGATTGCTTATTGTTCTCAGTATTTTCCGTCGCACCTCGGTGCGGTCTTTTGGTGGGATGTCCTGATAATGAGGGCGCGATCGAAAAAACAATTACTTGTAGTTTGCCTGGTATATGCTGGTGGTCATACAAGATAAATGGGCGAATAAATAATCCACCTCTTCAGCAATAAGGTGATTAGGAAAGTGCATTTTTCTTTCCTGAAAAATAAGCGAATAAAGTGTGCTTTCGGACATGTGCAGCGTAACGTTGTGTAGCAACGTGTAAAGGCTGAACAGATACCAGCTACCGATAAGAGATTGTTGCCCTGTAGTTTTTTTATTTCAGTAAATAAAAAAGAGATGTCTTTGGACTCAAACAAACCGTCACACTAACATGAATCTCGCTGTCATTAATTGAAGGTTGTGGTATTTTTCATATTGCATTTTGGGGGGAAACAAGCAACAATGGGCACATCTGATCCCCCCCCAGTTCCTTTCTCATCTCCTGCTCTGCGTCTATGCGAGCTGGTGGCAGCAGACTCGGCGTGGGCTAAAGCATGCTCTCCCTCTCTGACCTCCACCTGGTCCTGCTCTCTTTCGTCTCCTGCCGCACTTCTTGATGATTTTCTTTCCCCCCTCTTTGCTCCTGCCGCTCACTGTCTCCATCTCCCCTCTGCTTCTCTCAGGTCCGCAAATTTGTGTCCAAGGACAGCGCAGGCCTGCGTGTGCGTAGTCACCCCTCCCTGCAGAGTGAACAGATAGGCATAGTGCATGTCAATGGCACCATCACTTTCATTGACGAGGTAATTTACTTAAGCTCAGGCAGTCACGATGTTACAAAAGTATCCAGGCAGGAGCTTCACTGTCCTCTTTTTATCTCATTTCTATTTTTCCTTTTTTCTTCTTTGGATCAATAAACGCAGCATTTGAATTCCTGTGATTTTAGAGTTTATTGAATTTAGGTGATTTACATGTATTTTATGTAATAACCTCTGTCAGTGTTTATCACTACTTTATAAATTTATTGCTTTTACTATGTGTTGCTTCATACTCTTGCGAAGCATTCTGAGGCTACATGAAATCATTAAATACGGTGTTCTCTATTAATCCCAAAGGCTGCGATGCTTTAAAGTCTGAACAAAAAAAAAAAGTGTTCGGTCATGTGGCATTGTGTCTTTTGGTAATAATAGTCACACGAGTCCCAAATATTTTTCTCGCCGTCACCTCAAATTTGAGTCTCTGAATTGCTTTCTTGCAGCCTCAGATGCTGATTGTGTGGACGTGTGTTTATACGAGGACGTGGCTCTCCTGTTTCCTTAGTAACAGGGTGGCATGGCCGCGCTTTGCTCTGTTGCTTGTTTTCCCTTAGATCCACAATGATGATGGTGTGTGGCTCAGGCTCAATGATGAAACAGTAAAGAAGTATGTTCCCAGCATGAATGGGTACACTGAAGCCTGGTGCCTCTCTTTTAACCAGCACCTGGGCAGGAGCCTACTGGTCTCAGCTGACGTAAGTAGAAGGCACCCGGAGTGGTCTGACTCGGGTTAATGATAAGCGCCCCCCCCCCCTGCACTACTCATCTGGGGAAGAGCTCATCTGTGTTGTTTAGTAGCAATGGGTTTTCAAGGACTTACTTGTGCTTTGCACCCACTCCCCAAAAAAGTCCTTGAAGCATGGTAAATCATCAAAAACACAATGGCCGGGGGTTTTCTCCTGCATGTTATATCGATCGAAGCAACACTTGAGTAAGACACCTTCACTAACACACCGAGCAGAGGGACAGCCGCTGGGAGTCTGCATGCAATAACTCGTGTTTGAAGGCAAAAAACCCAAAACAAATGTATCCTTGAAATCATCATGTTTTCCGCTCGACACTCTGAAATGCTCACCTGGCCGGGTCGCATATGTGGTTGCATTAAAGTGAACCCCAATGCAGGGATTGACAGATCAGGACATTTGCAGTCGAGGAGGAAATTGTATTTTATCTTGGAAGTTGATTTCTTGACACTCTTTGAGTCTTCGTTTCCCTTCTCGATCCCGATTCATAAACTGTTGAACATGGCAGCATGTGATTCTATGGGTTGTTCCAGAAATTGCTCCATGCCATATAAACTGCCATAATCTGCGACGGAATCGAATTAAAAAAAATAAAATAAAAATTTAGCAAGGGCATCAATTCAAGAATTAAACTGTAAACAAATGAGCAGATGATGGGGCAGTTTTCTGTCATGAAGCAATGAGTGGTCCACTGAAGGTTTGAGTGGAGAATTGCACCTCTATTCTCAGTTCCACCTCTGCATTGGGACGCTTTAGGTGCTAAGAGGCTTCCATGTAAGGTCTCTGTCCGAACAGCATGACACACTACATCATCAGAGCGGGGGAATTTTTTTGGAAGTGTTTTCATTTTTCTTTTCCCCTTCAAGTATGTATTTGCGTTATTTCTCAAGTCATTTGGTCCTGGATTTTAAAGAAGCACTCTTGTTTGGGGGTAAACCTGTAAATACCTCAGCAAAAATGTTTGGGTTTATTTTGTTTGTTCGTTCTAAATCCTTTTCAATTCTCACTTGATTTAAAAGTGGTCAAAATCCTCACGGCTTCTTTTACCAATGCTCCTTCACTAACCCAGCCAATCTGTCACAATCTCTCCTTGTCTAATCCCTCTCTCAAATAACTTGTCCTGGGAACAAACCGGACGAGTCGAGCCGATTTGATTTCTTCCAAAAAAATGCGTCAAAATCTTCCCCTTCCTTTTTTTTTCCTTTTTTTTCTCCTCTTTCCCTGTGAGTTGTCTACTGTTTCTTGACTGTCTCACAATCTGTTGCTCAGAATGTCTTTAATGCTAGCCAAGGAGTCAGGGATATCGGCTTTTTGTCGTGGACCCCCTTAACTATATTCCCGCCACAGGTGAGTCGTATGGAGGAGGGAGAAATAGCTCGACTGGCCCCGTGCTGACCGTCTTGTTATTCCATTTGTCTTGTCGACCCACGTCGTGCCACTCTGTCCTCTTCCGAGAGCGTTTTACTTCAGGCACATAGGACATAAAAATGTCCTGCATGGTTGTGTGTACAGTGTTCATATGGTGCGTCAGCGGCTCCTGTAACGATCTTCACCAGTTATTCTTTCAGCTTGTATGTTGCATGGGATTGAAGACACTAATGTTAAATCTACTGCATGAGGTCTTTTTTTTTTTTTTATTTCTTCGTGTCACAGCATGCCTCCCTTTTAGATTGTATAGAAATAAGTTGATCTTTTTGAGGGAGTTCGTCTGCTGGTTTTTTTTTTTGTTAATAGCTGCATCACTGTTTTGTTTGAATGGAATAATTTCACATCTATTGAGCCGACTTCAATCTGGAATTTTGAATATATGGGGGCAGAAAGTACAGTTTATACATATTACTTATTGTTAGAGATATTTCTCCAGGCTTCTGCTCAGTTACCGTAACCTGCCGCCTGTGTGTTTATATTTAATTTCTCAGATACGCGAGTGGTTATAATGTCTTGGGTCTCAGACTAGAAACATAATTAATATGTTTCTAAAATCTGTTGGTTTAAAACCTTAAAGACCAAACATGAGAACATGTCCAGTTGAAGACGCAGTCTTTTTTTTGTAACGTAACCTTCCCAACAACAGAGACGCGACTGCAGTGTTTAGTCCCCGTTAGTCTGCTAAACGTTTGGAATTCCCCTCTGGTATTTCAGGGCTCAGTAGTCTGAGGCCTGAGCTGGACTCTAATGTTCTTTGTAGACGCTCCTTTGTAGCCGGACACTGACTCTAATTCATCCTCTCAACTCTTGCAGGAGGTCAGGGGCCAGTCGGAGGAGAACGTAAAGGAGGTGAGCAGCTGCCCTTCCCACGAGGCCCCCATTCGGGTGCAGAGCAGGGCAGGGCAGGGCGGCGGCCCGGGGCTTTATAAGGTAGTGAAGACCGGCCCCTCTGGTCACAACATCAGAAGCTGTCCAAACCTTAGGGGTATCCCCATTGGAATGTTAGTACTTGGCAACAAGGTCAAGGCCATAGGCGAGGTACGCACTCACCCCAAATAATGCACTGTTGTTTTTTTTTCTTGTTTTGCTTTTGTGGTTGGAGTTGAATAATTCAGTCTGTTTAGTAATGTACGATAGCTGATATTTCTAGACATTGGCCTTAAAATTGAATCTCTCTTTCAAAGGGGTATACGTCATCTGCTTCTGGGTGTGGGTGTGTGTTCTCTTACCTTCCCACTTGTCGAGGTCTTATCGACCGCCGTGGCTGCAGCCTTCTTTTTCTTTTTTTTTTTGCGTCCTTACTAATTCCAGTTTGTCTGTAAATACACTGCAGTTTCAGGGTGTCGCAGTCGGTGGAGGTCTGATCACACAAATGCTGGTGTTTTTATTCTTCTGTGCCTTGACTCTTCCTTTCTTGCACTCGTAACAACTCTCTGTCAGTACACTTTGAACACCGAGCTCTGGTGACGTGGAGCCTCCCCCGTTTTGGTTCTGAACCCGTCTTTGGCTGCTGTGGTGTGTCATGCTGTTCACTGGTTTCCTGACCCTGTACTTCAATGCCCTGTGTGGATCTGGGAGATGCGGCCTGCACATACTAATACCTCCATCTGTGTCTGTTCTCCCAAAACGATAATATTTCAGGGAGTTGCGAAAACACAACTTCATGCATTTACCTTTCACTAAGCTACCCCTTTCTTAGAGTAAGTTTTAAATTTTTTTTCCAAATTTCAGCTACATGAGTTTTGTACAGCGGTGCCTGCTGATATATAAAATCAATACCATGTGATCTACTGCTGTGTACTTCCAATCCTTTTTTTTTTTCAATGTGTCAATCAGATAAAGCCGAATGCTTGCATGTCAATGATCTTTGTAGAGCGGTTTGTGTTATGTTATCGTACGTGCGGTAATGAATTCTGTTGTCAGAAACGGCTTACGATGCTTCTGATAATCGGAGACTGACGACGTGTTTTTTGTGTGGCGACTATGCGTAAGTGTGGATAAAGAGTGTCGTTTGTGTATCAGGTGGTAAACTCAGAAGGCAGCTGGGTGCAGCTGGATAAAAACAGCGTGGTGGAGTTTTGCGAGAGCGACGAGGGCGAGGCCTGGTCCCTGGCCAGAGACCGCGGCGGAAATCAGTACCTTCGTCACGACGACGGTAAGCCGCAGCTGGACCTCCACGCTGAAGCCGGGTAGAAAATGGAAGTCTTTTTTTTTTTTTTATTGTGACTGCATGATCCAAATTGCTTTTGCAGAGCAAGCAGTGCTCGACCACGGGAACCAAACCCCCCCACCCAGTCCTTTCTCCGTACAGGCCTTTAACAAAGCCACGACTTCTAATGGGGCCCAAGGCTTTGACTACGGCATCTCCAACAACAAAGGTGGGCTCATCTTGGTTGACAGTGTATTTCAACACAGGACGAATTGAATAGTTTGCACATTCTGTATATCTGCTTCTGTGGACGTCCACTTGTTTCTGTGTTTCTAGTCTTTACCTTTTAATGAGAGAAATAATAACTTGTAATTCTACTCCATCTTAAACTTCTCTCTTTCCCTTCCCTTCATCATTCCTTGCTTTAGCGACATCTCGCAGCTCACTGTGTGAGACATACTCATTTCAGTAGAAATTAAGACCCTATTAACTAATCCTCAGTTATCCATATATATATTTTTTTCTAGGTAGTGTATTCTTTCTCTTACAAAATAAGAGGAAATTAAAACGATCCATTATCTATTTAACGGATGCTCTGTGAAGTATACGTGATTCACTATGAGTCTTCAAATTCGCAGATCCCATCTGTCATCTATTTTTTTGTTTTTCTGCATGCTCTTTCTTGCTGTAACTTTATGCCTAACATCTCAGCCATGTCAGGCATGTGTCTGCGTGCATGGGCCAGTCAGTGTGCTTCTGGTCATTCGGATTACTGTGGGCTTTGTGTCCAGTTTGGGTGGAAACTGGCTTAGAACACCCCCCCCCCCCCCCCCCCCCCCGTGCACCATGTTTATTTAGCGCCTTTGGAAACATTTGATCATTCACTGAAGCACATTTTTTTTAATTGACAATATAGAATGTAACCTGGCTGAATTAATACATTCTACTACACAAGAACTACGGTTGCCAGAATGTTGAACGTGTGCCTTTGTACCTGAATATTCATCTCGGTTTTCTTTCATAATGGGTTGCTGAGTCGAGCAGTTGCGCCTTGTTGCATAAAGGATAACATATCTGTCGATCGCACAGTGCAGAACTAAAGCAGTGGTCACTCCAAGGGTCGAGATAGTGGCTGCAACTTACGTTATAGTTACTTGCAGTTATATTGTGTCTTTGTGAGGTCAAATAAATGGCTGATTCCCGATAACTTGCTTTTAAAACTTCAATTATTCTGTTCGCCCAAAGGAAAGTAGGACTGTAGATGAATCTTCTTGCCTTGTGGTGGTCGGATGCTTTCTCAAACCGTCTGCATTATGATTGCCGTCTCAGTGAAATTGGTCAATATTTGGAGTCAAATTGAATTAAGTACCTCATTGCTTATTGGTGGTATTAAGAGAGGCAGTAACATGGTTTGAGTTGGAGCAATGGATGTGTTCCTCTTTCTTTTTAGTGTCACAGAAGGTCGATTTTGTGTTGGTGTAAAAGCTTCTTGTTTATTTTAACAAGAGCCTTTTTTTTGTCCATCCCTGATATTTTTTTATACCACATAATGCCCCGGTTTATTTTAGTTCATGAACCTCTAGCTATTACTGAGTGTGTACCACTGGTTGTTTGCTCTGTGAACTAATTAGGGAAGTAATATTGTCTCAGTTATACTGATAACAAGGTTGATCATCATGTTTCCATTCTGCAGCCAAAGTTTGTATTTTATGCCCTCATTCAACCTTCAAGCTTCAATATATCTCCTGCAATGCCCTCGTTGTTGACCAATTTTTTTCCGAGAGGCTGTGAAGAAGTTAAATGCAGT
This sequence comes from Blennius ocellaris, assembly GCF_963422515.1. NCBI lineage: Eukaryota > Metazoa > Chordata > Actinopteri > Blenniiformes > Blenniidae > Blennius > Blennius ocellaris. The sequence continues at coordinate 22,233,820 of NC_137655.1, read as the reverse complement.
GGTTGGTATCACATTTAGGATAAGTGAACAAGTCACTGAATGTTTTGCCAGAAACGCGTATCCAAACGACTCCTGTTATGTTAATTGTTTTGGTGTGATTTAGTTAAACTGTTGGTCACATGACTGGTTATCTGAATCTTGTGGCTTCCTGTCTGATTAAAAACCTTTGAGCAATTCTTGGCTTTGTACATATACTAGATTTTGATGGAAGACTTTTTGTACTTTTGAAGAAGACATTGAGGCTTTCTAAATAATCTCTTGATATGAACACTCTCACCCCCCCTCCCCCGTCATACCTTTTCTACAAACAGATTTACATAATTGGAGGAGATGCTGGTACTATGGGCTAGAAACTGGACCTGTAGCATAGCTGCTTTTTACATATTTCAAGTTTAGGTGAAGTTTAATAGTAAAGAACGTGGTTAAACTTGTCAAGTTTGTCTGGTTTTAATAAACAAAACAAAAGAAAAACAAAAAAAAGCCTCACTCTGGGACGAGTGCCGCCACCGACACAACGATGTGTGTCGGTCAAGCTGAGTTGGATTAATAACAGGTTCCTGGTATGCTTGTGAATCTTCTCTCACCCCGGCACGAACCCAAGAGCCGCATGCAGGACTTGATGGACTTTAGAAGCGCTGTCCCCCCCCCCCCCCCCCCCCAACTAATTCAAAGGACGGAAGCATTTTTGCTGCCGTTTTCACATCTTGATCCATTTCTCTAAGCTGCCGGTAAGCTTTCAGCTGGTTAAAAAAAACCCGATCCTGCCACAATTGTCCCACATGCATTGTATTGTACTTAGTGCAGCACGATGCATTGTTGTGGAAGCATGAAAAACAACTGGACGACTGAGAACCTTGCTCTCCGCACCTCTTGAGATCCGGGATGCCCATAGTCGCTCCTCCCATTCTGTACATCTATTGTAAATGTGTCGGATGACTAAACAATTAATCGGAAATGAACTGAGTGACCTTCACCCCCCCCCCCCTCCACCCCCCCTCTGGAATCCTCAAACCGTAGTATAAGCTGTAGTTTCTCCCATTCCTCTGTCTCCATGTTTGCAGGTGACCGGTTGAGTGCCATACTGAATTCCATTCAGTCTGGGCCCTTCCTCTCAGCAGCTCCCTCCTCCTCCGTATTTGAGCAAGCTGCCCAACCTCCCTCCTCCTCCTCCCTTGTCCACAGCCCATTTGTGTTTGGACAATCCCCCTCCCAACTGTCTCAGGCACAACCACAGCTTCTGAGTAAGTCTGTCCTGCTTTCTGACAGCGCTTGCTTGCACAGGTGTCGGTCCGATTACGTTAACTTTCTTGTTGTTGTCGTCTGTACTCTGCATCTCATGGGGATATGGTGCAGCAGTCATGTGTGACCCATAACACTAAAGTTATGTCCTTACCAGTGCAGAACTATCCCCAACAAGCCAGCACGTCTCTTAGCTCATGTTTAAATCTTGTCGACCAAAAATGAATCAAGTGACTACCTTCAAGAAGTAATCCGTGGGCATTTTCACTTGTTTTTCACAACAAGATTTCAAACGAAATTCAAATAGATTTGTATGTTTGTGCCGTGAGCTCAAGAAATAGACTGAGTTGCAATTTTTTATTTTTTTTTTGCTTGCTCTGCTTGCTCAGTGTGCCTCTTACTTTCCTTTTCATCTTCTTCATTGCTGCTTTAATTATAGATCTGCATTCTCCATGTTTGATTAACGATTTGCTTCATTCTCCACCTCAACCAGCCCAGAGCGTCACTGCTAGTCTCGACAACAATAGTTTGGACAAGTTCATAATTTACATGTCATTTGTTGCAGTGAGCTACTAAAAATAGCAATAATGTCATATTAGTCATTAACATATATAACATGTGTTCCCTGTTGAATAATCCAGGGGGACAAAATAAATATAGAAGTATAAGTTACAAGAGGTTGTCTTTCAACTGGATCCAAAATACAAAATGTCTCGGCACATTTTTTTTTTCAGGATGTGCAGCACTTTTATTTCCTGTCAGTCTGTGTTTCTGCATTGGGAATTTCTGTCTACTTTCTTAATTTTCCTGTTTTTCATGGAGTCTTAGAGGTGTCATGAAGGGGAAAAAACACCTTATTGATCACGTTGTAATTTCAGATTACTGGCAGTTCATTAGTTTTTTGATAATAGTACCACACCTCTGACTTTGAGCAGTTATTGTTTTGGTTTTGTTTTTAGGAGGAGTTGTGGCTTTTCTTCCTCTACAACATGGAGGCATAAATTATTTAAATGTTTAACCAAATTAGGTTTTTTTTCTTCATACCACTAATTGGGCTCTCTAATTTAGTTTCGTCTTCTTTGAGTGTCTGTCTGTCTCTGTCTCTCTCTCTGTCTCTGTCTCTCTTTGTCCGCCTCCTATCTGTGCATCTTGTCAACATATTGTTCTTTTCCTTCTTCCGCCTCCTTGACTTGACCCCATTTTGCCTCTCTGTGCTTTACTTCCTTTCTTCTTTTTTTTTTTCTTTCTTTCTATCTTTCTCCCTCTGTGGTGGCCTCCTTGCATTCCATGTCTCGTTGGTTTACCTGCTCCACTGTTTTCCGCTGTAGATGGTTCATCACGCGGCCTTGCTTCTCGCGAGCGTGTGCACAAAAGCAGTGTGTCCGTGGCCGGGCATGGCACTGCTCTCTCATCTCTCGCTCTGAGGCAAAAGGGTGGGTAGTCGCAGCATGCATGCCTCCCTCAGACCGGTCAGAGGGTGGGTTCGAGCTCAGTGTTCTCCGTGGAGGATAGAAAGCTTTGTGGGCTTCTTGTCATAGTGATGAGATTCGAAGCAGAGTAAGGCCCGTCACAACATAGTTGAGGTTGGAACAAAGATACGTTTCAGAACTTTGATATTTTTCCAGAAATCTTCAGTATTTTTGCAGTTAATACACGAGTTCCTCGCTTGGTGTCAAAGCCTTTTATCAAGTATTAGTAGGAGTGGTCTCTGGACCGGGCTGTAATCCATCTTTCATTAGCGCTTCCATGGTCCACTCACTATTATCATTCATATCAGAGTTTGTCAGAGAAAACAGTGAATAGTGACGTACAAGTACATAAATTTCACATTTCCAACCAAATAAGCAAATCACTGTTGTCATTTACATTAATAAGTAACATCGTTCATCTTTGGGACTTTGGTTGTCTTTCTGCTTGTCATTTCATTTTGCTATCTCTTTCTACATTACATTCTCTTCTTTCCCTTCAGTTAAGTGTTGAATCAACTCTTGCCACATACGATGCCCCATATGTGTTGTGACAATGATTGTTGTTAATGTTTAGGTGAACGAGGGAACGTGATGTCTGGAGCACGGTCCATGTCTCCAGGCTCCAAACACCGTCAAGAGAACCGCGCCTCCAAACAGGAGAGCTGGGGAAGTCGCTCATCCGAACAGGGCAGGATCAAGACAAATGAGGGGGAGCTCTCGGCCAGCGAAGCGCTCAACCTGCGATCGGACACGGCCAAGCTGAGGTCCGACTCCCACAGTCGCTCCCACTCGCCCAATCATAACACTCTGCAGGCGCTGAAGGCGGATGGGAGAACCTCAGGGAATCGGGCCGAGTCTCCAAACCCTGGCTCCCGCTCCTCCTCTCCAAAGCAAAAAGGGGTGTCGTCTTCAGGCAGGTCGAGTCCCTCCAGCGCCTCCTCCCAGCATTCCTCCTCAGCCCATCATGACAAGAACCTCCCACCCAAACTGAGCCCTTCCTCCAAAGCCCGGTTGGATCCTCCCAGAGAGAGGTCGAAGTCAGACTCGTACACTCTGGACCCCGACACACTCAGAAAGAAGAAGGTTCCCCTCACCGAGCCACTTCGGGGCAGATCGACCTCCCCGAAACCTAAACTTTCCCCAAAAGATCCAAATCAAGGGGTGATCAGTAACGCCGAGAACCGTGTTCCTTCTCCGCACGTGACGCAAGAGAACCTCCACAGTGAGGTGGTGGAGGTTTGCACCTCCAGCGCCCTCCTCTCCAACGAGGACGTCAACGACGAGAACGTGGAGGCCCGTAACGCCGAAGAGGGCTCGTGTAAGGTGCACTTCAGCATTGGCAAAGCCCCCGTCAAAGAAGAACTGGAGAGTCGCTCTTCACCCAAAGTTAGCCGCAAAACCTCCAGCAGACACACGCGTCCCAAGAAGGACAAATCTGGGCCTCTGTTTAAAGCAGAGAGCACGTCAAAGGTCACTGAGCCGGCCAAACAGGCCATGTCTCCCTCCGTGGCCGAATGTGCTCGTGCGGTCTTCGCGGCATTCCTGTGGCACGAGGGCATCGTTCACGACGCCATGGCCTGCTCCTCGTTCCTCAAGTTTAATCCAGACTTAACCAAAGAGCACGCGCCCATCCGGAACTCCCTCGGAGCACAGGGCGCTGAGGAGAAAGAGAGCAAGCTGAAGAACCGCCACTCCTTGGAGATTTCCTCCGCACTGAACATGTTCAATATTGCCCCACATGGCCCCGACATCTCCAAAATGGGCAGCATAAACAAAAACAAGGTCCTGTCCATGCTGAAGGAGCCTCCACTGCCTGAGAAGTGCGAGGACGGAAAGGGAGACTCCATTTCCTACGAGATGACTTCTCATCCCTCCATGAGGGCAAAGTCGATCTTGCCATTAACATTGCAGCACTTGGTAGCATTCTGGGAGGACATTTCCATGGCCACCATCAAGGCTGCAACTCAGAACATGATCTTCCCCAGCCCAGGCTCCAGCGCCATCCTGAAAAAGAAGGAGCACGAGAAAGACGGTAAGAAGGCAAAGAAAGAAAAGAAGAAGAGGGAGAAGGCCGAGGTGCGTCCCAGAGGGAACCTGTTTGGAGAGATGGCTCAACTTGCAATGGGCGGCCCAGAGAAGGACACCATCTGTGAGCTGTGCGGGGAGTCCCACCCTTACCCGGTCACCTACCACATGAGACAAGCCCATCCAGGTAGGAACACACAAGTGCTCTGACCTGCACACCGTTTAAAAGTAATGTACTGTCACCGAGCCCGTTCTCAATACTCCCCACTTTGTAACACCTTGGCAGGCTGCGGTCGCTACGCGGGAGGCCAAGGCTACAACAGCATAGGTCACTTCTGTGGCGGCTGGGCTGGAAACTGTGGAGACGGAGGCATAGGAGGCAGCACCTGGTACTTGGTGTGCGATCGGTGTCGGGAGAAATACCTCCGAGAGAAGCAGACTGCTGCCAGGGAAAAGGTAGCAAGACCTTGCACGGCTCCTCTTTTTACTTGAAGAGAAACGATCCTCACGGGTCACTTGAAAATGAAAGGCAATCTGTACAATCTGGCTTCCAGGTGAAGCAGTCACGGAAGAAACCCCTGCAGGTGAAGACCCCGAGGGCTCTGCCCACGATGGAGGCCCACCAGGTGATCCGGGCAAATGCATTGTTCCTCCTGTCCCTGAGCAGCGCGGCAGAGCCCAGCATGCTGTGCCACCACCCTGCGAGGCCCCTCCACTCCCAGCTGCTTCCCAGCCTGAAGGAGGGCGTGTCGGAGGAACTACCCAATAAGATGGGCTGCCTGTACCTGCAGACGTTAGCAAGGTGCTCGCATGCTCGTTGAGTAATGGGCCGCAGCCTCCAGTGACGTGCGTCCTATTTGACTCCTCGCCCTTCTTCCCTCCCTCTCAGGCAACACACTGAGAACTTTGGGGGCTACCAGGATGACAACCTCTTCCAAGATGAGATGAGGTATTTGCGCTCGACATCTGTTCCTGCGCCCTACATTTCAGTCACACCTGACGCCTGCCCCAATGTTTTTGAGGAGCCAGAGAGCAACATGAAGTCAATGCCCCCAAGGTAGCATGTTTCATCCACTACAGTTTCTCTCACAAGTGTGGTGTTTTTTTTTTTTTTTTAAAGCATCACCTTCTATTTTTCAGAATTTTAATGTTTAATACATCAGCGGGTTATGACATCACTGGGTATTAGTTGAATACATTTTAAAAGCGAACACCTTTTTGTTGTAGAAATGTGCCGACAGAACTTTGTCGTAATCATCCTCCTCTCAGCTGCCGAACTGTTTATTCAGTTAGGCGGTTTGATATCTTTGCTACTATTATTTGGTTGTTAAACCGCATTCTTCTGACCTCCCTGTCTTCTAGTCTTGAGACCAGCCCGATCACAGACAGCGACACCGCCAAGCGCACAGTGTTTCAGAGGTCTTACTCTGTCGTGGCCTCGGAGTACGACAAGCAGCATTCGCCCTCTCCAGCCCGGGTCAAAGCAGTGCCCAGACGCAGGGTCCATAGTGGCGACGCAGGTAATAACGTACAGCCAATTAAAAAAAAAAAGGCAATATTGGAGGCTTCCTGTTGGAAGTCGCAGCATCGGCCATGACACGACTCATTTCACCCTCTTCAGAGGTGGGCTCGTCCCTGCTGCGGCACCCGTCTCCAGAGTTGTCCCGACTCATCTCGGCCCACGGCTCGCTCAGTAAAGGGGAGAGGAACTTCCAGTGGCCAGTCCTGGCTTTTGTCATCCAGCACCATGACTTGGAGGGCCTGGAGGTGGCCATGAAGCATGCACTGAGGAAGTCCGCATGCAGGGTGTTTGCCATGGAGGTACAGCTGTTCGCCTGCAATGTCTCTTAACCTATGCTTAGTGTTTCTGAAATGATTAGTTACATTGCAGTTGTCGAGGCTGAACACAATTGTTGTTTTTTTTAATACTTGAAGTTTATTCGTTTTTTTCATAAGAACAGAGGGACATATAAAACCATACAGCAACATAAACAGTAAACTGTCACAGTACATCTGAACTGACAGTCATTTTTCTATTACAATTCCAGGTAATTTTCATTCTTACAGCATTTGGTACAGCATGTTCAGTTTGTTTTATTGCACTGCACAGGCAGTGTGTGAGGATGATCTTATATCTGAAAGTATAGCAGTAGTTTTGTCCATTTTGCAATGTACGACTCCTTTTGTAGGCGTAGTAAGAAGGTCAATCTTTCCATCTCACGAATCTCCCTGATAACTTCCACCCAATTATCTACTGTAGGTGCATCCTTCTGTAACCATTTACAAGTTATTGCTTTCTTTGCTGAAGCAGTCAGTATTTTCAGCAGGTATCTATCATGTCCTGCCATTCCTTCTGGTAAATCACCCAGATAAAGTGAACACAATTGTTTTACCACTATTGTTAGATGAGCTTGTTTTCTTTTGCTCTCATAGTGTCGTTGGAAAAACAAGTTGGTTTTTTTTCTGTATACTCTTACCAGGCCTTCAACTGGCTTCTCTGCAACGTGATTCAGACCACCTCTCTGCACGACATCCTGTGGCATTTCGTAGCATCTCTCACACCATCACCGTTTGAGCCGGAGGATGAGGAGGACGACGAGAACAAGGGGAACAAAGAAAATGTAGAACAGGTAAGGAGTCGTTTACAGGTTTGCACAGCATGTGGCTTTACTTTCCCCACTGCGTTTTCTGAGCGTGGACACTTTCGAAACTCACAGGAACGAGACCTTGGAGTTTGCGAACACCCTCTGTCAGACATCGTCATTGCTGGAGAGGCGGCTCATCCTCTTCCTCACACCTTCCACCGCCTCCTTCAGACCATCTCAGACCTCATGATGTCACTTCCCAGTGGCAGCTCACTACAACAGATGGCACTGAGGTACTTTTTTGTTCTTTCTATTGCCCAATTTGTATATGGATAAATGAAATTGGACAATATTTGTCTGGTCTTTCTTTTTATTAATGCCATTGTCAAGCTTTTACTAATATATGGATATCAAATTCTAGGTGCTGGAGTCTCAAGTTCAAGCAGTCTGACCACCAGTTTCTCCACCAAAGCAACGTTTTCCATCACATCAACAATATTTTATCCAAGTCGGACGATGGCGACAGCGAGGAGAGCTTCAACATCAGTGTGCAGTCTGGTTACGAAGCAATGAGCCAGGCAAGAAAACCTCAATACTACTGTGATTCTGTGTACAAGTAGGCACCAGAGCGACTTGGTTTTGATGAACAGGAGCAAAAGCAAGCACAAAACACTTGTTACTTATCTACTCATCTGCCATGTCCTAATGTAAATGTAAATTGTATAGGATCTGTGCCTGGTTACCTGTTTGAAGGACCTGACCAGTGTCGTAGACATCAAGACGTCCAGCCGCCCTGCCATGATCGGCAGCCTGACCGACGGCTCCACCGAAACCTTCTGGGAGTCTGGAGACGAAGACAAGAACAAGACCAAAAGCATCACCATCAGCTGCGTGAAAGGCATAAATGCCACCAAGGCGTCTGTTCATGTGGACAACTCCAGAGACATCGGGGTGAGAAGACAACAGGAATCCAGCGTTTGGGGGGAAATAATAATGATAGAATGGCTAACATAAGATTGTTCCTTTTCACAATCCTCATATTTGTTTATGAAGGCATACATTCTATACTTTAAATTCCGGTAACAGTAACCTAGGAGAAACCCTTGTCATATTTAGAGATGATGATGATTATGAAAGTGTTTTCTGATGTATGTCACTGAATATTTGTCTCTATTTCTACAGAACAAAGTGACCTCGGTGACGTTCCTTTGTGGAAAAGCAATTGAGGACCTCTGCAGAATCAAACAGGTATAGATGATCATTGGTTTTTAAATTCAGTTACCCGAAAACAAGGAAGTAGTTTCACCAGGATGATCTCTGATATATCACCACTCCAGTGGTTCAACAGAAGGACACGTGTCCTGTGGCCTTCTTTAGTCAAATGATGCCCATCTTACTTTGTTCATCCTGAATATTATGTGGACACTAATCAAATACATCATGTAGAAACAATGGGCTTGCTCATTTGAGATTTTATCAGTCTTACTTTTTGTCGAAAAACCTTTATTCAATATTCACCATTATCATCCGTCTCAGGTTTTGATTAAACTCATTTTTACGGTACACAACTACAACATTTCACTCAGGCTTTCTTATTTAAACAACCGACACACTCTGCAGGGTTTTGCTCGACTTTTTGAAATTATTTGAACACCGGCCATTGGTACCTTGCCTGCACTTCAATCGCAGGATCCTGTAAGTCCGATATTTGCACATCAGGCAAAACTTAGACTTTTGTGGCGTTCCATCACAGGTCGACCTTGACTCGCGCCACATGGGCTGGGTGACGAGTGAGCTGCCGGGAGGAGATCATCACGTGGTTAAGGTGGAGCTGAAAGGGCCTGAAAACACCCTGAGGGTGCGTCAGGTGAAGGTCCTCGGCTGGAAGGACGGCGAAAGCATCAAGATACCGGGACAAATCTCCGCCAGCATGGCTCAGCAGAAGAACTGTGAGGCTGAGACCCTCCGAGTTTTCCGCCTCATCACGTCTCAGGTCCGCCCTTCTCAATGGCAACATCTTTGCTTGCTACCATTGTCTGGCTGCAGAACAAAGCTTTGACTACAAATAGCCATAGTTTCAACCAGTCGTGCGTTTGTGTCTTTTAGGTTTTCGGAAAGCTGATTTCGGGAGATGCAGAGCCAACTCCGGAGCAGGAGGAGAAAAACCTGTTGTCATCGCCCGAGGGAGAGGACAAGGTATGCATTTTGATTAAAGAACCGAATTATCATCAGTAACTTTGAAGCTAACATTTTGCTTGATTATTGTTTTATTTTTTTTGCTTGTGTGTGAAAAGGCACCATCGGACGCAGACCTCAAAGAGCACATGGTGGGAATCATTTTCAGCCGGAGCAAGCTCACCAACCTGCAGAAACAGGTCAATCATTTCTTCCATTTTGCAACCTGAAGTCCCTCTCGTCATTACAGACGAAAACAACGTGGCCCCAGTCTTTTATTCAACCGTACGACTGTGATCCACCTGCAGGTCTGCGCGCACATCGTCCAGGCCATTCGCATGGAGGCCACCCGCGTGAGGGAGGAGTGGGAACACGCCATCTCCAGCAAAGAAAACGCCAACTCGCAGCCGAGCGACGACGACGCCTCCTCGGACGCTTACTGCTTCGAGCTCCTCTCCATGGTTCTGGCTCTCAGCGGGTCCAATGTCGGCCGCCAGTATCTCGCTCAGCAGCTCACGCTCATGCAGGACCTGTTTTCTCTGCTGCACACGGCTTCTCCTCGAGTACAGAGACAGGTGGGCGAGTCTCAAAGGCAAAATGCACGTCGCTCGATATTTGAGTTCGCGTGAGCACAGTAGTAGTTTTCCCACGACGCTGCCTCGTGGGAATTCACATCAATAGAATTTCACTCTCCATCACACAGTCCATGTTGTTTAGTTTGTATATGCCAAGCTTGTGTGCATATTGATTAACTGGCAGTTCTCTGCACTCTTTACATTCCCTTGAGCTTGTGTCTTGCTGCACTACTGCCACCATCTGACACTTCTTGGTATAGCATTGTTCTGGAAATCATCACAACATGCTCAAAAGACACTTGCGTGTCCTTGTGAAGGGGTCAAGTCAAACAAAATGAAAGCTGCACCCCTCAGCAGCATGTCTAAAGCAGTATTGGTTGTAAATATGAAATATTGTTTTAGTTGTAGAAAAGTTTGACAGTCCATTTTGTTGTGGCTTTGGAGCCAATAAATAATTTTAGGCTCAGATATAATCTAAAATGAATTTATGCTCCTCACTGGCTGCCTCAATTTGTTCGTGGAAAATGAAAATCTCCTTCTACAGAGACCTGGCAGCGATCCAAGTGCAAACAAAGTGATATTACTTATCAGAGGTCTGTGCCTGGTGTGGAGGCTGTAAGTGAAGACGGAGACATTCACACGACCCTGTAGGCACAAAACATATCGAGAGCTCTAAAATAGGCCACGATAACCAGCACATTTATTCACAATTAATATGGAATCGCAATTGTTTTCGGAGTCAAAGCTTCTGTATGACACATATTGAGTCAGCAGTGTTGATTTGTAAAAATCCATACTGGTCGAGTCATTGTTTATTGTGTGTGTCTGATGTGAAAGCCTGAGTTTACAGTCAAATGTGTGAGACTCACTAGATGCATGAGAGTTTGCAGCATTGGCACGAATCTGTCTGCACATATCCAAGTGTCCATAAACAAATCCCATTACTCACATCACTATCAGAAGGTATACACACATTTCGACCTGCACAACAGATTTTGCTCCTTTTTTTTTTTTTCCAACGAATTTTAGTTCAGTTCAGATAACATGCTGGATTACATCTACAGTACATGTGTTTACATGTTACTGCCTTGAAAGACTAACGTCTCTTCGTCTCCATCTCGTCTCAGGTGACGTCGTTGTTGAGGCGCGTCCTCCCCGAGGTGACGCCGGTGCGCCTCGCCAGCATCATCGGCGTGAAGGCTCTGCCGCCGGCAGACATCAGCGACATCATTCACTCCACAGAGAAGGGCGACTGGAACAAGCTGGGCATCCTCGACATGTTCCTGGGCTGCATCGCCAAAGCGCTCACCGTGCAGCTGAAAGCCAAAGGCACCACCATCTCTGGCACGGCCGGCATGGCTGCAGGCAAAGGGGTCACCACCGTCACGCTGCCCATGATCTTTAACTCCAGGTGAGTTCGACTCGTCACGCCACAAATTCTCACCCAGATGTGCGTAAAGCAGCCGCCTCCGGACGATTTCAAACATATTTGCTTCCGTTTTGCTCAGCTACATCCGCAGAGGGGAGAGTCACTGGTGGATGAAAGGCTCCACTCCTCCTCAGATCGCAGAGATAATCATAAAGCTGGTGAAAGACATGGCGGCTGTAAGTTCTTCGTTCGTGTGTTTGGTGTGCACGTGATCACGATGGGGGGGAAAAGCCTCTAACGCGGCCGTGTGCTGTTTTTCAGGGTCACCTCTCCGATGCTTGGTCCAGAGTCACCAAAAATGCAATTGCTGAGACTATTATAGCTCTGACCAAAATGGAGGAGGAGCATCGCTCTCCTGTTCGCTGCATCGCAACAACACGGGTGTGTGAAATTTGCAATAGTGCTCACAGTGATCAGTACAAATTCACAATGATATTCATTCATTGTGATGAGCAATATTTTGAATTCAATACAAACCAGAATGAGTGGGTTTTTCTTCTGCTTTTATAGATTTTCTTAACCGTTGCTCACAGTAGATTTCCATTAAATTTGTTACACAGAGATTTTTCCTGTTTATTGATATGTAGTTTCCTGTTGCAGTTTAACTTCCGTAAATGAGAGCATAGTTATTTTAACTTTGAGGCACAATACTAATGCTTTTATTATTCAGTGAGATAGATTTAATGTATTTTTTGATCTTATCTTTTTATACCCTTTAAACCTTATTGGTGGGGAAAAGCCGTTTCCTGGCTTTGTTAAACCTATATTCCTTGTTGTTGGACGTCTCAGCTGTGGCTGGCCTTGGCTTCTCTCTGCGTGCTGGACCAGGATCACGTAGACCGCCTCTCGTCTGGGCGCTGGATGGGCAAAGATGGACAGCAGAAGCAGATGGTGAGAAATCAAATCAATGGCTCACGGCTACACGGAGGGAATGTGATTATCAGAAGGGTGATAAACGACTTCCTCTCCTCCTCTCCCATCCTCAGCCCATGTGCGATAACCACGACGACGGCGAGACGGCGGCCATCATTTTGTGCAACATGTGTGGAAACCTCTGCACGGACTGTGACCGCTTCCTCCACCTGCACCGACGAACACGGTCTCACCAGAGACAGGTCAGATCCAGTTCACACTTCCATTAGACTCTGCTGCCCGTGAAGCACATTGTAATCTGAGTATTATTACGAGGAGTAGTGATAACCGAAATTTGAATAATAACAGACAAACTCTATTTAGGTTTGATTTAAATAGGGAAATCTGAGAATAATTGAAGTGGCCGTGGGGATGTTTGGACCCGTTCCTCTTCAGGTTGTGGATTTTTTTTCTTCTCCAGTCGATTCAGTGTTTTTTTGTTTTTTTTTACATGCTTCTTTCAGGTGTTCAAGGAGGAAGAGGAAGCCATCAAGGTGGATCTCCATGAAGGCTGTGGGAGGACCAAGCTCTTCTGGCTCATGGCTCTGGCTGACTCGAAGACGATGAAGGCCATGGTGGAGTTCAGAGAGCACACAGGTAACATAGCAATGACAGGTTAACATAGGTTTCACTGTTCCTTTCAGTAGCGTCATGCATTCTCACACCAGTGCAAGTCTCTTTTTCTTCTTTCATTCCTTTGTAAAGCGCTGTGAATTTGCCTTGTGTTTGAACGGTGCTCTATAAATAAACTGGTCCTGCCTTGCCTTTAGGCAAACCAGCGTCCAGCAGCTCGGACGCCTGCCGGTTCTGTGGGACAAGAAATGGGACGGAGCTCTCTGCAGTGGGCAGCGTGTGCTCAGATCCAGACTGCCAGGTACTGAACATCAAAGGACCAATTTTTTATTTAATTTTTATTTGTCCATCCTGTCTGTGTGTACTTTACTTTGGTAGAAAACCTGAATTCTTACAAATACCTTCTGTGTTTTGTTTTCATGTTAGAAAAATAGAACATGTTTACATATAGACAGATACAATAAAAGTCATCCAGACGTTGCACTTATATTTGGTTGAAATGTCTAATATTCTCAAAACAATTAGATTAGACTTTTTTTCCTGATAAAAAGTGTATATTAATGCTGAATTGTCATCTACTTGTCCTTACAAGGCGTAGGTGGAGAGTTGTGTTTCCCCTTCTGAGGGATTATCCAGTACCACAGAAAAATGTGTTTTAACCAATGCAAGTCTGTTTGGTAATATACATATCATAGATCAGGGGTGTCGAACTGATTTCAGTTGAGGGGCCACATCCACCCTAACCTGACCTCTGGAGGCCCAACAAGTCAAACATAACCTGTTAAACTGCAGATATGGACAAATGTCAAAGTCTTTCCTTCTTTTGATCCTTTTGTAACTGCAAGAATTCACCAGTCTATTCTGAAATGTACATATTAAAGTTAATCAGATATTATTATATTTGCAAAAAAAAAAAGCCTCAGTCACCTGTATCTGGATATCATATTTTTATTCAGGATTCAAACAATTTGTCAACATCTGGACATTTTTTTGAGTTTACGTGTCTAAAGTATCACTTCACATAAATTGGACACCTTTATTGTGAAAGGTGTTGTGTTATGTGACCTCCACAGATTGCATTAATTCATTCTGACCAAGGGGTGGTTTTGAATGTCATTTTTGCCAGTCTAGTGTTTTTAGATCAGCCTCTGTCAGTTTTCATTTTTATATAAAAAAAAAAACAAAATCACATGGCGGGCCAGATTAGATCCTCTAGCGGGCCGCTTCTGGCCCCCGGGCCGCATGTTTGACACCCCTGTCACTTGCATCACGATAAGATGAAACAAATAAGTTCTGCCACTGTTGTAAAACGTGACCACCTTTCCCCCCCGGTGCCTCCTCCAGGAGTACGCCAAGCTGGCCTGCAGTAAGACCCATGCCTGTGGACACCCCTGCGGAGGAGTGAAGAACGAGGACTCCTGCCTGCCTTGCCTGCACGGCTGCGACAAGAACACCGGCTGCCTGAAACAGGACGCAGACGACATGTGTATGATCTGCTTCACCGAGGCCCTGTCTGCTGCTCCCGCCGTACAGGTGACTCTAGACACAAGCTCCCTCCTTGCAGAAGAACACACACACACACACACCTGTGAATACCATTTTGAACTCACTGACTCGATGTGTTTCCAGCTGGACTGCACTCACGTGTTCCACCTTCAGTGCACCCGTCGCGTTCTTGAGAATCGCTGGCTCGGGCCTCGGATCACATTTGGGTTCATGCTGTGTCCCATTTGCAAGGTAGGGCGTCGTCTGAGCTGCCTACGGCTTAAGAGACCGGAGCGATCGGAAACTGGTTTCCGCCGAAATGAAAGGCACCTTCGTGACCCCGCCCCGCCTTTTGCGTTTCACTGTTTGCAGAACAAAATCAATCACTCCGTCATCAAGGACCTGCTCGACCCCATCAAGGAGTTGTACGAGGACGTGAGGAGAAAGGCCCTGATGAGGCTGGAGTATGAAGGTTTGCACAAGAGCGAGGCGATAACCACACCGGGAGCTCGTTTCCACAACGACCCGGCGGGCTTCGCCATGAACAGATACGCCTACTACGTCTGCTACAAGTGCAAAAAGGTACGGCCTGAACCAGAGGTCTCCGCTCCCGCTGAAAACAGCCCTGATCCACCCTACGTAGCAGATATATTCCACTTTGAACCGTGTCCCTCCGTCTAGGCATATTTTGGCGGCGAGGCTCGCTGTGATGCGGAGGCCGGACAGGGAGACGACTACGACCCCAGCGAGCTCATCTGTGGAGCGTGCTCAGATGTGTCTCGGGCTCAGGTGAGTAAACCTCTGGAGGGGGAATCGGCTATAATTGGAGACTGATGATGAAACTCTTCTTGAGGGCCCCCCCCTTTCTCCTAAAGTGCTCATGTGGCCCAGCGTGCAGCCGGCAATTACAGTGGCTTACCGTCAGTATCGCTCAACACATTTCAAGTGTTATGCAAACAACAAAATAGGTGAAAACACCATTTAGCACCTTCAGGAGCGATTTGCCTCAGTGGGAAAACAGTTTGTCACGCCCTTTGGTAAACATACTGTGTTTTGTTTCACCTTTTTGGAAAAAAAACACAAACGTATAAAGAAAATTGCTTGTTGTGGTTTTTTTAAAGTTGCAGATTTCTGTTGATGCAGCCAGAATTACACCGCACTCTGGATCTCCCCTTTGTTTTTCCACCAGATGTGCTCCAAGCATGGCACGGACTTCCTGGAGTATAAATGCCGGTACTGCTGCTCTGTGGCTGTTTTCTTCTGCTTTGGCACCACGCACTTCTGTAACGCCTGCCATGACGACTTCCAGCGGATGACCAGCGTCCCCAAAGAGGAACTGCCCCATTGTCCTGCAGGTGTGTGCTGATTTATGAATGGACTTTGCCCCCCCCCCCGTAAAGATCTCTTTACTTGATCTGTTTGGAAACGTCAGCAGTGGGTAAAGTACAGTGAGCCGTAAGAGGTGCAACAACACAGAACAAAGAAAGAACAACAACAAATTAGAATGTATTAATGATGGGCGTATAGTGATATAGAACTGTCTCATTCAAACATCCCCCTATAATAACTTCTGCTGTGGCCTCAAAGCGGGTCCATGTTCTGTCCATCCAGATGACCTTGCAAAATACAACCATGACATCAATGACTCAGGAGAAATAACTGAACTGAACACTAGATGGCAGTAATCCCCAGAGTGCAGCATAAACTCAAGTTACATTATGATCAGTGAAATAATGTGGGCATGAGGAATATTTACTATGAATGTGAATGTGAACATTTTGAAACTGCAGATTATTTTTTGCAGCAAAGCTCAGAGGGAAAAATACGTCCCTTTCTTTTCTACCCGGTTTAATCTCCATAGACTGAGCTGAAATGAGTTTGACACATCAGATTTAGAAAAACCAAATGCTGGAGTCACTGGTCTTTTCAGCCTGGTTATTGTTGAACGGGGACGACGTGCTGATAATTCGACTTTACCTCGGAAACATCGTCATAACTATCAAATGACAGTGTTTTCTCACAGTGTCTTGAGCTCTGGATGTCTGTGTTTAAGCTGCCTGGAAACTGTTGAGGTGTCTTTTCCCTACAGCTTCCTGGCACCGTTTATTTATCTGTCCACGCTCATCTGACTCCAATTGAATCACGCCCTTTCACAGTTGTTTTTGATCTATTCCCCCCCTCACAAGTTACAGCGTTTCACTGCAGCTGGATTTCCACATCCTGTTACTGTCCAGTATGTTCAGTTTTAGTTCTCAGCTAAAATACAGGAAGTTTTTTTTAATTAGCTTTGATTCTAAATTAGGAGGTTGGAAGTGAAGTTGACATGTTAAACAAACAAAATGATAACCTGTCTGCTATTATTTGGTTCCTCCTTTTGCTTCCCACATGCAATTAAACTTCCACTTCATGACGAGCAGTGAGTGTTTTATCAGTCACTGCTGTGATTCTCAACATCCACAGCTCTTTGGCCGAGTCAGGCTTTTAGTAAATACTGACCCCTGCAGACCAGCAACGCCTCACATGGACTCCAGTTCTGGATGTACTTTGTTCTTGTTAATCCAGCTCAATGCAGTCCTCGTCCAGCTCACTCAAATCTTTACGGTTTTGCTTAATTCTTGCTTGGAGCATCAAATGTGCGGAAACTTATTTTGTTAATCCTGGTCATGTTTTGAGAGCACAACAATCCTACAGGTTTTGGTCACATGACATTGCGTGTCATTGGCCTCCAACACTGTTACTGCACCTCATACTAAATGATAAATACATTTAATTAATGAATTAATGATCAGAGAACACGACTGAGTTCCACATATCAAGTCATTTATTAACAAACAGACTTTGTGTGGAATTAATTTTATTCAAATGCAGATAAGTAAATTATGAAGAGGAAAACCATCCAGGGTGTTGTTATTGTTTGCAACTACAGCAATGTACCACATTTATCGTTGAACTCTTGTTAACGAGTGCAAATGTTATCAATGGAGGAGGAGGAGCCGCGGAGAATCTCCTGTTTTGGTTGATGTGGCTTGAGGATGTATTTAGTTTGACTGAGTGGGTTTTTATTGAGAGTCGGACAAGTTGCTTAAAGTTTAGTTATTATTTTCAACTCCTTGAGAAGATCTTGTTTTCATGGGGTTTCCAACATTGATGGATATGACGACGGAGGCAGACATGGAGCAATATGTAAACATGTTTCCAGCACCCTGCAGCCAAAATGAAATCCTCAATGTGTTCATTTGCAATGACGGAGACGTGCGTCCTTCACCCTAATCCTTCTGGTTTCTGTCCCAGGGCCCAAAGGCAAGCAGCTGGAGGGCACTGAATGTCCCTTGCATGTGGTGCACCCGCCCACGGGGGAGGAGTTCGCTCTGGGCTGCGGGGTGTGCAGGAACGCTCACACCTTCTAAACGCCACCAGACTTTTCCTGGACACCAGTTTGTCTACTGTGATTTCTGGCTGCTGCTCCCGCTGCTGAAGCTCAGCTCAGCTCTGGCACCGTCAGCCCCTCCCCCCTCCGGACCCCCCCTCCAGATCCTCCCCCACCCCCCCCCCCCGGACCAGGCTTCTGCTCTGCACCGCGAGCCCCCCGGGGGTCCGCCCTGCACACCAACATCAGTGTGTCGGCTCTGCTGCGAGCGCGAGCTGTAGCTCCTCTGGACTCGGAGTCACCTGAACAGAAGAAAAAAAAACCCCATAAATGAACAATAGACTTTAAGAAAAAAGAAGAAGAAAAAAAAATAACCTGTGACGTGTTTGCATGCGGCCGTTGTATCCCCTCGGCTTCTATAGACGTTGCACATCTCCCGATCACTGAAGTGTAACAATACAAGATTAAAATATGAAATTTGCTTTAAGGCGAGTGTGGATCAGGGTGGTTGAGAGAGAGAGAGGAAAAAAAGAAAGAAAGAAAAAAAAAAAGCAACGGGCCGTATTTCCAGCTTCCTCACTATAAATTTAAAATGTTGTATGTAAACTTTTTTTTCGTAATCTTGTACAGTATTCTCCACTGTCAAGTGCATCCTGGGTTGACGGACAAAAAAAAAAAAATAAAGAATAAAAACAGACGAGCTGGTGGATGAGACTGTTAAAAATATTCTGTTTGGGAGGAAAATAGTGTACGATTTATCTAATCTTGTATATAATGATACTATTCAAAATAGCTGTATTCCGAAGTTGCTACTCTTCACTTCAGTTATTATTTGATATTCTGGGTTATGTTTTGAGCCAGAACTTTTAATGAAGTGCAATACTGGGTGTGCCTCCTATTTTGCAGCTGTTTAACCTATGGAATGTATGTCAATAAAGCCACTGTACATTTTTATACAGTCGACGGTCACCACCCCTCTCCGAAATGTCCGATTCTCTTCGTCCGTCTGGGGATGAGATGGAGGCGACTGGCACCTGCAGTGAATGATGGTGGATGTTTAAATGAGACCAAGAAGAAGAAGAAGCACCAAAACGAACAGAAACAACCACCGCAGTGGGACTCTTTACAGCTGAACGATTCGAGGGGGCCAGTCTTCACACCAAATAAAAATTGTGCACCTGTAATGCTTTTTCCCCCCCGGAGTAGGAGGCCAGGGGGTGTTTTCGGGGGGGGGGGGCGGGGGGTTGGATGGGTAACGGGAACCGATTTGGAAGAAAGAGGAAAAAAAACAAAACAACAAACAGCTGCTGTTAAATAAAAGAAGCTTAATACTTGTGAATCTGCTCTGTAATATTTGTGGTGGATGGAGTTGAATGGTAATAAACCAGGTTCTTTGTTTCGCAAAGTAAACACTGTGTCACGCCTCAATGAGTGCTGGTGTTTGTTTAAAAAGGGACGACGAGGTCGAGTTCTGAGCCTCACGATTAACTGGAGTGCAAATGAAGAGCAAAACACTAGGTTTTTCAAACGTGCAAAAGAGGCAAACGACTTAAACCGCAGTGAAGTTGTTTCTTTATAACAGTCGGTAAATATTTGCTGTTCAACATCATACACTCAATGAAATTCATGTTCCAGGGGAAAAAAAAGAAACCTTCAGCTTCACAGCCAGTTTGTGAAAACGTGGTCCTTTCTCCAAAACGTCTGTGTCGACATTTATCCTATCCTGCATTATTCTGACAGCTGTGAAAGTAACACATGTTCATTCAGAGTGAAAAGGAGTGCAACTTATAATTTTATTTAAGCTGAATTAACTTTTTTTTGGTGGTGGTGTTGGTTGAAACCTCCTTGTGTGTGTGTGTGTGTATATACGCACGTACTCACACACAGTAATAATTATAATTTTATGTTGACTTGGATACTCCAGTTTAATCGTTAGTAATGACACATTCTTCTTCTTGTCATTGTTTTGTGTGACCAACTGGATCATTTTCTCCAAATCCAACAAACAGGCTGGACATCATCATCCAAATAAATCAACTATGTGAGTACTTTAACAACCTTTGAATCAGTGAGCTGAGGTTACAAGAACAGGAAATGTGTACTTGAGTACAACTGCTGTCACACTGCTTTAATTGTACACATGTACTGTTGTTTCAAATTAGTAGTACTCCTACTAAAGTAATACTCCTCATGAAATTTATTCCAAACATATATTGCTTTTATTCGTATAAATACAGTTTGATTCAGTTTCTCTCCGTGTTTGTGTGCGTGTGTGCGTGTGTGTGTGTGTGAGAAAGAACATTTCTCAAACAAACAAGAGTGGATGAAATGTACTCTATGACAGTTTGAACTGTGAACATAAAGCAGGATTGAGGGAATAAACTTATAGGCTTCAAAATATTTATCACTTCAAACAATGGATATACTCAGTGACTTAAATAGATCATATCGTGGAAATTGTGCTTGAGTATGAATACAATGACATGCCTTAAAGAAACACTCAAATGCACAAGTGACTTCAAATCCTCGTTATTGTAATGATTTGATCAATAGTTTGTTTGTTCCACAGCTGTCAATGAGCCAAAACATCATAAACAATAGATGAGTCTTCTGAGTGACCACCACATATAATTAAGAGTATTATACTGAAGCCAAAATGAACTTTACAACGATTTTATTAACACCAATTCTCTGATCTGTTATTAAGGACCTGCACCACCCAAGTCCCTGCCTCAATGGTAGAGCAGAGGTTTTAATGTGTTTAAAATCACCTTCCCTTAAACTAAGTATTTGTGATGTAATTTCTATTCCATTTTTACAAAGGTTTTAAACTATACAATATTCGGTAAATTTGCCAGTCCCTGGTGGTCTAGTGGTTAGGATTCGGCGCTCTCACCGCCGCGGCCCGGGTTCGATTCCCGGTCAGGGAACTACCTTTTCTTCATTTTCTTCTCTTTTGTAAAAGAACGGTGAAGAAAAATGTCCGTATCACGCTCTCGTTTGTATTAATGTGTTTTTTACTTACACTTATCGCCATTAAAAGTGTTTTGTTATAATAAGGTAATAATATATATAATATAATAAGCTCTCTTTTTTATTTTGGTAACTTAACAGTGACAATATATATCTAAGTTATTTTCTAAAACAAAACAAAATATGGAATTGAACAATTTGACTTGACTTGTTCAGTAAAGTCCACGCCTTGTTTTGTAAAAAAAAAAAAAAAATTGATCTCAAGCAACTTGCTGGTAAAATAAAGATTGAATAAACAAGCATACAACTAAATAAATAAATGAGTTTGTTTGTGTATTTCTTCGGGAATAACATAAAAATACAAAAATAATTGTGCGGCATTATATTGAACCACCTTGTTTGTGAGTCATTTGTTGATCATAGACGATCTTCATTGCAATAAATTGCCCGCCGCACGTATTGGCTCCTTGTGAGTGAATCATCTTTAGAATATAGACGATCTTCATCAGCCATTTTGCATCATCTTTCCCATGATGCCGCGCGGCTGCTGTCACAACAACTCTTCGCCATTTCGGTGCCGACTGTGGCTGAGTGGGCTCCGCGGATAACTTCTCGGGGAATTAGGTCAGTGGAACGGAGGTGCTCGTCGCTGGTAGTTCGTCCACAGAAAACATCCCTCGTTGGTTCTCCACCGTCGCTCGTCCCGGTTCCCGCGGGCCAATGCGTGTTGTCTGTCCGGAGCAGAGGAGCTTTTCCAGCTAAGGGGCTCGCAAGCTAGCTGCGTGTAAACAACAAGGTAACGAGCCTGTTAGCGTCGCTCGTTGAAGGTTCTGCGTTGTATTTTCTGCTTGTTTATTTTATTTAAATGTGTGTCTTATCACACGAGGTGGAGTAGATTAGGTTAGAAGCTACTTTATCGAGATTCTAGAAAGAAATTCTGTGTTGGCTGAGCAAACGGGGCTAACCGAGCTAAGAGCTCCTTGGCGCCGCGCCGTTTGGCCAAATGATTGATAGAATGTCGATTATTGCCGCTGGCTCAGTTCAGCTGGAGTTCAGAAATTCTGTTCTAGTGTTGCTTTCTACAGTGTATTTTGTCACACAGTTTGCTCTCATGTAGGGGTAAAACTTACTTTTAAACGTCGTTTACTGAGGTTGTAAATCCGATGAACTCGCCAGTATTGAACAATTGCCTGAGTAAGATTCACGTGACTGATCTTTTTTAGTATTTATAGTCTCGGTATTTGGAATGAATCATCACTTCTGCAAGTCAAACTACCCGCATGCTTTAATTATGTTTGATGCTTAAGTAGAAAATTGTCTGTGAGAACTGTGTTTACACTTGAGAATAGGCTGCAGATCTTGTCTGTGGACCACCAGGAGAGAGTATGAATCTTCGCTTGGCAAACCTACTTCGTTATTATTCTCTTCAGTTAATACATTGGTTTTATCTGCCCTTTAGTTTTCTTAACAGTGAAAAACTAAAAAAGTTTTCCATGCTGCATTCACAGTAAAACAAACTACCTGTATTTAATACAAGGAGACCACAAAAACAATTGTGTTCCTCTGCTATATTTGACATGAATAACTATTTGACCATGATGCTGGTTAGTTGAGGATAGCAGCTGTAAATCACATGCGATTACAAGAAATCTGTATAAAGCAAGAATATGGTAACGTTTGATGTTTGAGGCAGCTACTCTTGGATACAGATTGGTCTGTTAAAATTTGATAAACTTGCTTCCTTCAGGATGAAGCGAATGAAAGGAGGAGAAGAGGGCGGCAGCAACGCCTCTTCCACCTCGAGCCCCCCAGAGGCTCGCAAGAAGGTTCGTAAGCAGACGGGCGAGGAGTCGAACTCCACGGCGGCGGCGGCCAGCGCCAAGCCGTCCCCGGATGGCGACTGGGCCCGACTGCCTCAGGAGCTCCTGCTGCACATCTTCCAGTACCTCCCGCTGCTGGACCGCGCCTACGCCTCTCAGGTGTGCCGCGGCTGGAACCAGGCGTTCCACATGCCCGAGCTGTGGCGGTGCTTCGAGTTCGAGCTCAATCAGCCGGCGAGCTCCTACCTTAAGGCCACACACCCGGACCTCATCAAGCAGATCATTAAGAGGCACTCCAACCACCTGCAGTACGTCAGCTTCAAGGTGAGGGAGGGAGAGCCGTGGAGTGTCTCTGACTTGACGTGAGCCGCAGGCCGTTGTTCTCACATCGCCGTTTCTTTCCCGCTCCCCCTCAGGTGGACAGCAGTATGGAGTCTGCCGAGGCGGCGTGTGACATTCTCTCGCAGCTGGTAAACTGCTCTCTGAAGACGCTGGGCCTCATCTCCACAGCCAGGCCCAGTTTCATGGAGGTTCCCAAGGTATAATCAAGTTTCTTGTTGTGCAGGAAATCCAAGGCATTCTTTCTCACCTCGCGTTGCAGGCTTTTCACATTGCCTTTGCGGTATTCTGCAGATAACCTTGTTTTCACACTCTGGTTCTGTCTGGTGAGGCTGAAGGGCTGTTTGCTGCCTTGCTCGTTGAAGGACAGATTAGTGATTGCTCTCACATTCTGTCAAGGCCACAGGATGTTGGCTGTAGATTATTTTGTCTCTGTCAGTAAACGCGTCGCAAAACGGGATCGCCTGAATGTCTAAATATTATTTGGCCTTGGCCTTTTTTTCTTTTTTTCCCCCCTGAGCTTGTTGTCCTCTCCAAAGAAAGCTTCCAAACTGGCCTTTTTCCATTGTTGTAATGAAGCCAGACCTCAGACTTCGAGGACTTCGTTTCCAAAATAATCTAGTAATAACCCGTCCTTGACTGACATCTTTTCTTGGACAGCAGTTCGTCAGCATAGACGACCTGGAGGAAACTCGCAGTAAAATGTCAGTTGGTTTTCAAACAGTTTCCATGGAACAGGTTCTGTCGAGGCTGCAGTCTGACTCAGACGGGGAGCTCTGAGTCAAACGTCGGTCCGTCACCAGACTCACAGAGAAACACATAACGGCTACCGTCACGTTTTCTGGAAAGTGGAATCAAAGAAAAAGACCCATAATCAGACAAAAAAAAAAGTGAAATAAAAGTAACGGAGAGCATGAATATGTTGAGACTCCTGAACAGAGTTTAATGTAAATGTAGTGCATCGAAAATCACTTGATTCCCTTTAGTGTTTAGTCTCAACCATAAGAGCCTCGCCTGACGGGGGAATTCCTCTCACCGACTCTGATTTTAGTTGTTTCTGAAATCTCCAAATCAACCGTGAAACACACACCGAGCCAATAGAGAGAAACGACACGTCAAATTAGTGGCGCATTACTAGAAGTAGGGGTGAGTTTATTTTTCCTTTTTCATTGACGTCTTTCAAAATGAGTTATTGAATCTGCAGCAGTACGTTTCTTGAATGTTAGATTAGTTTCATTCCTTTAGTTTGTGGATGTTCGACGCCACGTGTGCAGGGATGGCGAAATGCCAAAATTGTTAACCGGACAGTAATCATACAGTTTTTACTCGACCGGAGTGAAGTTTGATGAAAGTATTTAACTACTCCCCAAGTTATTGTTCATTTGCAAAACTATGAAGGATAAGATGGGTTTATGGTAATGTTAAGTTTATTAATATCACAAACTGTCAAAACAGATGGGAAACATATTGTTGTGAATTTTTTATTCTTTTTTACATTAAATGATAAACAACTTATCTGATTCTAGTTCACTAATGGCTCTGAAACCTTGTCGTAATGTGAAAAAAGAAACAATAAACACCAAATAGTTCAGCAGTAAACAACATATCTGACAAGAATTTGCAAATGACGCCGAGTCATGTGACGTTACGCCACCGTTCAAAATGGCGGCGCCCATCGATAGTGTTCATGTGTTCATGTGACAAATTCTGACATGAGACCAGTTTTAAGAGGATATTAACCAGACCAAGGGCATTTCTACTGATGTTTTTCGCGATCACTGCGTTTGTTGTGTTTTCATTCATCAGTAAAGTCATTATCCTTTTTATTTTATACGGAAATGTCATGTGTGATGTATTTTTCGTATTTAGTTTTGTTTTCATTTCCTCCCAGTGTTACTGGTAGTTTGTGGACCACAGTGTGGGAATCCATGAGTCAGTGGCTTAAAAGAATGCTTCCAATAACTTAATTCCAACCATAGCAGGTTTAATCCCTGAAGGTAATCTGTTCATAAATGTTCAAGACCAGTCATGTTCAGTCGAGAATGCGAACGATCCGAGCACGTCGAACCTGATGGTCAAACCTCCACACGGGCTCTGCCCCTCGATGTGTCACCTGGCCACTGGAGGTTTTCTCCCTCGGGAGTCTCCAGGTATGTGATGATTCACCGCCGCACTTGGTCTCCCCGCAGTCCCACTTCATCTCCGCTCTGACCGTGGTGTTCGTCAACTCCAAGTCGCTGTCGTCGCTGAAGATTGACGACACGCCCGTCGACGATCCGTCTCTGAAGGTGCTGGTGGCCAACAACAGCGACACGCTGAAGCTGCTGAAGATGAGCAGCTGCCCTCACGTCTCCCCTGCAGGTACGGTGGAGGAAGAGGAAGCAGCCCGCTTCACTCTTTCTCTTTATTAAATCTAGTCTTTCCCCGTCAAAACTCAATCAAGCCTTTGAACATTGAATTCTTAATTTGAGTCACGAGACGATGTTTTCTCTTCAGTGGCTGTTTCTGAAAGAGTAATTTTCTTGTCTGCTGTCATTTTATATGGAAGATTGTATTAAGAAGAAGCCCTGATGGGGTCATTCTCTCCTCCTCACACACGTTTTCCTGGAGCCGCTTTGAGTTTCCAGCCCAGATGACTCTTGACTCAGTCTCTCTGGCAAACACTTGAACTTGAACGTGCCGGGAGCAAAGAGAACGGGCCGAGTGCCCGCCGTGTGCGATTTGCCGGAGAAATGTATTTAAAGCGAGGCCGCTGCTTTGTGCTTCCAGGGATCCTGTGCGTGGCGGATCAGTGTCACGGCCTGAGAGAGCTGGCGCTGAACTACCACCTCCTGAGCGACGAGCTGCTGCTGGCCCTCTCCTCCGAGAAGCACGTCCACCTGGAGCACCTGCGCATCGACGTGGTGAGCGAGAACCCCGGCCAGCACTTCCACACCATCAAGAAGAGCAGCTGGGACGCCATGGTGCGCCACTCGCCCAAGTTCAACCTGGTCATGTACTTCTTCCTGTACGAGGACGAGTTTGGCCCCTTCTTCAACGAGGAGATCCCCGTCACGCACCTCTACTTCGGCCGCTCGGTCAGCAAGGAGGTGCTGGGCCGCGTGGGCCTGCACTGCCCCCGCCTGGTGGAGCTGGTGGTCTGCGCCAACGGCCTGCGCCCGCTGGACGAGGAGCTGATCCGCATCGCCAAGCACTGCACGCAGCTGTCGGCCATCGGCCTGGGCGAGTGCGAGGTGTCGTGCAGCGCGTTCGTGGAGTTCGTGAAGATGTGCGGGCGGAGGCTGTCGCAGCTGTCCATCATGGAGGAGGTGCTGATCCCCGACCACAAATACTCGCTGGATGAGATCCACTGGGAGGTGTCGAAGCACCTCGGCCGCGTCTGGTTCCCCGACATGATGCCGACGTGGTAAAGCGAGCGCAAGCCGGTGGCCGTCCGCCTCGCGTTGTGGACTTTGTGTTTGTGTATTTTTTTTTTTTTAAGCCTTTAAATTCTGGGCTTCGGTGGAAACGTGTGGCGCCGTCGCGAAGGACGTTGTCCCGTTGCAGGTCGGGGATGTAAACGCGGCCGTCGCATAATATGTGTGTCTGGATGTCAACGTGGACTCTGGGAACCGGCGTCACCCGATCCTGAAACACAACGAAGCAACCCGGCGGCTTCACGCAGCAAACAAACCAGTGGACGTTGTCCACTAATGTGTTTCTAGCGGCAGGTGGAGTCATGTGGACGCTGTAGCCCGATTCTGATCACTTGTATCGAGAAAGAAGTCAGAGTGTATGGATGCATGTGATTTGATTTTTTTTTTTTTTTTTAATCTTTATTTGAACCCTGTGGAGTAAATTGGGACGATACGCTACACGACCACTCGGCCTCCTTCAGTCTCGTCTGATGACGCAGCTCTGCCGCCCGGAACAGTGAGGTTGAGTTTGGTTTGTACATAGGAAGTGACAGAAGGTGTTTTGTCCACGTTTTAATTTAAATTTAAAACACGAGAGCTGCAGTAATGTGGACGGCACAGTGGAGCCTCGTTAAACATGATTGTAGAAAGTTGGAAGACGAATGAAAACGTGTAAATAGACCTCGATGTCGGCGAAGGTGTACAGTGGTGATTGACGTCGGTGATCTTTGTTCATTTGGGTTTTGCTGATTTGCGTGTCACACCTGAAACTTTGGCTCCACAGATACTTTAGTTTCCTCCTCAAAGGAAATCGTAGATTTATTACGAAGCACCTTACATGGATACCAAATGATAATCAGGACACGGCGTGTCCGTGTGGCCAAATGAAAGCAACTATTTTCATGATTATTTATATTGTACTTGGAGCAGATGCCCCAAGAACAATATTTTTGAAGTGATAGAAATATAGTTATTAAGAGAATTAAATCAAAAAGATGGTTTAATGTAAATAGGAGGTGGAGAGTGTAACCAACAGTTAAGCTCTTCTCTTCAGATTTTCGCTTTCGCCGCCCTTGCTTACATTTCTGGGGGTGCGTTGAATAAATATCTTATATAGGTTTCATTGGTATCTTCTGCTTTTTGCCTGTCGAAGCTCTAAACCCCGGCTCTCAGTGGTGAATGCCCCCCCCCCCCTCCACAAACATTCACCTCAGCCATTATAAGCAACGTCTCTGCAGTGACCTCCCCTCCCCCAGCATCCATCCATCAGTCGAAAGAGATCTGGCAAGTCAGATGAGTGAAACGGAGAGTTCTTTTCCTTTAAGAAGGAAGTTAAAATGCGTCTGTATATGAAACGCTGTGTGTTTGATCATTTTGAATAGAGAAGCACTTGTTTCCTTATTGCGCCCTCTGTCAGGGGCTCCTGAACCAACAGCTTGTGTCTTTTGTAAAAAAAAAAAAAAAAAAAAAGCGGAGTGCGAGTTGTCCTTTTTATTCGGGGATCCCCCCCCCCCCCCCCCGAGAGTTGAAAGCTGTGTAAGTTATTAATATGGAAAAAAATGCTTTTATTTGTGTTTTATTTCCCCTACTTGTGCAAAAAGCAGCAAGCAGAACATCTGCAACAGTCCAGTTTGTTTTCCTTGGATTTGACTCTTGATCTATTGATTTCTAGTTTTATTGCTTGAAAGGATTTCCACTACAAGCGACGTCTCTTTAAGCCTGTACGTGTACACGCCTGTACGTCGGACGCTTCAAAACCAGATTTTGACCGTGGATCTAAGTTGTATTTATATTCTCCTCCATCCTGCGCTGTCAACATTTGTTTTGGTCTTTTCGTGCCGATTGTCCACGCTCGTGTACGTTAGCATCTCTTCGCTTCAGTAACATATCTTTATTTTAATTTCACGATTCCTCCATCTTAACGGTGGCTCTGAAGGGAAGCCTCTTCAGCTGTTATCCTACCAATACCAGGTTTAATCACTTTCCTGGAGTTTCTGCTGTTTGTTTGTTTTGTTTGGGGGGGTTGGAAAACGGTTAGTCAATAAAATGTTTCATATAAAAGATGGAGAGGAGAATCGATCAACACGCCTCTTGTTGGTAGCTTATAACCTTCTTTGTTTAGAGGGAACTCCAGGAGTAAACTGGTGTTAAAAATTAGTTTTGCTTCTGTATGGCAAATCTTGGCATTTGCTTTCGTGGAATAAAACTTGTTTTCGACATTTGATCTGATGCAGTAATAAAAAATTTGTGAATGTACTCTCGTCTTGTTCTATTAACTGTGGTACTTTTACAGCCCGATGAGGAAATCATAACATGTCATCTTGAACTATGTTGCGACATCCAGCAGAGAAGTGTTGAACCATGTAGTTTAACATGTCTGAAGACTCACTACAGTGCCAAAATAAAAGCGTATAACTGGAACCCCTGAACACTTAATACCTCCGGATCTGTTCTGGTGACTTTAGCCTTTATTTATTTATTTCATCGCCTCACTGATGCCATGCAGTGGCAATGTGTTGGCTTACAACTCATCAGGACTCGTATGCTCACATTTATCACATATGCAAGGTTTAATAGCGTGCAGGATGTATGCAGAAAACAAACCTCATTCTGAACATTCCCCCCTTTTTTTCTGAAGCCTAAACATGTCTTATTATCCACATTTTACTCATAACATTGCATAAACTGGGATGCATTATGAAATTTTTACATTTTTAATGAGGCCATCAACCGTGTCAAGAACCGAAGTGATTCTCAAAAATGTCATTTCTTTATAGCCTAATTTCTAATTGTACTAGAATCATAATCTTGGTGCATAAACATTCCCGCCATTGTTTTGTCAACAGCTGGACCCCCCCCCCCCCTCAGCCAGCAGGATAATGCAGATGTGATTAAAATGCACAATGTGGTTCACACGGAGAACAGGTTTAATTTGAAGCCCAGGGCACGTCGTAGTTTAAAGTGTAATTGCATACAATTAAAATTCTCTCCATTTGTAGGACCTGGACATTCCCGACATTGACTGGGGAAAACAGTGGACTTCCTTGTGATGACCGCTCGAGCGTCGTCGTTCCACACACTGACTGATGGGCCAATGACAGATTTTGCAGACCGTCTCTTGTCTCTCGGAAATCGCTATTTTAAAAAAGAGCTCTGACTTTCAAACCGACTCAAATAAAAGGGAAGCGCTTGAGGACGTCAAGGCAGAGGCACCTCCTCGTACGTGATCTGCACGTACGGCGGTTTCATGGGAAGATGCCAGTACTCAAAGTTGTAGTAAAGGTAGAAGCTGTGGTCCAGCACCACCTTCTTGTACGCCTCCAGCAGGCTGAGGGCCAAGTCCGTGAACGACTGGTGCGGCCTGAACGGGCGGTAGAACTTACGGATGTCCTCCGCCAGGTTCCGCAGGGCCGGCTGTCCGAATATGGCGCTGTCGTTGCCGAGGTGGACGGGCTCGCCGCTGTACAGGTAGATCTTGGTGTAGTTGGTGCGGGACCGGCTGTGCAGCGCCGCCCCGAGCTCCGACAGCTTCCGGTAGGTGCGGTGGACAAACTGCGAGCAGTCGTACGACTCGAACCAGACGGTGGCATTGGGGCCGGGGTCGGAGCGGACCGTCCACGTCTCGTAGTAGATCCCCGTCTCGTTGTCGTCCTGCACCCAGCGGGCCATGTCGTTAAACTGCGTCCCTGGAGGTGGAGGACAACAAAAACGAAACGTATATATTAAAATGTACATTTTGTTCTTCTAAAGCCATCTGTGGGCTGTTGATGCTCAACATGAATGCTTCCTTGAAACTCACATGAAATGTAATTAATTAAACGCATTTTTGAAACAAACCCAGTGTGTAAATTAAGAAACTTGGCCAGTCGGGGGGGGAAAAAAAGTGGAAAAATACATAAATAAAAGAAGATCTGTTTTTGTGGTTACATGAGATTCTAGGAAATTCCCATCAAAATTGCCCAATAACATCAGAGGGATTAATAAAACGTTCACAAAATAGTGGCAGCACACACTTCATTTACTTTGGATATTGAAAAGTGCGATTGTGCTTCCTGTTTGCTTCGCCGTGCAACTCCCACCTGTAATCGCCGCTATTTTTTCCAGCGTGCCGTTCTGCGACCAGTGTGCGTCGTCGATGCCGTCGAAGAAGCAGGCGGCGCCCTGGTTGCACCAGAACGGCGCGAACTGCTCCGGCCTGATGTGGGGGAAGGTGCAGTTTCCCAGCTGGAACAGCTCGTACCACTCCATGGTGAAGTTGGCGCCCGACTCTGCGCTGCTGAAGCCGACGGCGTCGTGCATGATGTGCTGCGAAAAAAGGGGGAAACGAGTAATCCACCGTGGTTCTATGAATAAATTCACACACCTGCACGGCTGCTATGACAGACTGTATTTAAAGACCTGAAATACAGTGGTCTGCCTACATGTTGGCTTTTTTTTTTTTGGAAGTTACTGTTCTTTTTAAAAAAGGCTTAAGATTCTCCTCTGGTGATGAAGCAGCAGCTTCTTAAGGTTTTTTACATTTTAACATTTGGATGGGTGGATGATCCCGGGAATTTCAGATTATTAACTGACTTTAACTCAACTCAACTTTATTTATAAAGCGCTTTAAGCAGCCGTAGCTGAGACAAAGTGCTGTACATTGAAATAAAAATATAAGAGGCAAAATAAAAACATTAAAACAATAAAAACAATAAAAAAAGTTAAAGCAATAAAAACAATCAGATGGTAAAACAATAAACAAAACATAAAAAGTTAAAACAATAAAAAAAAAATAAAAAAACCGAAGGCACTAAAACCAGAGCAGAGTCTCAGGCTGAGGTAAAAGCCAAAGAATAAAAATGGGTTTTAAGACGAGTTTTAAAATTTTAAAAATGTTTACATTGAGATTAAATACTCATTAAAAGAAAAATCAATGCACAGCTAATATCGTGAAGAGTACAAACATAATACAACACCAAATAAAGAAAAAGTACAAAAATATGATTAATGAACGACACAAACAAGATGAAATAAACTCGAATGACAATTCATAGACAGCAGTTCATGTGATCACCAAACCAGGTCCAGCACACTCTTATTAATGAGCATTTCACCAATATTCAAACTTTTTTTTTTCCTCCCCATCACTTTTATGGTTCCACTTACTAACTTCCCCAGCAAGTCTCCATACTTAAACTCCCACACGGGAGTCTGCAGCCGGTACACGGCGATCACGTCGCTGTCCCTCATGACGGGAACCTGGCCGTCTCGGTCCCCGGTGGGGCAGAAGGGGTACCGAGCGTCGCAGTAGGGGTCCACGTCCGGCCGGCGATCGAACCGCCTGACGACGACACCAGAGGCCCGTCAGCGTTCAGTCATCCACACACAACTTACATGTCGTCTTCACAGAGAATTAAACATTGAAAGGTTTTACACTCATTAAATCATAACAATTAAAAAAGTTGTTATTGCCTTGGTCTCTTGAAATCAAACTTCAAATTAGAGCAGATTGGCAACAAATAGTGAAAGATTTCTATAAACATTAACACTAAGTGAAATCCGCCGATTGTATCTAGAAACTGACTATTCATTAGTTATGAGGTTTTTTTTTTTTTTGTACATTTTAATCTCCATTTCATGGAAAGATTTTTCACCATTTCCTGACTACTTTTACAATGATCAATATGGTAATAACAGATGTAACTAACAATAAAAACATTAATCATTCAAAGCTTGCCAAAAGGTACTTGAGAATTGGGTCTGAGAATGAAATTTCCGCTTTAAATTTGATAAATGGGAACTACTATAACAATATCTCTGATCACACGCACTCTGATAGGTGGCTAGATATATTAAATAATCAAATATATCCTAACAGGTTTGTTGTAATACAAAAAAATCTTACTAGGTAATTACTAGGCATGAGAATACTTACAAATCTCGGAAAATCGTGCAAAAATCGAGCAAGACACATGTTTTTTCATTTTCAATTAGTATTATCGTACAAAACTAATTTATATAATATATCAAAGTGTATATAACTTATTTAAAATTCCATAAATCCTAAGTTCCCTGTAAATAGATGAAAGAGTGCATAGTTTTGCTATCTGAACATTCTCAGCAAAAAATTTTAAATTCAACAATTTGATATGCATTGTTTTATGTTTATTATTTAGCTTTGAACTTTTGTACTGTCATTGAAACTTCTATAAAGTAATGAAACCACAAACATATATCTGGTCCTTCATAGAATCACTTTATTATTTTGTTATACATGTTTTATAAAGCAGTCACACTTTTGTGAGGACAATTCATTGGGGAGCAAAGTTTCTAGTCACGTGACAGCGCATCACGGACAACTTTGTCTTTGTTAATGCGTTTAAAACGCATTTTCTGTATTTTCTCTTTCTTATATTTCTGTCTTTTCTACTTCATTAAGTAAAACCTGCAACAGTGGTTAATAAAAGTGAGTTAAAAGTATCGTATTTTCAGGCTGTTTGATCCACAGAAACAAACTTGATGATGTGTCTCGTGCTTCCAATGAGCGGAGGAGCGCGAGCCCGCAGCTGGTTTTTACCTGTACGGGACGGGCCACTGCTGCCGCGCGCTGCTCCGGACCGGAGCGACCGCCGGGAGGAAGAGGAGCAGCTCCAGAGCCACAAAGACCCCAGAGGGAGACATGTCGACACCTCCGAGCCGAAACTGAAGTCAGGAGGAGTTCCTCCTCATGAGCGCGTCGTCTGAGTCACTTCCTCATCGCTGGTCACGTGGTTTTGTTGACAACGTGACATCACATGACACGAGTTAGGTCTCACTGACTGAATGAATAAAGGTAAATTATATATATATGCTTTTTTTTGTTTGTTTGTTTTTGTTTGTTTTTTTAATGAATGAATTTTTTTATATATATACTGTACTTTTTTTAACAGGAAACTATGATTTTGTTGCATTGAATTTATAAAAGTGAACATTTGCGGTTTAAAAAACCGATGCAGTTGTCTGTGTGTGAGTATGTTCTTGTTGTAATAATAATATTATTATTATTATTATTATTATTATTATTATTATTATTATTATTAATAATAATAATAATAATAATAATAATAATAATAATAATAATAATAATAATACAAACTTCACCCATTCTACTGTTACATTTACTCAACACTGAAATGTATCTGCTGCTTTCACTTTGGTCACTCTGGTGAAGCTTTGAAGAGTTTGCCCCACGTTTGATGTGAAATATAGTCAGGCAATATGAAAGCCTTTCTAAATATCTGCAACAATGACACGTTTTTACAAAATGTATAGCTGCAATATAAGTCTATATTTCTTTTCTCCAAAATCCTGAATATTTTGCTTATCAGTGATTCCGACTCAGGTTCGGATTCAGAGTGGAGCTCCAGAGAAAAAGGTTTCCCAAAATAAAAACCTCTTGAACTGTTTAAAATATCCTCACTGCCAAAAACCTGTTTTCAGTTTCCCAAGAAATTAAGCGTACAGCATTTCATCTACTATAAATGATTCATTTTCCCATGCAGGCTTGTAGATTTAAAGATTTCATTTGGACTCAGCTGTAAATGTCATGTTTGGCTTCAGTTCTGAAACAAGATGGGTTGAGCAGATAGTCTCTATGAGCCATTTGATGGAAAATATATGAACAATTATCCCAGCCATAAATTAAAACATGGCATTAATTAAAGCAGCTAATAAATTAAAGCAGCTAATAAATTAAAGCATGTTCTTCTGATTAATGTTCATTGTTGTCTGACAGTAATGATTGTGGGTCAAAAGTTTCAGTTAATTTGACAGTACTGACACCTACTGGCAGCATAATTCACATCACCGGTATGAGAAACAGGGCCAGCGTGTTGGGTGCAGTTGTTATAAATAACAGCCCTTGTAAATAACTCTAACATACATACAACATACATACGTACATACATATATGTAGAAATACACATCTATCACATATATCTAGTTTAAAATGTATGAAAATGAATCGGAATACATACAATGAACAATGTGTTATGGCAGATAATTTAAATGCTTTTTTTAATTTCTTTTTTTAAAACTTTCCATGTTTGCTACAATTAATCTCCCCAGGTGCTGTCAGGTGTTCACAATTTAGGGGATATATAATTGTGCTTAGGGTAAATCTAAAAATTAAAGCTATTAAAATGTGTGTTCCTTATCTTTGTAACGATTTTAGTTCAGAATCATCGTCGCTCCTGTGGAGCAGTTGCAGTACCTAACTCGGACACATAGGGTCGCTGTGGCACAGGGAAACCTGAATACAGTGCGCTTGCTTGCGCAGAAGAAGCGGAAGTGGTGGAAATGGGCGGGGCGTCGTGTCGGCTGTCAGTCCGCCATGCTCCTCACTCTGCTGCAGAGCTGTGGACGGAGTGCGCTGACAGCAGCCACAGCCGGGACCCTGCAGGCCGTCAACATACGCTATTCCTCCTCTCACATGGCTAAGCGCGTGGCGGTGGTGCTGGCGGGCTGCGGGGTTTATGATGGGAGTGAAATTCACGAGGCCTCCGCTGTGTTGGTCCACCTGAGCAGAGGCGGCGCGAGCGTAAGTCTGCGGGACAAGTGTGTGTCTTCTGAAGTCCAGTCTGCACCGCAAACACTTAAAACGTGTCACCGACACGAAGTGGATGTAACCTTTTAATTTTCCTTAATATGGAAGCTCCCATTGTTGCGGTGTGACCTTCACAGCCTCTTCAACACTGGGGAATATTTAACTCACAAAGTGACCCGCACGTCGGTTGATGGTGCGTTCAAGGACCTGGGAACTCTTAAAGTTGCCAGCTGAGAAACTCCCATTTCCTAATTGGAGAAGTTGGTATAACAAGAAGTCAGTGCAGCAAAAATCTGCACATAGATTACTAATTCGATAAGATTAACATTTATACAAATAACGAGTCCTCAATGTAGTAAGGCAGGGGTGTCCGAGCTCAGTCCTAGAGCGCCAGGCTGGCTGCAGGGTTTAGCTCCTCCCAGTTGCAGCACACCTGATTGCAATGAAGGGCTCGTTATTGGGCTTTTACACTGCCTTGGCGATGACGTCATCATTAGACTCAGGTATGCTGAAGCAGGGAGAGAGCTAAAACATGCAGGACAGGTGCCCTCCAGGAACGAGTTTGGGCACCCCTGTAATAATGTATATACACACTATAATGTACAGGTCAATAGTAAAGCCAGAGCAAAGGGGGAAAATAAGATGCTGCAGCTGACCACGAACACTGAAGCAATTCTTCTGAAAATATTCTGAAGTATCTAAAACATGCACGATAAGATTGTCATGCAAATTGTATTCCAGACATTTGATATTTTTTGTGCTCTTAAAAGTTGAAAGTTTTAAATCTGGTAATGTATGAACGTTTCTTTCAAGATATTTTTAGTTTATGGTAATTTTTCAACCTTGTGACATATTCAGATTTCTCTACTTGGCATTTCTGCAAAACAAAACAAAACAAAAAGCTTTTCCATCAGGACAGTTCATTCTCCCAAGAAGAAGTTGTTGAGCTCTCAGGCCACGCCACCTCTCAGCAGGCACACGTCTGTTAAGCTGTTTGAACTTTTCAACTGCACAACTTATTTCTAGCTGTGTTGTACATTATTAGACATACAGTAAGTAGTGGGTGACAAGGGTTATTGTAAAATTCATGTTGTGCATCACATTTAGCTAAAGACCCAGATGTTCCGTTGTGGTGGAGAACAAAAATTGAGCTTTTGAAGAGGAAGAATACAAGATTTATTACTGCCAAAAAAAAAAAAGTTTTCAGGCAAGAACCTTCCGCATGTCACCAGTCGAAAAGTTGAAAACCTTGAACTTGAGTTGACCTTCTATCGCCGTGTGGTGGTCTCGAGCGAGAAGGAAGCTCCAGACAAGCCCAATGTTGAAACCTCAATGTCACACCTTCTTAGGGGAAATGGTGTCCACAGTAAAGTCTGATGGTGGGTGAATTGACGATTCACAACAGCAGTGTGAACAGAGAGCCACGTCGTTAACACCACTCGTGATTGAACAGGTTAATTCGTTCTCACAAATCTCGTGGTCACAAGGTCACACTCCATGTTGTGTCCCTGCATATATACATGTAATTATGCCTGAAAAATAACTCCATTGATTTACTCCAATTCTGAATCGGTCAAACATATTTTTGCACGGCTGCAGTGATTAAAAAGGTCACATCAAGCCCATCTGCTCCTTTTAATTGGGACTTTGATGCAGCAGCGTGTTTGCAGCAGCTTTAAGTTATGTTTTTCTTTTTAAAGAAAGTCTAGAAGAAATGTTGATCGGGAAATGTTTTTCTTTCGGACGTGGCTGGGGTATAGATGAGCTGTCGGCTTTGCGGTACCTCTAGTTTGCTTTGGAGTTTGTCAAACTGTAAGCCTGTGCAGCAACTCGCCTCACTGCTGCTTTTACCTGCTGCAGGTCAACATGTTTGCCCCAAACATCGACCAGATGCATGTGGTGAATCACCTGAAAGGCAAACCGTCTGAGGAGAAGAGAAATGTGTTGGTGGAGAGTGCCAGGCTGGCCCGGGGGAACATCCAGGATCTCTCTGAACTCAGTGTGAAAGACCACGACGCCATCATATTCCCAGGTTTGACTTGGATGAACAACACTGTCTGGACTGGATGATTGTGGTTTTGTTTGACCACGTCCTGCCGATTCAGTTAAATTTAGCACATTTGCGACCCAACAGTGGTTTCCTTTAACCATAACATTTCTTAACTACTCCTTAAACTTGATCACCTCACTTCTCCATCCATACGGCACTATTTAATCTCATTTAATCCTCCTAATTCCACAGGTGGATTCGGGGCCGCCAAGAACCTATGTACCTGGGCAGTGCAGGGGAAGGACTGCTCCGTAAACGACGAGGTTAAGGCGGTTCTGCAGGCGTTTCACGGCGAGGGAAAACCCATCGGACTCTGCTGCATTTCACCCGTCCTGGCTGCCAAGGTGTTTCCTGGGTGTGAGGTCACTGTCGGTATCGAACAGGACGAGAAGTGAGTCCCACTCATCTCACCGTTCTGGTCAAGAATCAGAAGGGTTGTTTGAACTCCTGGTGATTATTTTGGGAGTTCTGCGTCATTTTGTTAGAGGGACTCCAAGGGGAAAAAAAAGAATAAATTATATCACCGTTGAAATGTTCAGATACTAAACTCACAGCAAGGAGCTTAAAGAGAAAGGCATCACATTGTTTTGGTACCAATTTGTCCGTCCTTCTCTCAGGTGTCCAGGCACTGCCGACACGGCGGCAGCCATCAACCAGCTGGGCTGCAAACACGTGAGCAAGAGCGTCGGCGAGAGCCACGTGGATGAAAAGAACAAGCTGGTCACCACCGCTGCGTTCATGTGCGAAGCTCCAATCCACGAGATCTTTGACGGCATCGGATCGATGGTGCAGGGCGTCCTCAAACTTGCCTGATTCAACACCAATCAAAGTTTCTCTTGTAGATGCAGATGAATAGATTTGAACAATTGGCTTAAAAAGCACTTAGCGATACACTTGAAAGAAGCTTGTTGATGGTAGGTCTGACCGATACAATGTCTGATTCTTTTTTTTTTTTTTTGGTCCTTTTTTAATAGCATCAGACAAATGTGCTTCACTGGATCTTAGTCAATTACATTCTGCTGCAGTGGCTCCATTTAAAGTGATCAATGCAGAATGGGTTGATTGTCCGTATTGGATATTGTTGAATTACAATATTTAAATAAAATGAGAAAAACATTTTCTGCTTATTCATTATACAGCCTCGCACCACAGAAGTACTGCAATCACTTTCTTCCTACAGAGGCTTTGTCAATCATACTCAAAGTCTGTTAACTCCTCATGCTCGTTGCTTGTCATCCTCAAGTAAGAACCCAATATGGAGATCTGTTTTACCCTCTCTATGTTTCCTATCACATCGATCACCCCGTCCGCTCCCTCTGAGCGCAGCACTGATGAAGCGTTACCACTGAATTTCTCCACCAGGTGCTGCTGACTCAGTGGCTTCCTCCAGTGGCCGTAAAAGGTATCGCACCTGACTGTGCAGCTCAGCCCCTCGTGCGTCTGGAGCTCCAGCTCGCAGTACATTTCATCAAAGTTGGGCCGATTATCTTCAGGGTTCTCCATCCTTACTTTGGACAGCAGCTCCTTCAGAGCAGGACGGTCGATTTGAGCCTTCCTGAAGGATGAAACTGTCACCTGGTTGTCCAGCAGAGCGGAGCAGGCGTTGAACTGGAAGGAGTGCCTGGCCTGGTGCTCTGTGGCAGGCGAGGGGCAGTTTATGTACCTGGATGGAGGCACTCGGAGTGTAATGTGTCGGATCTGGCTGAGGTCAAAGGTCCCTGCCATCTTGTGAAGCCGTGCACGGGCTTCCAGAGCCGCGTCCACGGCCCAGTGCATCCCGAGGTGAGCCGGGATGCGCTTGAAGGCCACATCCTGATCTTCAAGAATCCACTTGAAGGAGCCAGAAGCTGAATCTGCCATTGCTGCAGGACTGTAGTCTTTGTAATAAACTCCAAACCCACAGTCCATATCCAGTATGGCAGGATTCCCCTGCAGGCCGGTCTGGGCCAGCTGAGCCGCCTCTAAGCCTCTCCGAGCAGCGTTTCCAATGTGCAGAGGTTTGGTTTGTGTGGCGGCGTTGGCCAAAGGTGCCCCGGCGGAGGAGGCCGCTATAGCCAGAGCATGGCTGCATTGTTCAGGGGACAAACCAAGGAGCTTCGCTGCGGCTGCTGTGCTCCCCATCACGCCAACAACACTGGGAGGGTGAAATCTGAGAGTGGAGAAAGACGGAACATCAAGACATGGTCTGACCTGAATTAAGATGTTTATTTGATCGGGTTAAACAATCATCGCCTGTGTTCTCCTTGAAAAATTATGCAAGATTAATGGTAAGAATGGCTTGTTTGAATTCAAATAATTACCAGATTCTGTCTAAGAATTTAGGTTTGTGTGGTTTGTGTATCTTAGTTTCATTATTAAGGCAGTGGTGGAAAAAAACCCCACATTTAACATTATGGTTTTTTTTGTTGTTTTTTTTATAACCAAGCCTTCTGTTGCAAAAAATATAGTTTCCTTTCTCAAAACCATGTCTCAGGTTTGGGTTTTTTCTTCCTTCCTTGGATTGTGAAATTACTAAATGTGCTTGACTCAACCTCAGAAGATTAGATAGTTTATTATCCAGGGAGGACTGGTGATGGTCACAGAGACATATCATGAGATCAATTAGGATCTCATGTTGCTCTATGGTGTCTTAAAAATAAAGAAAAACTGGGAGTATGAGGGCTGCTTTTTAAACCCGCAAAGCAAACCAGCGCGTCTCATCTCTAAAAGCATCAAACACCAAAACTCTCTGGCTTGATGCCGTCACTCAAGGCTTAATACAATATTTCTCTCCATATCCAAACTCCTCACCTCTCGGGGATGTTGTAGGCCTCTCTGGAGAACCTCATCAGTCTGCCCTGCACCTCCACACCGACGTTGAAGGCCAGCAGCAGGTCCAGGCCGGAGGGCTGGGTGGGCAGAGCGTCCGCCAGGGCCAGCAGCGCCGGCAGCACCGCCCCTGAAGGGTGAGTCGCAGGGTACCAAGTGTCGTCGA
Organism: Blennius ocellaris; assembly: GCF_963422515.1. Taxonomy (NCBI): domain Eukaryota; kingdom Metazoa; phylum Chordata; class Actinopteri; order Blenniiformes; family Blenniidae; genus Blennius; species Blennius ocellaris. Next base: position 22,193,872 of record NC_137655.1, on the reverse strand, counting down.
AGTCCATGGAGTGAACCTGACGTTAAACGGTAAAGACGGGAGCTGCTGATCAGAGTTCACACCAGAGTGAATGTTGTGTTTTCAGCTTGACATGACGGGCGGTTTGTCGGAACTTACTGCGATCCCATTGACGAACGCCGCATAAGGAGGAGGCAGGCTTATTGATTCACCCCAAACACTGCTTCTTTCCTCCGATGAGAACAGCTTCAATTTATTCAGGGACGATGGAGAAAAGTAACACAAAAGTGATTATTTCTTAAGACAGGCGAACGGAGCAAGTACAGAAAAATAATATATTAAAGTTTGTCCAGATTCTGGCAGAGTCGAGATAGATGTTTACAATCAATACTTTAGTATATCAGCGTCAATGCAACACAAAAAGCTTTTAATAATGACCCTCTAACATTTCGTCCTGATCGTGTGCTGACATAACAACAACAGACATATGTAAGAGCCAACATTGCTGATTACATTATGAAACCTAACCAGCAACTTCCTGTTGTTCTAGCTTGACTGCAAAATGGATTATTTCACAGTGAGCCTTTTCAGTATTGCACCCTGTTTTTGGAGGCTCGGCGTGAAGTGTGCCACAGTGTGGTTCACTGTACCTGGCTGTACTTCAGAACTTTTTTGAAGACAGCTGTCCTGGTTCCTAACAATCCCACACCCAAGGTGTCCAGCATCATCCTCTTGCTCCTGTTAATCACACCATCTGTCAGCTGAGTGGCGCTGAAGGCATGAATAGCTGCCCCAAAGCTCTCCGTAATACCCTGGAAAGGTGAATGAGAGCCAGTCAGTCCAAAACCGAGCGACAGCACAGGACGTACCACTGCTGAGGATTTAATCAGGCTGGAACATGAAATAGAAGTTAATGGAAAAAAAACAAACCCCAAACACTTTGCAACAGGAGCCTTCATCAAATTTAAAGTGTGAAAAGTAAACCCGTGGTACCTTGTGCATCATCTGGGTAGTTTCTTCAAGTGAGAACTGTGATGGTTAAATGAAGGGTTCTTCCACTCATAGAAACATTTCCTGTGTTGCTATTGTCTGCAAAGCAAGGTGGCAACACGTCTCTTGCATTTGTCAAACGATACCAAACTCAACGGAGTGTCTGCTGACTCAGCTGTCTCCAACCACAAACCATCTCCTGCTCTGCATAATACAAGCCATTGGCAAACACATGGTTGGTACATACGACCCTTGAAGAACCCCTGTCCCGCAGCGGAACCTCACCCCTCCCTCCCCTACTTACTCGCTGTCTGATCAACCCCTGAAGACCAGTTCTGCAAAGACGGTTTATTTCATTTGATGCAGATGACCGTGAACTTCTTCGACTCCTCACTGAAATCTTGTCACTTTGTTTTACTTCCATTTTACCACGATGTTCAACACCAGCTTCTCTTTGTCTTTTCACTATGCTGTCCTCACTAGAGTGCAGCAGCTGCAGTTATACAACTAAACTCTTCCTTTCTAATGATCAAGTTATGAGCGTGACCTGCAAAAAACCAACCTTGTTAATGATTCCCTCGTTTCTTTAAGGTGATTAATGGATTCATTGTGTTCTGGTAAGAAGTTCCCCACACTTCAACATAATACGTGAGGTATGGAAGTACCAAGTTACAGTATAAAGTACAGATTACATTTTAATCAAGGTATAGTTTTGCTTTATTTAAAATTGAGAGGCTTTTGGATATTTTTGTTTTTGAGTGTCTGACGTGAGGTTGATAATTTGATCTTTTCGGATCAATTATAACTCCCAAAAACGTCTTCTCATTTACATTTTCAATTGGGGTACGTCAATAATTATTTGCAGTTCAGAAATCATTTTGAGACTGCCAAACATAAGTGTATTAGTTTTTTGTGTATTTAAAGATCATTTATTTATGTCCACCTACTTTTTAAAATTATATTTCATTCCTTGTTCACAGTTTGCATAAGTTCATCATAATTATCACCACTGTAGACTATATTTGCATCATCTGCAAAGAGAATACGTTTTAGAACCTGAGATACATTAAAAATATCACTGATATACACATTGAACAGTTTCGGGGGACACTACAAGCAATGCCAAGTTTATCTGACGTGTACTGCCTCATTATAACGTAGCTACTGTACCCTTCCCAGCAGCCACTCCTCCAATTTCATATTTTTCCAGCTTATTGAGTAAGATTGAATGATTAATTGTATCAAAGGCTTTAAAAAAAAAAAAGATCAATAAAGATACAAATTGCACATTTATTCTGAACAAGTGCATTAGTGATTTCTTGGATTGCTTCAATTATGGTCATCTAGGTTGTTCTTTTGGTTCTAAAACCACAATAGCGAAGATGTTGTCAATGACTGTGGCACTATGAGACGTTATCCTGCTTGGTTTGGTTTGGTAATCGGAGACAGAGACAAACTGCACATTATGTTGGTAAAGTCATCAACAGTTTTGAGTTCAAGACTGCAGATTCAGTAAATTTCCTCAAACTACCAACAGAAGTAAACTCAAAACAACTTCCTTAGCAAGAAACACATTTCAGAATATAAGTTTTTGGTTTTTTTTCTCTCAAAAGGAAACAAATAGTCCACATCGGCAGTTTAAAAGTTGAGACTCACCCTTGATAGTATCCGATTCATCATCAGTCCCTCAGTGTTTCTGCTGCTGCAGTGTAAACGCACTCCTTTCTTTCAACAGATTAGTTGTTGTCAAATGAAACGTCGCGTAAAAGTGACCTGCACCTTTGAAGCTTCAAATAAAATAACAAAGTCCACTTCTGCAAAGGCCGTTTATTTCTCCAACGTGGGGCATCGCCGCCAACCTTTTCCACAACAGAACACACACCAGTGAAGTGGGCCTTTTATTTGATTATGCTTTTTTAGGGCTGGTCTGACAAATTTCCAAAGTGGCTAAAATCCAAAAAGGATGAGAAGTGGAGTTTTTCACTATCTGGATGTTCCGTTTTAACTGTGACAGGATTTTTCTGTATTGTGAAATCTTCTGAGCTGAAGCTTTCGTTTTAACACTGAGTGTTTCAGAATGAAAGCGGGTGTTGTAATAAAGTGGCAACTACTGGTCAGCTGTGACCAGTAATTGTCACACTTATTTGACCTTCTTCTGCTTTTCAAAGCTTTCACAGACTCACGGATGTTAAATGGCATCTGACTGCACAAAGAAGTTCACAACTGGGAAATTTTAGATTTAGTCTACATATGACATCAAGTCTGTGATTTCAAAACAATGGGAAGTGGCTCGGATCTCTTTTTTGTTGTGCTGCAATTAATTAAAATGATGCTGCAGAGAGCAACAAATAAGCACAGGGGTCATTCTTATTCACTATTAATGTGAAACAATGAGGACAACTGGTCTGAACAGAGGAAAACAGAGGCTAAAGACTAATTTTCAGAGCTAAACTTGTGTGTGTTTTCATGTTTTAATGTATTTTCCTCATGTTCAATTATGCACTTAAGCTGCTTCTTTAAATATTTAACATAAGCTCTCTCTCCCTTCGTGAACATAACATGAATGTCAGAGCAGTTATTTTATTTAGCAGACAACTTTCCAACCACATTTCTTACTTTTCACTGATAAAATGTGAAGATGAACTCTTCTGATGCATCCTTTGTGTTAAAGATGTTCAAACGTTGTATTCAAATCATATTGTCACATGTTTGAATGCGACTTTTTTTCCCCTCAACAATGTCTTTTTATTTACAAATGTAACAAAACAATATAAAGACAGAAACTTTACATCAATTTCTTACAGTTACTGGACCATCTGTAAACTTACTAATCACATTTTTAAACATATTGACGACAAAAGGGAAAATAAAGCATAACAGGTACAAAGTCACTTGGGTTATGTATCAGTGTTGGCAGCTGCCATGTTTTCTACAAAAGAGATACATGGCTGCCAGGTTACAGAATGTTCAGGTGGACCAGCGAATGGTTTATCTATTTTTTTCTAAATTAATATGATGCATGACTTCTCTAATCCATTGGCCATATGTTGGAGGCCGGGTTCCATTTACGTAGAATAAGCCTCCGAGCTGGCAGGGAGCAAAAGCCCATCATGTTTCTGAAGAGCTCGGGGAGAGGAGGAGTATCTTTAAAATGTATAAAATTGTCATGTATTTCCATCACTTTATACCAAATCACTAAATAAGCAACTTTTTTTTTTTTTTAAATGAAACCATTGGGGTTTTTTGCGTTTTTTCTCTTTTTTAAGTTCGCAAAAAAATCTATATCATAACAAGTATGTGACAAATAATTAAGATCTATATCTTCCCAGTTACATCCAGGGCCAGTTGACAGTCCCACGCATGGCAAATACTTAGACAGACAATCAGACACATGCACATTCACACCTCACTGTCAATTCAGAGACTGACAGGAAACACAGAGACTCACAAAACCTTCAAAGTCCACAAAGAAAGGCCTCAACCTGGAATCAAACCTCATTGTATTTGCTGTGAGGCAACAGTGCTAAACACTGTCCCTCCTTGTACATTCTGACAAGATTCCTGGAATGATATGGTGCGATTAAATGGCACAAAATAAAAATACTGTGTGCTCCTTATACAAATGTGAATATACTGTAATTGTTCTGAGTGGATTTGATGTTAAAGTGCAGTGAAAACACTGGGTCCAGGTGCTGCCGCTTGTTCCAACAGTGTGACTGACTGTATGATAGGCTGTTGGCTGCATTTCCATCTCAGTTGCAATGGGTGTCACTCTTTCCATATTTTCGAAGCATTTCATTAGAAGACTTAACTTTTTCCTGCCGCGCAGTTTCCAATCCATCAGATATTCTTATGGGACGCGTATTGAAACTAATTCCACTGATTGATTAAATCATCACAGGGGGGACGTGGTTCGTGATCTTTACGCACGAACAGACAAAAGCAAGCGGCTGGCAGAGGCGGTGCACGCGGGTCCCTGGAGGTGATTTAAACAGTTAAACTGTTTATTTAGCGAGTCGAGCCCCTTGGTTGCGTACGCGCTCACGCGCACGCGGCCACTCCAGGCTTCATAAAGCAGGAGCTGCGGCTGAGTGTCCTCAGTCAGTGTGTTTTCCAGTGATCGTTCCACACAGCAGCAGCAGCAGCAGCAGCAGCAGCAGGTCGGAGAGGAGAGGACAGACGATGGCAGTGGCCGACACGGAGCGCGGAGTGTCCGGCTGCGCGGACTCGGGCAGCCCGTTCTCGGAGATCGTCGAGCTGAACGTCGGCGGCCAGGTGTATGTCACCAGGCACAAAACTCTGATCGCAGTCCCGGACTCGCTCCTGTGGAACATGTTCAACAAGAAGTCCCCCAAGGACCTGGCCAGGGACAGCAAGGGGCGCTTCTTCTTGGACCGGGACGGCTTCCTGTTCCGCTACATCCTCGATTATCTCCGGGACCTGAACCTGGTGCTGCCGGACTACTTCCCCGAAAAGAGTCGACTTCAGAGGGAGGCGGACTTCTTCCAGCTGCGGGATCTCGCCAAGCGCCTCAGCCCGCGGGTGAGTAAGGACAACTCCATCAGCGAGGAGATCAGCCAGAGCGACACGGAGGACGGCGCGCAGCAGTGCGGCTCCTCCGGCGGCGGCGGCGGCGGGGCGGAGACTTTACGCACGGTGTCCGTCGGCGGGGCCATGCGCTCCCCTTCCCTGGACTCCAAGAAGTCGGGCTACATCACGATAGGATACCGCGGCACTTACACGATCGGCAGAGACATCCAGACCGACGCCAAGTTCCGGAGAGTGGCGCGCATCACCGTGTGCGGTAAGACGTCTCTGGCCAAGGAGGTGTTCGGAGAGACGCTGAACGAGAGCAGGGACCCGGACAGACCCCCGGAGAGATACACGTCGCGGTACTACCTGAAGTATAATTTTCTAGAGCAGGCGTTTGACAAGCTGACAGAGGTGGGCTTCCACATGGTGGCCTGCAGCTCCACGGGCACCTGCGCCTACACGAGCAACGATCCCAACGAGGACAAAATATGGACGAGCTACACCGAATACGTCTTCTGTCGAGACTAACCGACAGCATCCGTCGTATTCGGCGTACACGGACATTTCATATTCCAGAGGGGAATGTAAACAGTATTGCATTTGCTGTTCTGAACGTGCTGTTTGTGTATGAGTGACTGCAAAAAAAATAATTAAGACACATTAAAACGCCCCCAAAATGCATTATACCCTCAAACGCGTGACAGCATGTCAAGACAATAATTTGGAGATTAAATGCATAATTGAGTGCATCTCAATTGAGTTGACACCTCCATCCAAAGATCAGAAAGTGTGGTTATAAAACTAAAACGCCATCATCTCCAGCGAGTAGAACTGCATGTCAATGTTTCACTCATATCTGACTCAGTGCTGTGTGAATTGAGTGGCATCCAGGAAACAGACAAGCAGCAATTAGTATTCAGTGTCATTGTAACTTCTAGGCTTGCTTGAGCAATTGTTTGGCCAAGTTTTGTATTATCTAATAGGCTCTTATAGCACTTCTATCACTGACATGATTGTAAGCGTATGTTGGGTGTTGGTAGAGTTGTATTTGTTATCAACTTGTTCAGACTTAATAAAATCTTCTACTCTGTTATTCTCATTCCATATTGTCCTCCGAACAGACGAACAAAAATGTTGGCGTTCCTCTCCCTCCAACCTTTGAAAGGGAATCAAAGAGTCACCCTCAAAGAGAGATGCCCTCTCCAGAAGTCTCAGCGCCGTCATGGCACCGAGGCTGTCAAGCCTCACAAAGTGTGTTACGTTGTTTTTGACCCAGAAGGAGCTTTGTGTGACAGAGAAGTGAGTGTGTACTTGTCATCGTGCTCATGCCTGACAAAAAAAAAAATCCTGACTGAACTTTCTCTGGCTCTCACTTGTGTGTGGCTCTTGTAAACTTGTGGTTTTTCGCCCAGCTTCATGTTTTAGTAGAAAACCTCCATGGCCGAGATGGAGGGAGCACACATCGCAGGAGGATCCGTTTCCACTGATCCATTTTGTCACATAAATGCAGTGTGGATGCAAATAGTGCAGCTGTGCACACATGATGTCATTATCATTTAGAGTCTAAATAATGAAAGGGTCCAGCTGCACACAAATGTGAGGGTTTGGGCTGCCAGGGCCTGTGGCTGAATGGCGGCTGGAGTGGTGTGCGTCTGCTGTGAGAGCAGAATATTTTGACTGGCCTGAGTACAGCAAGTCCAGGATTAAGTGTTTTATTCAAAACAGACATGAGAAAAGGCCTTTTTTTTTCTTTCTAAACTAGGAGAGAGATTATGGGACATCAAGGGCTTACGGTGGAATAACCTCCATGGGGGTCTGGGAACATCCAGAGGGATCATGTCTGGGATGTCATGTGCTGAATATATCAGTCTACTTTATATTAGCTTTTAGGAAAACATTTACGCAAATGTTCTTGTTCAAACAGGACTGAAAATCATCTTTGGGTTTCACATTTTGAACAAACTGTTTAAAGGTAAGCCTCCTATAAATGGCTTCCACATGAAGGGAGCGCTCTCATTAAGTCAATTTGACACGCCACAGCAGGAACAGCACAGGTGTGAAAATTAATAAATAAAACAAATAAATAAAGATAACTGAATTCCCCTTCACCTTCTTCAGTTTCAAGATGCTGTTGGTTCACTTACTGTCACAGTTTAATGAGACAACTGAACACATTAGAGCTGTCATCAATTTAATCACGAGCACCTGGGCCTTTTTTTTTTCCCTACCGTCTCAAGGTAAAAGTCTGCCAAACCAAAGTTTCAAAAGCTTTTTAAACTCCAAATTAAAAAAGAAGTAAAAAAAAAAAATTGGATTAAAATTTCCATTCACCATGACAGCAGCTTGACAAAGTCGCCTAGAATATGAATTAATGTCCCATTATATTTGAAGGACTGGTCATTTAGGTTGGATGGACAGCAATTTTTCATGAACTGGTATGAACTACCCAATAAAAGTGTTGGTGAACAGAATCTGGCTCCTCACAAGGTTGATGCAGTGGAAGCAGAATATTTAAACTTCAACCACAATCTTGCAAGAGACCTTATTGTTCAACTCCCACGTTTCTTCTCATTCTTCCAAACTCTCAGTTTTCAGAATATAGGAGGTAATATGCTGGAAGGAGCAAAACACTGACATGGAATTCTGGCAATTCGAGAATGTTTCAAAGTTCTAAAAGTTGTGAGTTCCACAATGTGTGAAAATTGTTGAATTTGTAAAGGCTGTAGAATTTGAATGAATGGAAGGCTTGTGTCAGGTCATCATTCAACACTTAGAAAATACAAACACTAAAACAATAGTGTTCACTTTAAATGAACAAGAAAAGCCAGTGGCTTGTTTAGGCCTATCCTTGATGTTGAGAGTGTATTGAACAATTAATAAGTATTAAAATAAGTCCCATAAAAAGGGTTGATTCATGCATTCATTCATTCATTCATTCATCACTTCATTTTAAAGTACTGTAGAGGCAGTACATTTCACAAGTGGAGTTCACAGGTCTATTTAAAATAGTTATGTTCCTTTTTTGCATGTTTCTGCTTTGTTTTCCAACTATTACACACAAACACAGTACTGTTAAGAAAAAGTATCTTGGGATTCTTTTTTTTTTTAACAGGGGTCATCAGAACAAATCATTGCAACTGGCATAAAAGACTTGGCTTGTTTTTCTGTAATACCCTTGAAGGGATGATCCCTTTGAGAATCATGCAGTGTATTTTGTTCACTTGCAGCCTTAAAAATACATAAAAAGAGGTAACTAGTCAGATAGATAAGAGAGGGAGACTTAGAAAAGGTGTCTGCTGTACTGAATGTCTAGATAATCATATTGTGTCAAGGAAGTTCTCAGCTGCAATATCATTTAAGAGGAGTTGTTGTGATTTTAGTCTCAAAGAACAGAAAACTGACAGGAAACTTCTTGCAGTGGCATCTATTTACCTTTTTTACTTGAGAGAGGGTATGAAATTAGAATTGTAAATTGTTCAGTTGGTGATCTATATACTGTATAGAAGGACATTTTGGGTTTGTTTGACTTGAATTCACACCACGTGGCAGGCTGGGTGACACGTAATGGAAATAACAGCTGCTGTGAGATGATTCATTATACTGATTAGTAATACAATAATATAACTCACTGTAAGTCAGCAGCCAAGATGACATCATAGTTATATTCAAATTATTGTTTGAACTTATTGATTATGCTGCGCCTAATGTCTTATGACTTATAAAAAAATATACATACAATTTTTGTTAAAACTTGGAATTTGTTGTACTTTTCCGCTAGAACATTCATGGTCATCTTCACCCTTTGCAGTAATTGTAGAAACACAACAGGCAGGAAGAATTACCCTGTTTTTGTGTGAAGTGCCTGTCATTGGATCAAACGCAGGGAAACACCATTGATCAGTCACCGGCGCATCACAAATCACAAATCAACCTCTCACTACACACAGTGTGAGTAATTTAGACACTCGGCAAGTCTTTGGACTGTGGGTGGAAACCCACGTAAACACCGTGTAACAAATGGTGTCGTTCTTTGCTGAACAAGTAATTCAAGCTGTTGCAACACATGTACATTCAAACGCTTTTGTGTTTTTCAGTGCAATTTGGCCAGAGAGCATCGTTTAGCGTTTTCAGAGATGCCCATTGGCTGTTTTTTTAATTAAATGATAAGAAGTCTGTTCAGACGTGACTTTTTTGCTTTTTCCCCCCCACGTGTTTTAAATGTGGATAGAGTTCGAATTTTGTAAACCAGTCAGTAAGACATATGAATATGACATAGTTTATATAATCTGTCCATATGCTTTTCTTCAGTTTTAATGATGGAACATGCCACAGCATCCTCTATAATTAAAAAGAAAAGTACCATAAATGTATATGTGCTGGCAGGTTGTGTCTCTTTAAGTTTTCGTAAACATCAGCACTCCTTTAAGCGTTATTGCATTTGAGGGACTTGCTGAGAACGGACAGTAAATGAGGTGTAAGTCTGTCATGCAGCAAAGGTCCACAGTGAAATCAAACTGGAAATATTGGACTTATATGACTGGCGTCTCCAACACCTGCTCCGTGAGATTCCCTGCAAACAAATAAAAAGTGGACTGAGCCCATGACTAAATTCAATGAAAAAGTTTAACTTGTTATTGAGTTTTTCTAAGTCTCAAGTCAATGTGTTTTCAAATGGAAAGTGTAAAAAAAAAAAAAAAATGCTTCTCCATTCCTCTTTTTAGAAAACGAGAAATGCCTTTATCAATGTTGATGGGATCATGAGGTCGTTCCAGAAGATTGGACATTTTTTTCCGGTAAGCTGATATAAATATGAAAGGTTGAACATGACTTGTATCCTCGTAGGATACCATTCTGAGTCGTGCTCTGCTGGATAAATGTATTTGATATTTGTTTGAAAATGGTTTTAACCTGCACTTGATTTATGTTCATGTGTACATCTTCAAATACTGCATAAAAGTCTGTTCCAGGAGTAATATGCTCAAGCTATGTCTTTGTCAATGTCCAGCAGGCAGCAGCACTTTCATCAACAACTCATGTCTTTGATAAGGTTATAGGAATAAAATGTGGAAGTGATCATATATGGTCCATTGCTTGGAAAAGGGTTAAAAGATAATAAGGCAAATAGTGGAGCTGATTGGCTTCTAATACGAAGTGCAGAGAGATCGTATTATTGGGAGAACTGACAATGAAATTTAAAGGGATTGTGGGGAAGTTGAGAGGATGCATGCTCTTTAATAAAAACAAATGTAGTGTTGCACAATGTACCAATGTTGAAAACAAACAAGTTTGTTCTTCTCCTGTCATATGTACGCTCTCTATAAGAGAAGGACAATACCAACAAAAGCAAGACTGATTAGATCCACTTCTGCGTTCACTTCAAACGAAACAAAGAGGCCACAGAGAAGTGGGTATGAAAAGATTTCTGACTATTGACTACTTGAATGGAAACATTCTCGCTATGATGAAAATAGCAGCAGCAGGAGCAACAATAACAATAAAAACATTACCGGTTATGTTCCATTAAGAGAGGAATTTGGATTATTTTTTCAGTCCAGAGGCGTGTGTGTGCGTGTGTGTGCATGTGCGTGTGTGTGTGTTCTTCTGCCTCTATTAGCATCAAAGGCCTAAACTAGAAATTCATGGCTGAAATAAACACATTAGTTGAAAATGTTGAAGGGAAAAGACTTGGTCCTGCCCAGCCTGAAGTGGTGACTCTGCCTCTGGAATCAGCAGCACCAGGCACATCCTCACATCAGGCCAAATGACGTCCATGACAGCGTGCCGCACGCAAAACTGCTTTCCGATGAGCACCGCCGTCTTATTTTAGATTCCCTTCATTTCAGACTCCTGCTTTATTATTCCGAACGCCATCATTTCTGATCTAATGTAACGCCGTTCCCAATCACCTGAGCTGAGACGCTGCTGTCTGTTCATTCGCCTGGCCATTAAACCTCCCACCTCTCATAACAGCTGAGTTCTTTTGAAAATTACAGTCATCAAAGAGAAAATGCTCTTTTCACAGCTGCTCAGCACCTCCGTGAAAGCCTCTATACACAGGACCACTTGTCTCACGCAGAGGCCTTTCATTTGAGATTTGTGCTGAAGTTTTTAGGGTTATTACAAATCAGACATCTTTTTCAGCAGGCGAGACGTTGTTATTGTCTTAATACAAATAGTTTTGAATTATGTGAGGCTGCACCTGACTGCAGACACCTGTTGGGTTTTTTATAGTTTATCACTGCACAAACCCGGCAATATTTGTATGTTCATTAATTCTATTCAAAAACAAATCTCTGTAAGTTTCATTTAAGTAGAATCCATTGCATCAGAAAAACAGATAATAAGCAGATGCCTATTCGAAATCCTTTCATCCGTTTTGTATCCTGCTTTCGATCGAAGGACCGGTCACAAGCATGAAGGCATGTTAGAGCCCGACATGTAACAACGACCCGAATTGTTATAATATATGTTGTAATAAAACCCGAAATGGTCGATAATGAGCCTGAAATGGAATTTAAAAAGTGTGATAAAATCTAAAATGTAGCAACTGGTAAATAATGTAAAAAGACCCTGAGCTCAAAACTTAAAACTTTTAATATTACATTATGGGACAAAATATGTTTCCCCAAATATTGTAATCATTATATTACATCATCAAGTGGGTCAGTGATTTATGGTTTGGACTTAAACTTGAACTGCTTCAATTTGAATAACAGTGAAATAATGAGTTCTAGATTGGACTATTTGTTTATACATATATCTACAGTATATACAGTTTATGGTATTTATGTAAGATTGCTACTGCCCAAGTTATTTATAGTCTTTTGTTCTCTATAATGTGTAATCTAGTTCTCCAATCATCAGTACAAAATAATGTATAATCATTAAACATATCACGATCACATGTGAATCTTTTCACATTATTGACCGCTTATTACATTTTGGGTTTCAATACATTATATTTTATATACAATGTGGGTCCTTGTTTAATTGTTAACAAGGCAAACAGAAGGTAGGAAGACAGTCACACCCTCTTCCTCGTCTTTGGACTGTGGGATGAGATCAGAGTACTCAGGAACTCCACGCCTGCACTGGGAGAACAAACATGTAAAACTCCACACAGAAAGGCCTCAGTTCAACCCGGGGATTTTTCTGACTGAGGCGAGAGCGCCGACCACGACAGCAACATCTGGGTCCAAATCCATGTTTGGTGTCGTCTTTGTGTGCATGTTCGGCGCAGATGGCCACATTTTGTCTCTTTGTTCCGGATATAGATAGTGTTCATAATAGTGCATGTAAAGCTACAGAATGATGTCATGTATAACACCAGAGGCCTTTTCTGTTGCTCTGGGTTGTGTGAGTCACCCTGTGAGAGAGGATTGAGTCCACAATGACAGGGTTGCAGCCACACCGACGCGTTCCCCGTTCCAGTGGTATTCACGTGGGTTCGCGGGGCTCGGGTTGGCAGCCAGCAGTCTGGTTTCAGACTTTCCACATCTGGCTTGGTTTTTTGCAAGGAGGCGATTTTGAGCGTATAGGAGACACAATTACAGAGTGCAGACGCAGAAATAATAACTCTTGAGGACATACTGTCAGACGCTCGCGTCTCAGATTAGCAGCAGTGCAGATTAATGAATGGAAGTGGACAGAATTGTAATGTATGGTCAGGTGTTATTATTGGAGTACGTGAAGGAAGAGCGCAGCGTGTCCAGATATGGGACAAAGTGTGGTAATTGCTCTGCGAGCATGGAAGCAGCAATCAATTCCTAACAGCTTCTTTTCATTTCAGAAAATCAAGCTTTCTCTACCACACTGACGTGAACGTACATTTTAACAATGCTCTGGACTCAATTAAAGATTAGCTGTACTTGTGTAGCACTGTGGCAGGAATCACTTTAATTCTAGGGTTGTACAGGAACCACGGCTTCCAGGCTTCCCTTCGCAGCCTCCTCTTCATCTATTAAAGTTGGCTCGGCCGCCGAGGGCGCATGTAAGTGGCTTATTCTCTGTTCTCGCTGATGGTTCAATGACAAAATCAATGCCATCTGGTTATCTTTGGTTGGTCTAAAGACTGGATGCAGGCTATTAAAGCTGTAGCTTCCTGGGATTGGCCGAGGAATATTTTTTAGACAAAATGTCTCATAAAATGACTGATTGCTGTCTTCACACTTTGGGTTTTGCACTGATTCAATAACACAACTCATGAGTTGTCGATCACCGAGCCTCTGCGGTGCCAGGATGTGTGTTTTATCTCCTCGAAATATCAAATATACATGCTTACATCTTGTTCAGAAATACTAAACATTTACTTTCAATCTCTCCCATCAGGATAAAACACTTTTGTAGGTTGAAATGTCTTTTTCAATGTACTGCATCAAGTTACATGTACATGGGAATAGATCAATAGAGTTACGCAGCAGTTGATGACATGAGGGATGGAAACAGATATTCCTAATCATCCCTTTGGCTCTGATTGCAACTCATCTAAACAGTCTGCTTTCCACAGAAATACAACATAGAGTATATCCAAAATCAGGTTTGGTTTCATGGAAAAGATAAAGGGTCTTATTATGTAATTAGGAGTAGTTGATTTTTCCATTTTGTTTGACATTGCACATTTCTGATGGGTGGAATTGATTTTTTTTCTTTCTGCAAAAGCCAGCAGTTTTAAAGCTTTTCAAAAGTGTAATAAATCGGCTGCTTGAAAGCATTTCGCAGGACATTGCTGCACAAATAAATGTTCAATTAAAAACACAAAACGCACATTCACAAAATGGAACTGAAATGTATTATTGAAGCAGGAACCTTTTCTCAGTCTTGTCAAACTGAGGATAACTTGTGCTTGACACCACATTATTACTGTGCGGCCTTGAGTATTCTTTCCGTCTTCATTTAAACATACAATCCTACTGAAATTACGTTATCTTTATGCTCAAGTTCATGTTTTGTACAGTCCTTTAGATTTCTGCTGAATTGTAATTCTACCTTGCATTTCTAATTAAACCCATGAGACTGTTTAATCTACAGCAGAAGGCTGCAGGGCCAAACAAATTAGGAACATTTTATCTGTTCCTTCCCCTTAACTCCCTGTAACCTAATTCAGAATTAGTCAGGATTCTGAACACAAAAAAAAAAAAAAAAAACTAAAAATGTACAGGCATTGTGTATTATTACACACCGTAATAGATTAAAAAAAAATGAGGAAACATCAGTCTCAAGCTTGCAAATCACAACAGCACTCAGCGGCTGATACAAGCACGGAGTTGGCTGTGGTGTTCAGATAAGAGAGAATAAATGCCGGCATCTGTCATATCAGATTCAAAGAACTGGTGGGGGGGGGGGGGGGGAAATGTTCTGCACACAGCGTTTCACAGGTGAATTCATACAGCGTGCTTTGTGCTGTGCGGCATTGCTCATCAGCACACTGGCTGTCTGACAACATCTCTATGTGGAACGAGAGAATAAACAGTGGAGCAGGAGCCCCTGCAGATATTATGTAACACAAGCTTAAATCAATATCAGCAAACAAGGATGGGATACAGATCTGTCAGGATTCTTTTGAACGGCTTCTCCCTTTAATTTTCACCAAAAAGCGACGAGGGGTCTCCGAGGAGACGCTTTCGAATGTCGGGACTCAGGACGTCCGTCAGCGCCGGCAGTGAAAGAGGGGAATTCATCTCAGCAGCTGGCGGCTGAAGAAACGCATGAGCTGCGTGCAGGAAGAGCAAGGTGATGGGAGTGTGACAACAGCCAGGGCTTTTTCCACGTTCAGGAACGAGGACGAAGATGAAGTGCAGAGTGCTGTGGAAATACTGGAGTGAAAATATTAAACATCTGTTTGGCTCTGCTGGCAGATGTCAGCCTCCTCTGCAGGACTTGTTTACAGGTTACAGCTTCATTAGACAACTAGGTCGAAGTCTTCTCCCCATCGCAGGCTGCCTTGGTTTTCAAAACATGCAGATCCTGCAAGGGCACGAAAGAGTCTACTATTGTTCCAGCCATTAACATATATGGCACAGCTTATATCGTGTTGCCAAGGCTACAGATGAACATCTAAAAGGATGTCATCTGTCTTCAGGATTTTTGTCATCGCCTCATTCCAGTACAAATGCAAACACGTGAAGCCGTCAGCGGTGGTGATTTTTTTTTCTTTTTCTTTTTTTTTTGGGGGTAGAAATCTTCATTTCTGTTGGAGAGAAAATCCAAATCAATGTTCTGCCACTGCTTCATCCTTCAGGCGAAACTTAGGCTGCATCTTCTGGCAAGCATTTGAAGATTTATTCTGATGGCTGTAAAGCAGCGCACCAATGAACTTTTGGGGAAAAAAGATATATGGATGGTGTTTTGCACATAACAACTGACACAGTCCTTAAACAGGAAGAAATGTGTCTGCAGCTGCCTCTTTCTTTCCACATCGATGTTCAATCGCTTCCACCTCTCTCCTCTCATTGACCATTTTCTTTTTTAATTCATCCACCCATTTTTTATGCAATATTATCTCATTCATATTTGGTGCTGAAGTCGATCCCCGGTGACTGTGGACAAACGTAGGTTACACCCCAGATGATCCACCGCTCCATCAGAGCGAACACAGAGAAACAGATAAACATACACTCTCACATTCACACCTACAGGCATCAAGACTCATCAGTGACGCTAAAAGGCATCTTTCTGGATTGAAGCTGGAATATTCAGGTAAAAATCTGGAGCACAAAGGGAGAAAACACCATCCCTCCTAGACTCCTGCTCTCCTTCTCTATCACTACCTTCACCAACGAAGTTGGCCGAGAAAGTTTTGTTTTTGTCTGCGAATACTTATCTATTAACTTCGCCAACAAAATTTTACCAACTTTTTGCAAAAACGACTCACCCAAATTGCATGAAACTTTCAGGGATGGTTTGTCATCATCGAAGAACCAATTGATTCGATTTTGGGATGTTGAAAACTAACTGCTTTAGAATAATCACCAAGAAACTTTGAAAAAAAAATCCCATACAAAGAGGAAGAGCGAGGCACCTCATGGATGGGCTTAAAGGAGATCAACGTCTGTTGCCATGGAGACGCTCCCAGCTCAGTGTTTCACGCTGTGATGCGAACTCGGTTCCGCAAACAAATGTGGAGTTGGCGAAGGTCTGCGCTCTACCGAGTCTAGCTCTACTTCATTGATGTTTCCTTTCTAGTATTTGGTTCTTTGTTTAAAAATATTTATTATCCTACGGCACAGTACAGAAATTGTTTTTCTTTATTGTTATTGAAAATTAAAAACAAGTGGAAAAAAAAACTATTATCCTCTAATTTGCAGCAAATAATACCAATGCTTAAAAGCTCATATGTGCCTTATTACAAACAACTTAATGAAAAAAATAGAACGCATTGTTCAAAGTAATTGAGCATTTTTTGGGGACATGTTGAGTAATTGAAGTAATTGAACATGCTGGATTCACAACAATGCAGGAAAATACAGGGACAGTAACCCTCAACAGATGAGAATAAATTATTGAGCCCCACTAATTTAATTTGCACAGAGGATTCAAAAGGGTCTCCCTCTGATGGCAGCAGCTGAAAGTGATGATTCAGAGCTTTGCATGTGTTTTAGATTTTCATCTTTACACCGTTTAATAACACGACAGATGTTCGTCAGCTGCTTCTATTTCCATGTCATCATCTGAATAATTAAAAGATGAGGCTGATACCGTTATAGATTTTTCTAATCAAAGCGTCTGTTCTGCTGCTTCCTTTTTACAGGAGGTCACCACACGAAGTCACCGCGACTTGCACCACAGACTGCTGCTAGGTTTTTAATACCAGAAGCCTTTTAGATTGCAGCCGGAGTTTGAACCTCAAGGCTTGACTCAATGCACAGCCAATTAAATGAAAGCAAGAGGATGAATCAGGAATAACATGTTCTTTTAAAAGTGGGAGTTCCGAAGTCAAAGCATGTTCTTCTGTGTCAAAGAGCTGCATTTCTGTTCAAAACACCTTAAAATCATACAGGCCAAAATGTGTTGTTAAGATGGATAAGTGTATTTATTATAAGTAGACAACAAATGATCCAGTAAAAAAATATACTGTGTCATTATGTAACTGCATATATTTCCTCTGAAGTGATCTGTTTACAGTCTGTTTAATTATCCTTTAGATTTTTGGAAGCTAAATCTGCTCCGCCAGCTGAACCACAGCCTGAAGTACCAGATACTACTTTATATTTGTTGTGGAATTTGCTTATATATACACTGGTACATCTATATGCACAAGCTGATAATGCCATTTAGTCTTAAGTGTATATTTGATAGTTCTAATAAAGTGAATTTAAATTATATTATACATCTTTTTTTTTTTTTTTAGAAACTTCATAATTTTACAAATTTCTTAGAAGTTATTGGTAATAAGTTAATATCAAACATTGAAAAGCTGTACTATAAATTCAGATAATTGTACATTGGAACTCATGAAGCTTCTGCTCAGGACTTCTTGTAATTGCACAAACAATATTGTATTAATTCACTTTTGCTTTTAACAAACTACCTACAACTTGTGTGATAACATGCACTGTTATGTTAAATAATATATACATATATCCAGTAAGTTGTAATGTTTTCTTCTAATAACCTTGTAAATTGTTGGACTCCAGTACTAAACAATAAAGAAATGTAACATGTGAATGTGACATTCATTTTGTAACTCCTGTGATAAGTGTAACTTCAGTTAGTTTCGCAAACTAAAATGTATTTTATCTTATAGCAATGGCCTAAAATAGCCTTTTCCGACTTTAGACCTCAGATCCGGGCAGCAAAAATAAATCATCCTTCCACAAAACCTGACTTTTGAGTTTTTAAAACTGCCCTTTAAAGGGTGTTGACTTTAAGTTAGGAAATAGTTGATGATCATACAGCAAAAAAAAAAAAAATAAAATAAAAAGAGCTCAGATTTAGTGTTTTATGAGCAATCCAGCAGAGACAGTGGTGCTTGTTGTTGTGACCCGACTCTCACAAGAAGCTTTCAGACCTGCGTCAGTCTCTGCCATTTGCGCAGACAGCTCAGCAGCCTTCAGTCGAAAACCACTCACGCATTGAAACTAAAACTGTACTTTTCTATTCTTAACCGGAGTCTCTCAGCTGGACCTCCTACAGTGGACCAGAGAAGCCGCTCGGCTCTGTCGGATAGTTGAACAGCTGGTGGTGAAGCCGGTGAGGTACCGGATGCCGATAAAGAGCTGTGAGATCATTGATCAGCGCATCTGAAGCCCTGCTGGGGTCAAACACAAAAGTACCGTTGTGTGTCACCAGAAGACTCGCAGCCTCGCATCGTGTGAAGCTGCTGCAGGTGTTTCATGCGAGAGAAAGAAACATCTCTGTGGAAACGACTGCGAGTTCAGAGCTCGATGAGACGGCAGCTCCTTCATCATTTCAGCTGGATCCGATTCAAGTGGCGGATCTGAAGAGCTGCCGGGACGTAAAAGATTTAAGAGCACCGAGAAAACGCTGCCAGTTTGGATTTCACTTTTATTTAAAACGCTGCTCTGCCAAGAGCATTCTCCAGTCTTTTATTTATTAACATGTTTGAGGACTTTGACTTTGTTTCGCACCATTTATTTTAAAACCCGGTGCACTAATTAACCTCTCGTTCACCAGTGTGGCCGTCAGGTGACCCCTTGAGGACGTTGCCAAGCTGTAAATAGTTGTTGCACACTGACGCATCACATTTTGGCCGATGACGACAATGTGACAGGTGGCCTGAGCGGGTCTGCGCGGTGCATTCCTATTTCATCACGAAACGCACGTCACGGTGAGACAGGCGACATTTAAATGACACCACAATCGGGGAAGATCTTCCTGGAAGTGTGACGGCCGTGTGGGGCCACGGCGGTGAAACAAATACGAACAGCGTGGCGGCTGCTCGGCGTTTCAGAGTCGAGGTGATAGCCTGACTTGGGTCACTTACCGTAATCTGAAGTTCAATTTTTGCAGCTGAGGCGTCAATCAAGAAAAAACTGCTCGTTAATCTGAAAACAGTCGTCTTGATTCTCTTCATGCTCCATCAGAGGTGACAAACTCAACGGTATTTTATTTTGAGAAGAAATATTGTGGTTTGTGGGACGTTTTCATGAGATATTTGTATACAACGTTTCCTTTAAATGGAAGAATCACAGTGATCTCTGTTTGGATCTGAAAACAGTGAAAAAAGAAACGTGTCAAGCTGCTGTTTCAGTAGGTCCTTCTCATCAGGCCCACTTTTAGTTTGTCCATTGGCTTTAACCAAGCCAAATCAGTTATTATTTCACTAAACTACTCTTTAGTTGTGGAAAATAATCTCCTCACTCCCAAATTTATTAAGTTGTGTTGGCAGTAACATGAAACATGCCAAGTTATATATACCTGCTTCAAAAGTTTTGAAACATCAGCAGTGCAACATTTACTTCCCTTTAGAAGAGCTGGTTTTCTGCAGGTTTGTTGGTAATAATTACCAATTACTATTTGCCATTATGATTAGAATTATTAATGATTAAGGATTAAAAAAAGGGCCATGATACATGGTGAGTGTTCTCACCTCGAGGCAAAACAGCTTCAGGTTGGAAATATGGAGTTTACATGTTCTTCCTATTGTGTGTGCGCATGGACGTCCTCCGGTTACTCTGGTTTCCCCCCACAGTTTGAAAGGTGTGCGTTCTAGATGAGTTGGTGTTTCCAGAATTTTAACATCGATGTGAGTGTGTGGGGTTCTGTGTGAGCTCAGTCAGCCTCCTGCAACTTTTATTTGGATCAAGCGGCGTAAGACAATAAGTGGATGGAATTACAAAAGATTCTTGTGAAGTGTTTAATTAGTCTTGAATGACACCTATGGAGCAGCAGAACTGTTGTCTCTCCTGCTCACTTCCCTGTTAGCTTGGACCAAGGCTTTAACCTGAACGACCTCGAAGGAGCAGAGCCTGAAGTCAGATTGTTTGACAGCAACATGAGCTGCAAGCAACACAGATAATAAATATTAGGCTTGTATGCCACTATCTGTATGGTGGGTAGTTCATCTTAATGGTTTGGTTGCTGCTTCTTCACTTTATCATTAGTTCATGTCCTTTACAATAAACACATTATTATATTTCATGTGCACAGCAAATAGATAATTTCTGCTTATGGTGATCATTGTGTCTGGGTCATTTTATTCGCAGTTCCACTTGATTCATAGAATGAAAACAAAATGTAACTCATGCAATTTCGACGTTGCCTGATCTGCTCACCTGGACCTGTCTGGGTACTGCAGCGTCCTGCAGCATGAGCCCAGAGCTGCTCCAGATGGTGGAGGATCACCTTACATTCCAGGTCAGTTATGACGTGTCTGTACGTCTAGAAGTGTGAGCGAGTGAATGTGATTGACGTTGTGAACTGCTTTGAGACTGGTGATGGACTGAAGACATGGCTATTCGTGTGAAATATGTTTATCTAACTGAAACTGTTGGTTCATTGAGCTGAATGCTTTGGGATGTCAAGTGCGTTCAATTCACATAGTAGCTATACTGTTTCCTTAAACATGTTTTTTTCTAGATGAAAACTAGATAAATGATAAAGATATTGGGATCTGGCAAAGTCAAGTCAGCTTATTATCGTATTTATTAATTTTAACACAATAGAAGAGTAATGAGACCAACACTCCGCTGATGAAACATTGTAGAATAAGGATTATAAATAAATTAGTATTAAAATCTAATTCAAAGAGAAACAAAACTAGCCAGTATTAGGAAGGCTATGATGATGACCTGAGGTACATTTACCAGGTTGTGAAAGCAAAACAAACTGTAGTAGCAAATCTTTATTCAAGCTCCATTTTAACTGATTGTTGATGTTTATTGTTAATATATAGTCCGCTCAGAGGCAACGTAGTATGCTAGCTGTGACAAATGGCCGTAAATACACACAATCAGCTTCAAGTCACAAGCCACTCTGCTTCCCTAACCCTCTATCGGTAATCAATTGTGTCTGCTGTTTCCAGGTCCTCCAGGTCAATAGCATAACCCCGTAGAATCAGGTATTTTATATTCAAAAACAAGACAATCGATTGGCGCTGTGGCTCCACCGTGGTCACGTCTACCTCTAGTCTTCCCTCCGTCGTTCTTCACCCACCCAAGTCGGCCTTGAAGGGCGTGACGCCGCTCGCTCTGGGATCAAAAGAAGCAGTCAAACTCAGACACAAAGGTTCATGACTGGCTGGGAGCCGCTCTGACTGCTCAGTCCTGCAGGGTGGACCAACGGTGCAGCATGAATGAAATTACAAGTGTCACCTAATGTAGGAATTATTTACCATGATGGAAAGGAGGCCACTGGTTTGGTCGCTGTAACAAGAGACTGAGGTGAAGTCTCATGATCACACGACCTCTGGTGTAGCTTTTTAGTGGCTCAAACATCAAAATCAAAACAAGTGCATAAAAAAAAGCTCTGAGGTTATGATTCTTTTAGTTTGCTGACTGAAATGAAATGATAAATTTGGGACGTAAAAACCACCTGAAGCCTTTCAGGGTTTTTTTTTCCTCTCCCGTGTTTCATGAACAGTTTCAAAAATTTGAACTTTGTTTGGTTGTGGATGTTCCACATTAAAAAAAAAAGTTTATTAAATGTATTTAATCTCAGAACGAAGCTGATTAAAGTCTTAATGAAAATAATAATTGACTGCTGTTGAATTGAAAATAGTACCAAAAGATAATAATTCAAATGCATTGGGCACTTTTCTTTGTTGGCAGTTCATTATGATTCGTTACGAAATAATTTTTGATTCATGTTGAGCTTCTATTTTTACTCTAATAAATATTTTCATACCAATAAATTACAATTCCTAGAACTCAGAGCACAGCAGCACCATGCCTCCATTATACTTGCAGTCAGACACATTTTCCTTTTATTTTCCTTTCATTATTTCTGATGTTATGCTGATATGAACTCCATATGTTCACTTAAAATAACATGCTTCTTCCTTCTCCTTTAAATAACATGCTTCTTCCTTCTCCTTAAAAAAAACATGCTTCTTTCTTCTCCTAAACCTTCTCAACTTTTTGTCAGTGGTGGAGTAACGATCGTCTTCATGCAATTTAAAGAAACGTTAGTTCTGGCACACTCTGTGCCCAAAATTTCAACAAGTGTTGCATCAAATAAAAGTGTGGATCCCAAAAGACCAATTAATTCAGATTTGGCAGAGAAAGTCCAACACTTCCTGCTTACAACACGAAGAGCTGCTGGGGTTTAGATTATTAAAGCCTTCTTGAGGTCACGGGCTTATTCTCTCTCTCTCTTTTTTTTTTTAAGGGATCAAACAAAACATTATCTTCTTTTTGAGAGGCACAGATCTAATTTGACTCATGTAGAAAGTAATAAACTTTCTTTTCATTTCATAAAAAAGATGCTTTAATCAGTTTTAACAAACCAGAGATGGGACTGTGAAAGGAAAAACGCTGTCAACCATGACTTGAAAACATTACAAATAAAATGTGAAAAATATGAACATTCAAATCAGCTTCATTTCTCCGAGATTCCCAGAAACATTCCCTCGGCCTGCTTTGAGGCTGAATGAACTCTGGTCCACCTCCATTTTTCTCTTGTTGTTAGTTTGGCGAATGAACGTGTGTGAAGCTCCTGGAGGACGAGTCCCGGCACTGCTAAAATGCTGACGGCAGCTCAACTTACAGGAGACAGTCGACCCAAATTAAGATCCCCCCCCTCTAATAGACTGACCGTGTGATGTGCAGTTCAACCCTCACAATGAATGTTTGTTTGAATTGATGAAGAAGCCAATCGAATTTACACAGACCTAATTACCGGCTTCTGCTTCCTGGTGCAATCATCCCGGAGTGTTGTAGACAATCATGCGGTTTCATTTCCTTGTTCTCCCCCTCAAAATGCTCATATTCGGTTAAAACTCATATCTTAAACGTGACTTTTATTAACAATATGCAAAGTTTGTTGGCTTGAACAAATGAGGGAATCTTCATGTTGTATTCCGTCTCAAGTTCGACTCGCTCTGCAACGAAAAACATTTTCTTCTCTTTTTCCAGTACAGCCTTTAGTTTAAACTAGATTAAGTTTTGATCCTTCATTCATCCAGTCATGAAATATAGATTCAGAACTGCTGGAGGATTAAGTCCCAGATATGATGGTGAAATGTTGAGGTGGGTTAAGACTGGGACCAAAATCCTGCTGCAGCGACGATCAGCCATGTGCAACGATATCATGTGCTCAGTAGTTGATCTTTTCATTGGATGTTTATGCTGATTTGAATTACAGGTATAATCAGAACTGACTGGTACTTGTCAGCTTGTCAGCTGGGCTCCCTCTCCTGTAATGTCATTAGGGGACGTGGACAATTATATAATAAAGAAATTATGTAATGGCTTAATAGTAGCGCCAGCAAATGAGGAAAGTAAATGACACTCGACAGCTCGCGTCTCAGAGCGGTGCAGTTTGGTTCATATTGAATATTGTATATTGATTTAAGTCTTTGAACTTGATTCAATAAGATAATCTCCAGGCAGCAAAACCTTTTTCGAGATGACAGGAAACATTTTTGCCAGCAGGAAAACATGCCAAGTATAAATGCTGCAGAGTGAAAGAAATTCCCCTTGTGGGTAAAGGAGGGTCTCCATCCTGTACTGAGCAGGGGTGGAGGCAATGAGTTACATGTATTCGCATTACTGTAATATGCACGCACAAAAATTGCTTCCTTGCTGAACATAACAAAATTATGGGAAGTATTTCCACCAAATTGAAATGAGTTGCTTTAGCATTAAACTATTTTGATCTAAATGTAGATATGATTAATTAGCTTTACATTTAATGTAAAGCGTTCAGCCCAACATACTTTGACATAAAAGGTTAATTTGATATATTTGCCCTTGAAGGTTCTGACATAATTCAATTGGGTCAGTTGCAATGTACTTGTACTTTTCTGAGTATGTTTTATCGAGTGTGTAATTGTACAATACACACCAGGGAGTACATGTTTTACGACTGAGTACATCCACAGTTTAATGATATTTCATATAATTTGATATGCATTTATATTTTTTATTAAAAAAACAGTTTACAAAATAAACATTCATTGTTTAAATATTATGCATTTTATATTTCATGATATAAATGAAAATCCTTTACAAGGGGAAACTGAATTGAAGGCCTGCTGTTGTGAATGCAATCAAACTACAAATTGTACAAAATGAAAAATACTTTAGTATTGACTTGTAGGAAAGATGGGAAAAGGATCAAAAGTTAAGACTTTGAAAAAGCAAGAATGGATATTTAATGATATTTAATCTAATACAGAAATAGACTGGCAACATGGCAGGACACAGTGACTGGACAAGATCCCTCAAACTCGACAGACCAGCAGAGGACAGTGGGAGAAAAATCTAATCAAGCAGGACACAAAAATAGATCGGACGTATTTATGAAGCTGGAAACTAACAAATTACTACCTGGGAAAGTTACATTTTTCCAAGTCAACTTCCCCACAAAATGCAGCAGATAAAGATAAATAACAATTACAATAATCATGCAATAAACCAACATGGGATCAAGTAAACTTAACATTATCAAGTTTACATATTATTTATATTATTTTGCTTCTGCATTAATAATCTCTTTTGCACAATAAATTTTCCCAAAGATGAAGTTAAACAATTTTTAGAATGAAGTGATGGCAGAATCAAAATACAACAACAAAGCTTCTAGTTTGTTGTTGTGGGAAATTCCTAGTTGTACAGCCTTCAGGTGTATCATTCCCACTTGGAAACGGGATCTTTCCCACTTTCCAGTTACTGACCAAACACACACGAGGAGGTCGAAGAGACACGGCAGATGAAGAGAGTGAACACAGAAAACCGACATGGAGCAAGAAACCACCGTGCATGAAACGAAAACAAGATCGAGACAACAGAAGTAATGACGACGTCAAAACAAGGTAAAAATCAAAAACAAACTTCAAGGGTCTTAACATGAGTATTTAAAAAAAAAAAAAAGTACTTCTACCTGCAATTGAAAACAATTTAAAGATTGTACATCAGTACAATTTTCTCAACTCTACCAGTGAGCAGATGTGTCCATGCTGCGCCCCAGCCATGCTCTGATCTCCAAGGAGACACCCCCCCCCCCATCTCCTCCATAAGCCCCCATTCAGGACCCCAAAGTCAGCAACCTACTTCACCCAGGGTGAATCTTCTGCTCCATCCTGCTCACTTAGCCGTCTAATCTCCCCCCACCTGGGCAGTCATTGACCCAATGTAAGACATTCTGTAGGCAGGATGAGGCCTGATGGGAAAGCATATTAGCTCTATTGATTACTTATTAGATGGAAGAGGGTTTGTCAGGAAGAACCGTGTGTGGTGTTTTGGAGAAAATGCAGTCTACGGCCGCTGTGTTCCAGCTGGTGAAGCAGTAACTGCTGCTTACAGTTGAAAAAAATTAAACAAAAAAAGCAAAAACAAAAACAAAAAACAAAAATAAAATCAGGTCTCTAAAACCATTTAGCGTTTAAATCTGTCTCTGCAGCAGAGGTCAACAGCTGCCACTCCTCGGTGAGGAAATCAGGCTGGCTGGGGGAGATTACTAAAGGGCATGGGAGGATTAATGAGCACAGAATAGAAAGATACACTGTGCACACACAAAAATGGTTTATTGTGTTCTAATTCACAATTATTCTTCAAAGTTCAGTCACAGGCGCTCACCCTGTAAATTCTGTCCATTTCCTTTCAACACCTGAGGCACCATTCGCTTCGGTCGGTCGTAAAGAGTATGTCGGTTTTTTCCCCCCATTATGGCTGAATTTGACATTAGTTCACCTTTTCCCTTGTGCGTTCCTGCCAATCATAGGCACTCAATTGGTGACAAGTCTTTCAAACGATAACATCATTTAAACCTGTGTGTGGGTGATTGCTTGTCTTTATGTGTTAGCCTGGTGATGGACTGGTGACACGTTCAAGGTGTTCCCTGTCTTTCTCCCTCTATCAGCTGGGAGCAGCTCCCGCTGCCTGAAACACTGCTCTCGAAAGAGCAGGTATAAAAGACCGGCCAGGAGATGGAATCTCTATTTTATGATGCACCTTTACTATCATGCTGTAGGTTAGTGGTTAGTTGTAGGCGCATGTGAAAGGTGGGTCATGTGTAGTGCTGCATGTCATGTGAGGGTTTCAATCAAAACCGGCTGACTTAATAATAACACAAAATAGATTAGCATTATACTGTATTTCCCATTTTTATTCCCAAATTGATTTCGTTTCAACAATGGGCAAAGAGAGAGAGAGCGAGAGAGAGAGAGAGAATCACACATACATTAATTAACATACAGGTAATTAAAAGTCTCAATAACCATAAAATGATGATCTTTGGATTGTTAGAGGAAGCTGTAATCAGGAAGATGCTTCTTTTACTAAATGTATTAAAAAGTTGAATTCATAATGAATGAATTTTGGGGGGAATGCGTTTAGATTCAGTTGATTCCTCTGTAACACTGTAAGATTAACATGAGGCGACAGCCATCAATCAGTCGGCTTAACTTAATTCAAAAAATACTTTATTTTTGTTTCTTCAACGATAAATCGAATTCTGATTAATCGAATTCTAGGTGTTGAGTTAAAGTGATTGATCAACCACAGGACATCAACATCAACTATGGATGTCAAGCTTGTAAAAATAATGTTGTTTTTGGAAAAGCTGAGTTGTTCTTTTGGTTTCTTTCTTTCTTTTCAAACTGAAATAGAAAAGCATGTTATTGTAGTTTAATATTAGTATATATATCAGGTGAATGAAGTTCTCTGTATATAATGTTTATTGTCAAGCTGTTAGTGTCCTGAAATATGAGCAAAGTGCCCTCACTGCATATACTGTATAAGTCAGCTTATGTCCAGTTCCAGTTACATATGACAGCTTTAAAAAAAAGCCACTGTGAATCATTTAAGACTGTAAAGAGCCAAAACCCTTGGAAATCAATCAGTGGCTCAGAGAAACATGCTCAGTACAACGTCCTCAAGTGGCTTGCATTACAATGAGAAGCAAGTGTTTATCTAAAAACTGCCTGGCTTAGTGGTGTTGTTAATTAAGAAAAGGGATTATTCTCCACAATAATTTGAACAGAGCCAGGGGAATGTTGCATGGTGGAAACTCATATCGCCAAGAAGAGCGTTCAGGAGTCGCTGGTGGATGTTTTGATGCAGCTTGCTGATGGTCTGACAGCTGAGGTTGGTGTTGGGGGACCTGGCACAAAAACCTGTTAGTATCTTACTAAAGATAGAAAACCAGTCTCCAGAGAGCAAAATATTGTGTCTTAGTGTAACCATGGCAACTATAAGGAGCCCATATAATGACTTGAGTTAAAGGCAACATTGCGTAGGTTGGTGTAATTAGGAGGAGAAGAGCATTGCCTTTAGAAAACCCCTCTTAATCACGCAAAATCAAACAGCTATCCATCAAGTTTTCAAATTCATAATGAGTTAAATATGTTCACTGATACAGTCATTAAATATTTGGATTACGTTCACTGTAAGTGTGAGCCGTGGCTGTTTCCAAGGTGTAATGAGCCAGGTCTACGCACCCCGTCATCATAAAATGACTCACATCACATACATACATCTTAAGATAAGAATAAAGAAACTGACTGTGACATTCACAGTAAAACCAAGGACTCAGATTTGATATCAATGTTATGATATGTAAAGCTATGAACTGACAATCACACTTGGCACCCTTGGCACCCTTAGCAGTAATATTAGCAGTAATATTTGGGTAAAATTTAAATTTTGCTTGATAAAATTAGAACAATTTGGACAATTGAGTTTGTTGGTGTCTCGCTATTTTTGTGTGGTTTTATTGGAATGTTTTGGCAAATCAGAGATCCTATAGGTGAACCACCTCCTTTCTTAAAAGGGCAATCTGAAGGGAAAAGAACGAAGAGACAAAAATAAAGTTTGGGAACTGTGGCTGAACCGACTGATAAACCAGCTGCAATATTAATCAACTCTGAAAACATCACAGAGCTCCACACCTTCTATGAATCTCCACATAAAGTCCCATTTGTGGGAGAGAGATGGAGGTTTGGTACATCATGTACACAACTTTGACAGCATCTCTAATAATAGCACACCTCTGGTACACGATGCAGTTCTGGCTGTAAAAGATACAATAAAAGAAATGAAATTTGCTCCACGGCGGCAGAGAATCCGAGGCTTGGAAACGCAGCCCGCAACGTTCGAGTTGGTCTCTGTTGACGTAGTTCAGTGTATCCACATGTAGCCGGCATGCCACAGGGATGATCCCCCCATGTCTTCTCCTCCGAAGGACACAAAGTATCAGCTCAGGAGAGCATGAAATTGAGTTTAGAGACAAATGGACATAAGTGATGTTTTCATGATAACCTAGAGCAAACACCCCCGACCATTAGCAAGCTAACAAGCCAAACGCTCTAATAAGCCCAGCTTTTCTCTTTGCATTGTGCTGTGGAGCACAAACAGAGTTTAATGGTGAACAGAGGTAATGGCTGGATGGCAAACAGACAATGAAGGTAGAAGAGGAGGAGGAGGAGGAGGAGGAGGAGGAGGTGAAGGTGGTCTGGGTTCATTGTCTTGTTTCACAACACTGGCATTCTCGCCCAAGTCAAAAAACCCTGCTGAGGAAGCCTGATTAACGAAGCCTGATTCACTTTAATTTCCGTGCGCACCAGTGTTCAATCAAAGCAATGTGATCTCAGGAACATGATTTCATTAGAGGACAGTCGCTTATTAAGGTCTGCGATTATAAGTTCTCACGTTCATTAACTGACGATATGAGCAAGCATGTTATTGGAATTTAACTTCCTATCTCGACAGCCAGCCCTCAGAATGTGAATATGAATGATGAGCAGTCATCCAAAACAAACAAATTGTCAAACAGTGATTTAGGGCCACAGCTACGGAGATATCCCTGCAGGGTGTTCCATTCCCGCTCAGGCGTCAGATCCAGCTTCACTCCCTCCAGGCCTGCAGTCAAGTATGAAGACGATAGCAGCTGGCGTTATCGACGGCCCGGACGCCCGGGACTCCAGGGCAGAACCCGCAGAAAGTTGAGCTTCGCTCAGTGGCAGTCTTCATTCAAATTACTCAGGGTATAATTTGTTTCAAATAGTGCAACTGTGAAGACAGTCGAGCATCAGCCGCCGAAACATGCACAGCGTGGAGTATCATATATTGTCTTCCTCCCAGTGACCACTGCTGAGGTCTTCTTCGACATGTCAGGGACGTCACTCGGCCCCCATTTCATCCCTCAGCAAATCATTGAGATCCACTTTTGTTCTTTGTGTATATACAGCCAATGCACAAAGTCCTCCCCAGTGAAAATTGTTCATATCAATATAGGGACAAAAGCTCATTTCCTCTGTTGTAGCGCGAACAAAACAAGAAGCTTACAGAGCAGGAAATGATGGTTTCTGGAAAGCTATTCACTATACAGTAATTACAGCTCTGTACGGAAGATAATGATGTTGAATGGGCCACAAACAAAAGGCTGAGACTGACAGCTTCACGTTCCAGTGGTGCTTTTCAGATCAAATATTGCTCGGGTTCTGCAGTGGCAACAATGAAGTCCCATCCAGTCTGACCTGTCGCCTTCCCAGGAATCCATTCACGCCTCAGTCCCGTGGCTCATCGTGCAGACATAAAGTCAAAGGTAAATGCAGTCAGACAGAAGATTGTTTGAAGTGTTTGTGCAGAACCGCGCGCCGGATGAGGAAATGTATTTTGCTTTTATCCAAAGAGACAGACAGCTTTCCCTGTTTTCAAAAGCCATGAATGAATCAATTATGAACTGGAGTCACAAACGATTTCTCCCCTCTTTGATAGTTTGCAGTTCCGCAAGATCAGAATTCACAGGCCATGATGACACATAAACTCATTTAGTCTGTCATAGGATGAATATAGAAATACAGTATTGATATGTACCAAACTTTGTACGTAGCCCAGTAGGTGTGGTTGGTTCGATAAAATGTATAATGAACAGAATATATAAAGCAAGAGAACACTGGAGATAGAAATGTTTACCTATACATCTGTCTTCTAAACCCCTTCATTAACAGTTAATGAAGGTATTGTTCATGCAACTCATACTGTTTTGTCCTTTGTCCCTTTTTTGTCTCAATTTTTGACACGCTGTAATTACTTCACACCTTTGTCCAGCTTGGATTGCGACGGACTGGAGCCAATCCCAGACGGCAAAAGGGCAGGAATCACCCTGGACATGATGTCAGTCCACCGCCGTGCCGACACAATGAGACAGTCTCACTCAGGATCACACCTGCAGGCAACTTAGACTCTGCAATTAACCTCACATGCTTCTGGACTGTAAGTGGAAACCTGAATACCGGGAGCAAACACACACGTGCACAAGGATAACTATCAAACCGAGGGGGTCAAAAGGGGTACAAAGTGTTACATGTAATTAGTGAGGGGGGCGATTTGGGGGATGAGACAGTCTGGCGAATGCTCAAGATGAGAAGGCAAACCGAACATGTGCTGTACGCACCCGCTTCGAAAACAAACAACCAAAAACCCGTAAATATTCTGGTGTCTAAAAATGTTGCCAGACAGGATAAAGACGGTTCATCTGTCAAGTACTGCATTCAGACATATTGAGTGCTGCTTTGTGTAAGCTCTGAAAAGATGCACTGATAAAAATATGCTTGTGTGTCATTAACCGGGTCTTCAGAATCCCTCAAAAAAACACAACTTTCCCTCTGAGTCGGATTGAAACTAACTCACTGAGCTCATACAACATTTTACTTTAAGTCACATTTTAGTACATTCTACTGCTTCTTTGACTCGTCACAGCTGAACATAATATAATAAATAAGGGGTTTTTCTATATCTATGAAAGTTGAGCCCCCAATCATAGAGGCAGCACACTGCATCCCCCAACTCTCTTTGTGAAGTTTTTTGCATTATAAAGTATCACTATTGGGATCGATAGGCAATAAATGAAAGAAAAACAACAAATCCAAATTACTCTGCTCATTGTAAACCTGTCTTCATTATATAGTCTATAACTGTTTTGACTGCTATACTTTGGGTTTTGCACTTTACTTTAAATAACCGCTTGTTTTTATTGAAATAAGATCTATGATGCTCTGTTACAATTACAGCTGGATCAGTTCTTAAAAAAACTGTGCTTTAGATTTTTTTTGTCCTCTGTTGTTAAATGTTGTTGTCTGTGTTTTTGTTGTGATGGAGAGTGAAACTGTCCGGGGCAGTGGTGTCAAACATACGACCTGCATTCATTAGGGGAACTGCATTGCTTGATTTAAAGGGGTGGACATAACGAAACACTTGAACCCTGAGGAGCTGACAGATCAGTGACGTAGCATTAAAGCCATGCTGTCATTTTGTGATCAATTTTACACTGACTTTTTCCTACAATACACAAGATTTGAGGTTCTTTTTTCTTTCTTTCTATATTTTGCGCAAACAATGGCCTCGTGTTGAAATGAAATTGCACTTGTAGACTTTCATCATGTACTTGTTTCTCTTTGTACTGGGATGGAGGAAACGTTGTGGTTATGATGTGATCATTAGACTGATCGGCCCACTTGAGATGAAGTTGGCCAGCATGTGGCCCTGCACTGAAATGAGTTTGACACTCCTGGGTGTACGCTGCCTTTGCGCCCTGTGACCCTGGATTAAATAAAGCAGTATAGAAGATGGAAGACTGGATGGATGGTCTATATTGAGCATTTTTCTCTGTGGGGGATTCTTTTTTATTGAGGCAGAAACCAAAGAAAATGGGTATTGACACTGGAGAAGTTCAGTTTTTTAATACGTGTATGAAAAGATATTATTTCTTCACAACTTTCAAAACACTAGAAACAAATTGTGACCGCTAAACAGATATAACTCAGTTGTGTATTTGCGCGTCAATAGTAGTCACAGAGCTTTCAATAATGGTTTTGTTTCTCTGGAAATCTGTGGGATGCAGGTGTATTTCGAACACTTTAATCACTCCTGACCTGGCCATTTGCTAAATGTTACACTGTGTTCACCTCCCAGTTGCGAAATGTGGGCGAATAGTGCAAATAGAGAGCAGCTTATAAAGCATTCTTGTTGTTTTGTGTTACGACAGCCTGTAGCCCAAAAACGGCTTTGAACACAGCTAATGCATCAAAAAAGTCCCGTTGAAGACTGGCAGCTCAACAATATGATGAAAATAGCCACGAAGCTGTCGATTAAGGTAATAATTCTCTGTATCACTGCAAGGGATCTATTTCAAACCATCACAATGTTTTCACAGTGGCATTTGACAAGTTGCCATTAAAAAAATATTGATCATAGTTGCTTTAGGGCTCAGTCTGACTGTGCCTCTCTGTGGTAAATGCCAGCCATGTCTGCAGATCTCTATCTAATGTTCTAATTCTATATGACAGCAGCTTGGTAGTCAGACCTATGAAACATTACGAACTGCATCATCTGTGCCGTCACAACCCAGAAACTGAAACGCCTGCGACACTGACACTCATTGCATTGTTGTACACTGCATCGTTCCCAAACAGGCCAGTCATATATGTTGTGTGATATATTTAAAAACATATTGTAGATGTGAAATTTACAACATGTCCACATTTCAATGTGTGCCACGATTCACTCCTGTCTTATATAATCTTTCAAAAACAAAGGCAGTAAATGTTTCTCTGTCAGTGTGTGTTAATCAGGCTGTGGCAGCCTCAGGTTGGCTTCAGGCTATCCAGAGGATTACTGTGTTTCCCGCGTGGCCACTCTCTCACACACACACACACACACACACACACACACACACACACACACACACACACACACACACACACACACACACACACACACACACACACACACACACACACACACACACACACACACACACACACACACACACACACACACACACACACAGAATGAGCTGGGTCTACTACATCCAGCAGTGAGTGATCGGCACTCATGCACGGCCACAAAGACTCTCCACGCCTCCCAGAGGTTTGTGGAGTGTCTCAGTGTCCGGAGAATGAGTTAACAACTCCGATTCACTGCAGTCATTCACGCTTTTCTGTAACACTGCATGAACACAAACACGAGAACTCACTGTCACTTCGATTTCGCTCAGATGTTCTCCATCCTGAAAAGAAAACTCGCTCTCTCCATAACCACAATATAATCGCCAATCAGCTTTAAGCATTGTTGATTTCTTTTTGTCTCTGATCTAAACATAACCAAGCTAGAATTTATTTCTGCTTTAAATTACATGTTATGAAGCCACATGATCCTGCAAAGCTTTCCTACCCTTAAAATCATATGCTTCATACTGAACGCCACCTTTTTTGGCAGTAATGTAGGACCGCCAACTCCCACGCTTTGAATGTGACTCATACATTCAACACCCAACCAGACAGGGGCAAGAAGCTCAGTCCTCGCCACAAAAAATGTATAAATTATTGGTTTCTGAGGTGAATTTATCCTAATTTCAAACAAGTATCAACTGTAATTGCTCTTAGTGATCAACAATGTTTATTTCAAGGCAAAAATAAAGATAGAGCTTACTATCACTCAGAAGTAAACAGTCACGTTTGGTCATCTAGATCAGTGTTTTTCAACCTTTTTTGAGCCAAGGCACACTTTTTTATTTGGAAAAATCTTGAGGCACACCACCACCTGAAAATGTTAACATTTTAAACTCTGTAGCCTATATTAACAATATAAAGTCATTCTCATCAATGCTTTATCAACAGGAATCAAATAAATACAGAAAAAAGTATTTCCCAATTTCTTTTTTTATTTTTACCCACTCAGTGTGAAACCTGGACCTGATGGATGAACACAGAGCTGTGTTAGATTCTTCCTTTTCAAAAACTTCTCCATCACTGTCACTGACACAGTACTTGGGAGCAGCAGGTGGTGGTGATTAACAAGACTGACTCTTTCAGATTCGATTTCAACGGCAACGTTCTGTGCTGCCATCTATTGGCGAAGAGTATTAATACCTGATTACTCTGCAACACAAATGTTTTTTGAGAAAAAAAATGTGAAATTGGATAATTTCCCACGGCACACCTGACTATATCTCGCGGAACGCCAGTGTGCTGCGACACAGTGGTTGAAAAAGAGAAACACATCAGGGGTGGGGGGATATTGGATGTGTTTAACAGCCATACCACAGCAAGAGTCACATCACATTTGAAACACACACAACACGGCCACCCCCCCACCCCCCCGGGTCAAAATGTGTATAAATGTGAATAATGAAGCAGAGGGAAGGTGAAAATATCTCCCAAAGGCATCAAATTACAAGTGAGACATTCCCATGTTGTCAAACAAAATTGGGTTTTATTTACATGCTTGAGTAACAGAAAACAAACAACAGGCTCCCAGAAAATGGCGTCTCTGGTTCACCATCGTGAAGCTCTTCTCTTCTTCTGTTGTTTTGCTTTCTTCTCTTGTCTTCTGGTCACAAACTTCTTTCCTTGCCCCAAATCTGAAAAACAAAATGTGTTTTGTGTTAAACAATGCTGGTTAAACAGCCTATCAACCAAGGTTAGTGCAGCTCTCCAATTAACTAGATATAAAATAAAGCCCATCCAACCGATCCAGTCACTTTTCAAAGATGAATAACAGCTTGTCTTGTCATTGAGGTGCTTACTTGGATTATTGTTGGGCTGGTTCTTTTCCGTCGGGTTGGAGGAGCAGTCAGAAGTGGTGACCTTTGTCTCCTCTTTATTAGGTTGTGGTGATCTTTAACAAGCAAGAAGGAAAATTGTTAGTTTCAGTTCAGTTAGTCTTTTTTCTAAAAATACTAAAGCTCCTCAGAGCTGTAGAGTTTGGATAAATACCTGTTGACAGAGGCTGAAGGTTGTTGTGAGACATCTTGTGCCGGGGCCTGGTCCTGCTTGTTCAGGTCAGTTGGACTATATTTGGACCAATATTTGCATCCGGGCCAGGTGATGCTGGCAAGTAGTGGCTCAATATAGTCATATTCATAAGAACTGCAGCTGTCGCACTCCTCCAGGGGTTTGCTTTAAGATTTCACATTGGAAGATTAACAATCATTACACTGAACAGCTTGCAAAAGCACAATGATGTTGAATATTTGTAACACTTAGCAGCTATTTCATTGGTCTGTTTGTTTAAAAAGACTCAAAATCATCAGAGATAAAGTTTGGACAAAATACCTGTTGACAGTCTCTGCAATGTCCAACTCCTCCAGGTGCCTTTCGTCGTTTGAAGTCTTTTCTTCAGTGAAGGTGATGCTGGAGAAAAGAGGCTGAACATAGTCATATTCATAAGAGCTGCAGTTGTTGCACTCCACCACATGGTTGCTGTTGGACCTGGTGATGCTAGCAAGAAGTGGCTCAATATATTCATCCTCCTCAGAGCTGCAATCATCAGAAAGATAAACAGGTCATTACACTCAACAGCTTGCAAAAGCACCATGATGTTAAATATGTGTAACACTTAGCATCCAACTCATCATTGGGTCTGTTTTAAAAGACCAAATCATCAGAAAAAGGGAGTTGTGACAAATACCTGTTGACAGTCTCTGCAATATCCAGCTCCTCCAGGTGCTTTTCGTCGTTTGAAGTCTTTTCTTCAGTGAAGGTGATGCTGGCGAAAAGAGGCTGAATATATTCCTCTTCCTCAGAGCTGCAATCGTCACACTCCACCACATGGTTGCTGTAAGAGTTCACAATGGAAGATAAACAATCATTACACTGAACAGCTTGCAAAAGCACAATTATGTTAAATACGTGTAACATTGAGCAGTTAATTCATTTGGTGGTGTGGTTAAAAAAACTCAAAATCATCAGAGATAAAGTTTGGACAAAATACCTGTTGACATTCTCTGCATGGCCCAACTCCTCCAGGTCCTTTTCATTGGTTGAAGTCTGCTCTTCACTGAAGGTGATGCTGGAGAAAAGAGGCTGAATATACTCATATTCGTAAGAGCTGCAATTGTTGTACTCCACCACCTGGTTGCTGTTGGACCTGGTGATGCTGGCAAGAAGTGGCTCAATATATTCATCCTCCTCAGAGCTGCAATCATCAGATAGATAAACATTACAGGTCATTACACTCAACAGCTTGTAAAAGCACAATGATGTTGAATATTTGTAACACTTAGCAGCTGCTGTATTTGTCTGTTTTTTTTAAAAGACCAAATCATCAGAGAAAGGAAGTTTTGACAAATACCTGTTGACATACTCTGCAAGTTCCAACTCCTCCAGGTGCTTTTCGTTGGTTGAAGACTTTTCTTCAGTGAAGGTGATGCTGGAGAAAAGTGGCTGAATATATTCCTCTTCATCAGAGCTGCAATCATCACACTCCACCACATGGTTGCTGCAAGAGTGCACAGTGGAAGATAAACAATCATTACACTGAACAGCTTGCAAAAGCACAATTATGTTAAATTTGTTTAACATTGAGCAGCTATTTCATTGGTTTGCTTGTTTGTTTGTTTTTTTGTTTGTTTAAAAGACACAAAATCATCAGAGAGAGAAAGTTGTGACAAATACCTGTTGACAGTCTCTGAATGGTCCAACTCCTCCAGGTGGTTTTCGTCGTTTGAAGTCTTTTCGTCACTGAAGGTGATGCTGGCGAAAAGCGGTTGAATATATTCATCTTCCTCAGAGCTGCAACCGTCACACTCCACCACGTGTTTGCTGCAAGAGTTCACAATGGAAGATAAACAATCATTACACAGCTTGCAAAAGCACAATGATGTTGAATATTTGTAACACTTAGCATCTATTGTATTGGTCTGTTTGTTTAAAAGACTCAAAATCATCAGAGATATGACGTGAGGACAAATACCTGTTGACAGACTCTGCAAGGTCCAACTCCTCCAGGTGGTTTTCCTCAGGTGAAGCCTTCACTTCTGGAAAGAAATCCACTTGCACCGAGGGAAACCCATGGCTTGTTCTTTCCTTGCCATTATCCACCTCTTCATGCAGGTCCTTCAGCTCTTTTTCCAGAGCATCGATTTTCTCCTGCTCGTCATTCAGATTTTTCAAGAACATCGCTGCAACTCCCATCACCTCCGCCGCGAGGGACTGTCTGTTAATAGTGGGAGCGCCACTGATGTACTGCAAAGCACAAGCAAAGACCATCATTAGACCTGCTCAATTTAATTTTTGCCTCAGTTACCTTAGAAAACATTATTATGGTCTTCAATCTTCCTCTCATTTCATTTACATCCAAAATTACGTGGTTCTACTAGAAATACTTGTATTTAACAACAACTTACATTCAAAATCTGGACCACTCCGTGAAGCACCTTCCCCTCTCCGGTCTCCATCTCTGGAAGCTGTGGTGTGACCGTCAAGTTGTTCATCGTGTTGTCACGACAATCTGCAGCAAATATTTGGAATAAGATATTGTAAATTTTTCACACAAAATTGACAATTGGTAAGGTCACCAAATGTATTTTTTTGCATTCAACTCACAGTTTTGACGGAAATAGAGAATGTTGTCTGAAATCAAATCCTTGAGAAGAATCTCGCAGTGGATAAAGTCTTTCAGAGAATCGCTGTCGCGTGTGTCACAATCGCTGGAAGGTGAAGAACTGGAAATCGAACTGGAACCTGGAGAGAAACAAGTGACTGCCAACGCTGAACGAAGCTGATCCGGACTGAAAGGAAAAGGCCAAATGGGTTCTATCTATCTGCTGTCTGTCCTTTGATGTGTCCTTTGAGGGCCTCAAGGGGCGGGGCCTCGTGGGGGAGGAGCCTCGTGGAGGATATCAAAGGACCTTTTATCACTTTGATCTTCTCCAGTTTTTTAAAGAGCCATTTATGACACATCAAAGGAAACACAGCAGATATAACCCATTTGGCCTTTTCCTTTCAGTCCGGATCAGCTTCGTTCAGCGTTGGCAGTCACTTGTTTCTCTCCAGGTTCCAGTTCGATTTCCAGTTCTTCACCTTCCAGCGATTGTGACACACGCGACAGCGATTCTCTGAAAGACTTTATCCACTGCGAGATTCTTCTCAAGGATTTGATTTCAGACAACATTCTCTATTTCCGTCAAAACTGTGAGTTGAATGCAAAAAAATACATTTGGTGACCTTACCAATTGTCAATTTTGTGTGAAAAATTTACAATATCTTATTCCAAATATTTGCTGCAGATTGTCGTGACAACACGATGAACAACTTGACGGTCCCACCACAGCTTCCAGAGATGGAGACCGGAGAGGGGAAGGTGCTTCACGGAGTGGTCCAGATTTTGAATGTAAGTTGTTGTTAAATACAAGTATTTCTAGTAGAACCACGTAATTTTGGATGTAAATGAAATGAGAGGAAGATTGAAGACCATAATAATGTTTTCTAAGGTAACTGAGGCAAAAATTAAATTGAGCAGGTCTCATGATGGTCTTTGCTTGTGCTTTGCAGTACATCAGTGGCGCTCCCACTATTAACAGACAGTCCCTCGCGGCGGAGGTGATGGGAGTTGCAGCGATGTTCTTGAAAAATCTGAATGACGAGCAGGAGAAAATCGATGCTCTGGAAAAAGAGCTGAAGGACCTGCATGAAGAGGTGGATAATGGCAAGGAAAGAACAAGCCATGGGTTTCCCTCGGTGCAAGTGGATTTCTTTCCAGAAGTGAAGGCTTCACCTGAGGAAAACCACCTGGAGGAGTTGGACCTTGCAGAGTCTGTCAACAGGTATTTGTCCTCACGTCATATCTCTGATGATTTTGAGTCTTTTAAAAAAACAGACAAATACAGCAGCTGCTAAGTGTTACAAATATTCAACATCATTGTGCTTTTACAAGCTGTTGAGTGTAATGACCTGTAATGTTTATCTATCTGATGATTGCAGCTCTGAGGAGGATGAATATATTGAGCCACTTCTTGCCAGCATCACCAGGTCCAACAGCAACCAGGTGGTGGAGTACAACAATTGCAGCTCTTACGAATATGAGTATATTCAGCCTCTTTTCTCCAGCATCACCTTCAGTGAAGAGCAGACTTCAACCAATGAAAAGGACCTGGAGGAGTTGGGCCATGCAGAGAATGTCAACAGGTATTTTGTCCAAACTTTATCTCTGATGATTTTGAGTTTTTTTAACCACACCACCAAATGAATTAACTGCTCAATGTTACACGTATTTAACATAATTGTGCTTTTGCAAGCTGTTCAGTGTAATGATTGTTTATCTTCCATTGTGAACTCTTACAGCAACCATGTGGTGGAGTGTGACGATTGCAGCTCTGAGGAAGAGGAATATATTCAGCCTCTTTTCGCCAGCATCACCTTCACTGAAGAAAAGACTTCAAACGACGAAAAGCACCTGGAGGAGCTGGATATTGCAGAGACTGTCAACAGGTATTTGTCACAACTCCCTTTTTCTGATGATTTGGTCTTTTAAAACAGACCCAATGATGAGTTGGATGCTAAGTGTTACACATATTTAACATCATGGTGCTTTTGCAAGCTGTTGAGTGTAATGACCTGTTTATCTTTCTGATGATTGCAGCTCTGAGGAGGATGAATATATTGAGCCACTTCTTGCTAGCATCACCAGGTCCAACAGCAACCATGTGGTGGAGTGCAACAACTGCAGCTCTTATGAATATGACTATGTTCAGCCTCTTTTCTCCAGCATCACCTTCACTGAAGAAAAGACTTCAAATGACGAAAAGCACCTGGAGGAGTTGGACATTGCAGAGACTGTCAACAGGTATTTTGTCCAAACTTTATCTCTGATGATTTTGAGTCTTTTTAAACAAACAGACCAATGCAATAGCTGCTAAGTGTTACAAATATTCAACATCATTGTGCTTTTGCAAGCTGTTCAGTGTAATGATTGTTAATCTTCCAACGTGAAATCTTACAGCAAACCCCTGGAGGAGTGCGACAGCTGCAGTTCTTATGAATATGACTATATTGAGCCACTACTTGCCAGCATCACCTGGCCCGGATGCAAATATTGGTCCAAATATAGTCCATCTGACCTGAACAAGCAGGACCAGGCCCCGGCACAAGATGTCTCACAACAACCTTCAGCCTCTGTCAACAGGTATTTATCCAAACTCTACAGCTCTGAGGAGCTTTAGTATTTTTAGAAAAAAGACTAACTGAACTGAAACTAACAATTTTCCTTCTTGCTTGTTAAAGATCACCACAACCTAATAAAGAGGAGACAAAGGTCACCACTTCTGACTGCTCCTCCAACCCGACGGAAAAGAACCAGCCCAACAATAATCCAAGTAAGCACCTCAATGACAAGACAAGCTGTTATTCATCTTTGAAAAGTGACTGGATCGGTTGGATGGGCTTTATTTTATATCTAGTTAATTGGAGAGCTGCACTAACCTTGGTTGATAGGCTGTTTAACCAGCATTGTTTAACACAAAACACATTTTGTTTTTCAGATTTGGGGCAAGGAAAGAAGTTTGTGACCAGAAGACAAGAGAAGAAAGCAAAACAACAGAAGAAGAGAAGAGCTTCACGATGGTGAACCAGAGACGCCATTTTCTGGGAGCCTGTTGTTTGTTTTCTGTTACTCAAGCATGTAAATAAAACCCAATTTTGTTTGACAACATGGGAATGTCTCATTTGTAATTTGATGCCTTTGGGAGATATTTTCCCCTTCCCTCTGCTTCATTATTCACATTTATACACATTTTGACCCGGGGGGGTGGGGGGGTGGCCGTGTTGTGTGTGTTTCAAATGTGATGTGACTCTTGCTGTGGTATGGCTGTTAAACACATCCAATATCCCCCCACCCCTGATGTGTTTCTCTGGGACAGTGTTTTTCAACCACTGTGTCGCAGCACACTGGCGTTCCGCGAGATATAGTCAGGTGTGCCGTGGGAAATTATCCAATTTCACATTTTTTTTTCTCAAAAAACATTTGTGTTGCAGAGTAATCATGTATTAATACTCTTCGCCAATAGATGGCAGCACAGAACGTTGCCGTTGAAATCGAATCTGAAAGAGTCAGTCTTGTTAATCTCCACCACCTGCTGCTCCCATCTTGTATCAAAGTACTGTGTCAGTGACAGTGATGGAGAAGTTTTTGAAAAGGAAGAATCTAACCAGGATCTCAGCTCTGTGTTCATCCATCAGGTCCAGGTTTCACACTGAGTACAAATAAAAAAAGAAATTGGGAAATACTTTTTTTCTGTATTTATTTGATTCCTGTTGATAAAGCATTGATGAGAATGACTTTATATTGTTAATATAGGGTACAGAGTTTAAAATTTTAACATTTTCGGGTGGTGGTGTGCCTCAAGATTTTTCCAAATAAAAAAGTGTGCCTATGCTCAAGAAAGGTTGAAAAACACTGGGTTAGAGAACAGCAGGCAAAGTTTGTAAAAATAAAAATAAAACTGTAGAAGCTGAAGACAGGTGATCAAATTACTGTGAGCTTTAGTATACATAATGCTGATCTGGTGATTTTTTTGTGCTCATTATAGACGGATGGTTTATATTTTCAAGTGGCAAAGACAACATGAAAATGGGGGTCTGTGAAACAAAAGCTTTTCTTGTTTTTCAAAGGAGGTAGCTTCATTTTTCCAGTGTCTTACTTTTACCTGCACTATTAAAAAAAAGAAGAAGAAACGACACTATTCAAATCACCACCATCAGACAACACGTGTAGAGAAATAAAAGAAATTGACAGATGAAAATCAGCAGGAACAGAAGCTCATCAACACCATGTAAAGTACCAACACTCCATTAAAAAAATATTTTTTTAAATCCACACTGAGCATATGCGAGAATAATCTCCAGCTTTTAACTTCACAGTAGACCTGGTTTCATATGGAACAGCAGAACCAAATTCATTATCCAGCCCCATTAAAATAAAAATGATCCCTGATCCAATGGTTGAAGCAGAAATGACTTATTTTGACATTTTGAATATGACCTGGTAAAATACTATTATAATCAGATAATCAGATACACTAATACAGTGTTTTTCAACCTTTTTTGAGCCAAGGCACACGTTCTTCTTTGGAAAAATCTTGAGGCTGTTGGAATTCGTACCTGTGTTCCCCTGAATTCCTGCGTGTTCGTTTGATCCGGGAGAGGCAGAAAGAGAGTTAATTTCTTCAATAGTGAATTTTATAATCGCACAAACAAGAGATTACAAAAATGCATATTAGATTACATAATGCTACAAAATTCCATATATCAGAGATTACATAATACGAGCTCGGACCGTTCTTCCTTGCAGACCCAGATGTGCAGGCTGGGTTTACAACCGAAGAAGGGCCCCGCTGCAACGCGGGGTTCATATTTATACATTTGCATACGCCACCTCAACCTCACATTGGTCAGTTCCTCGTGATGTATGCGTTGCTGTGGTGAAGTTGCTATTCCTTTGTCTCCAAAACTGCTTCAAACTGGTTCTTCTCAGAGCTTGACGTTCTGTGGGACAAAGTGACCTCTGACCTCTTATCTGTCCATCCAATCTTACCTTGACCATGTTTTTGCAAAGTGGAGCGCTGAGGAGACGTCGCCAACCAACTTGGAATGTCCCTGAACATGAATTTATAGCTTTGTTATTCCCAACTTAGCAGTGGGAGAAATCCCAGCTGTGTAGAAAGATAACTGAAGATATGTTCAGTTGTTTCACAGAAAACAAATGTTTAACTTCTATATTCCTTCAAGGCACACCACCACCCGAAAATGTTAAAATGTGAAACTCTGTAGCCTATATAAACAATATAAAGTAATTCTCAAAGTTTTATCAACGGGAATCAAATAAATACAGAAAAAAAGTATTTCCCAATTTCTTTTTTTTAATTTTTACTCACTCAGTGTGAAACCTGGACATGATGGATGAAGAGCTGAGATCCTGGTTAGTTTCTTCCTTTTCAAAAACTTCTCCATCACTGTCACTGACACAGTACTTTGATACAAGATGGGAGCAGCAGGAGGTGGAGATTAACCAGACTGACCTCTGTTAAGTTTCATTTCACCGGCAAAGTTCTGTGCTGCCATCTAGTGGTGTAGCATCACTGAGTTTGTCGTTGCAGGGCATGATGGGAGTTCAGGTTATGTGTTGCTGGAGGTTATTGAGGGTTATTGTTGGGGTTGTTGTGTATGTTGATTTGTGCTTGTGTTGTGTTTTTGTTCCTCGGTTCAGATAGTTAATTATTTCGTCTAGTTTGTTTTGTTTTTGGATGTTGGTGTGCAACCATGAGTGAGAAATGTGTTGTGTGGAGTCTCATCCTGTTATAAAGTTGTGGTTGTATATATGTATGTCAAAGTAATAGCATCTGGTGATCAGCTTGCAGAAAAGAATCTCGTCTCATCAACTCTTCCGCAGCTGCGGCACAGTGGTTGAAAAACACTGATCTAGAGCAGTGATTCCCAACCTGAAGGGGTCTCAAGAGCAGTGATTCCCAACCAGGGGCACTGGGGATTCATGGGGGGTTCTGAAGCCCTCTTGACTATAAGGAGAATGATATATTTCTTAATGTTTCAAAAATAGGTGGGTCAGCATTTAATTCATTTATGTCACAAAACTATATATATATTTCTTATTTTTAAAGTGTATCAGTTATTAAAAACAAACAAAACAAAAAACAAAATATATATATATTCTATTCAAGGATAAAATATATAGGATATATAGAATATATATAGAATCCGAGGATCCAAGGTGCTTGACAGTGCTTACAATGTGAGATGGAGGATTTAATTTAGAACCTCGTGAATACAAAACAACCTGCTCTACCAACTCAGCCACCATGGAAAATCAAATATTTGTTACAAGGAGCAAGGCATGCTGGGAAGTAGCTCACAATCAAAAATGATCTGGAATGATAAACTTGATAAACATCCCTTAAATGATTGCATCGTTTTGTGG
Source organism: Blennius ocellaris (assembly GCF_963422515.1). Classification (NCBI taxonomy): domain Eukaryota; kingdom Metazoa; phylum Chordata; class Actinopteri; order Blenniiformes; family Blenniidae; genus Blennius; species Blennius ocellaris. The sequence goes on along the minus strand of NC_137655.1, from coordinate 22,149,563 downwards.
ATGCATCGTCAAAGTGAAACGTTGTCAGTCTCAGTGACACACCAGCGAATGTATGAATAAATGGTAAACCTTAATAATTAATGATACATGTACAAAAGCTTCGGTGAGCTTTGTTGATAAACCATTGTAGAGCTTCGATTTGGAGGCAATGTCTGGCTATCATTAGCATTAGTCTGTAGATATTCTTGGACTTCATAAATGTGGTTTTCTTTCGGTTGACAACAACAAGTGGATCGAGGAACAACGCCAATGGTTTTGGTGATGAAGTGCCATTACATAATAGCGGAATTCTATTCAAAGCTCAACAAGCTTGTCACTTGTTTTTTTGATTCATACAATTAAAGAGCGGCAGAATTTCTGTCCCTGCTTCACAGGCTAACAGTTACTATTTTACTACAGTAAACTCCTGTTTGCTGGAGGAATGCAACCACCAGGTTCTCTCTGGCCGGTGCTCTCTGGTCTTTTGAAAACTGTGTCATTGGGATTCTTCAGTCTCAGTTTTTGGGTCTCACTCAGGGTCCAGTGTTCATATCCACTGCGTCCATGACTTTTTTTTATTACGGCTCCCAAGATGGAACTTTCATTTCACTGGCGCGATTCCCTCCTGCAGAGAGGCTATGAGAGGTTTTACTGCACATGCGCATCTCTTTCCCCTCCGTGGTAAATCGTTCCTTCTGCTCATGCGCCAGTAAACAAACATGGCGGCCCCCATAGTGGTATGACTTGTGGTCTGTATTCTAGTTTTATCGTCCACATCGGTACTTTTAGATATAGATATAGATATTCTATTCAAGGATAAAATATATAGAATATATATATAGGATCTGAGGATCCAAGGTGCTTGACAGTGCTTTAATAGTTGAGACCTGATAGCATCTGATTCATTGTCTGTCCATACGAATATCAGGTTTTCTCAATTTTGTGTGGTTTCATTACAAAAACAAGCAACAGTGCCCTCCTGTGGCTTGGCATGCCAACTACATGGTTGTCAGTGTGTCTGCTGCCGTAAACACACTCCTTGTTTTTAACTGATTAGACATTGTCACATGAATCATTGTCGTGTCTTACTATGAGCTGCTGAGCTTCCCGAAGAGATGAAGTTAAATTCAACACTGCCATTGCCAAGGAGTGTCTTTTCAGCAATAATTTGGGGGTGGGGGGAATAATCACTTTCACGTCCGGAGTTTCATGACAATATTGATTTGACAGTTTAATAAGAGGCTGCAGCCAGAGGCAGGTTAGCATGGCTTGGCATGAAGACTGGAGAGAGGATAATCAATTAGTCTGGCTCTGTCCCATGCTTTTATAATCTGGCTATCAGCACCTTTCATGCTCTGTAATTAACATGTCCAGTTCATGTGATTAATTTCCTTGAAAACCAAAGATTATAAACAAGTGTGCGGCTGCAGCTGCTCCCTGCTGAGAAAGAAGAATTGAATGTGAACCGCTGCGAGGTTGTTTGTGTTATCAAACGCGAGCTTCAGGAGGATAAACATGTTTGGGTAAACCGAAGCTGTTGAGTCCAAGCAAAAGATGACGCTCAGCATTAAACTTCTTATGCTCTCGCACTAAAGTCATTTCCAGAAATGTCAAACTGCTCTTTTAATATAGATGAGACTGTGAAGAAAATACAACACAGAATGAAATTTTTTAGCTTTCAGACAGAAGGTGACAACAAGGCAGGCATTTCAGTTCAATGGAGAAATGTCAATGGCAGACTTTATCAGCAGCTAATTAACTGGAACTCCCTGAAACGGTGGAAAACTCTTCTGACTTTTTGAGGTTTCAAGCTGACTTAAATCTAAATGAGAAACCTGCAGAAAGGGTCTGAAAATGACATTTAAGGACTACATATAGGATAATGCGCCACCCAACTTTTGTAATAACAAAAAAAAGAACAAATAGGCAGAAGCTGGGGCTTGCATGCTGCCATTTTATGGAGCTAAAAGCGGTGAGTGGCTCTTGAATTGCAGGGTTAGTTAGTTCTAATATTATACTATTTAATCTGTCTTTATCATGGTTAGGCCCAGTATTGTTCAAGTTACTGACAATTTGCTAATTCTTTTAAATGAGTTGGAGAAACCGCAGCAGGCGAGTCATAAACAGAGTTATATCACTGAGTTTTGAAATGGACAATGGAAATGGACAATGGAACGAAAGCCAATGAGAAGAAGGAGCAACAAAACAGCTCAGAAAACTTGAAACATGCAGACAGGTGTTACAAATCTGCACTTGCATTTATTTTAGCCTGTTGACGTAATGTGGACTAATGTAAATCGTTACACTAACGTTAAAGAGAGTTTAGTATATAGTCACTCATCATGGCGATGGTTTCAACTAAAACACTAAAGTCAGCTTATGGGCAGAAGAGGCTCTGCAGCTGAGGTTTTACTAGTGAGTTAACCTCACTGTGTGTGAAGTTGATGAAATACTACAGCCTGACCCTGACCTGAGACACGATCATGCCCATGTTGATGCTGATGAAGCTGTATATGCGCTCAATATGGAAATACTGTGAATGAACCCTATTCTTGACATTTGATGGCAGTATGTTGAATTAATCCCTCCTGTGTATAACAAACACTCATGTAGTGTGTGTTTTGACAGCGAGTGTGTATCGTCTGAGGGCAAAAACCAATTGGTACCCAGAAGTTAAAGGTTTGAACTCTCTGGTGTGAGTTTTTAAAATTGTGTGTGAAGATGTGAGAAGATGGTGAGTTGTTCCAGGAATTGTGTTTAAGCAACTGAGAAAAAATATGTTAGTTCAGCAAAATCTCCCCATCAATCTTTTAGCAAACAAGAAATAACAGGGAAATAGAGTGGGAAGCCACTCTCACACTTTGAGCTTGAGATGTGGCTCTAAATTCACACCTGTTTCTTGTTTTAGCTCATTAATGAATTACCTGTTTTAAATGTTATGGAAATGGAAGAAGGGGGATTGGAGGGTTCCAACGATAGGGGAATCCCACTCCTCAGCCTCCCCGGGAAGGTCTATTCCGGGTAGTGGAGAGGAGGGTCCGGCCGTTAGTCGAGCCTTGGATCCAAGAGGAACAATGTGGTTTTCGTCCTGGTCGTGGAACACTGGACCAGCTCTATAGGCGCTCGAGGGTTCATGGGAGTTTGCCAACCAGTCCACATGTGTTTTGTGGATCTTGAGAAGGCGTTCGACCCTCGGGATGTCCTGTGGGGGGTGCTCCGGGAGTATGGAGCCCGGGGCCCTTTGTTAAGGGCTGTCCGGTCCCTGTATGCCCGGAGCAGGAGTTTGGTTCGCGTTCGAATTTCTAGGCACAGCCAGGGGCCGGAGGGTGTCCAGTTTGGGGACCACAGGATCTCGTCTCTGCTTTTTGTTTTGTTGTTTGCTTCATGATGTGGTTCTGTTGGCTCAATCGAACCTGGACCTTCAGCATGTACTGGAGCTGTTTGTAGCCGAGTGTGAGTCAGCTGGAATGAGGATCAGCACATCTAAATCCGAGGCCATGGTTCTCGACCGGAAAAAGGTGGCTTGCCCCCTTCAGGTTGGTGGAATGCCCTTGTCCCAAGTGGAGGAGTTCAAGGATCTTGGGGTCTTGTTCATGAGTCGGGAGAAGATTGAGCATGAGATCGACAGGCAGAACTGTGCGGCCCATCGTGGTGAAGAAGGAGCTGAGCTCCTTCGCCAAAAGGCGAAGCTCTCGATTTACCGGTCGTTCCTACCCTCACAGAGATAGAGTGAGGAGTAGAGCCACTGCTCCTCCACATGGAGAGGAGCCAGCTGAGGTGACTTGGGCATCTGTTTCGGATGCCTTCTCGGGGAGGTGGTCCGGGCATGTCCCTCCGGTAGGAGGCCTCGGGGCAGACCTAGGACACGCTGGAGGGACTATGTCTCTCGGCTGGCCTGGAATTCGTTGGGGTGCCACCGAAAGAGCTGGAGGAAGTGTCTGGGGCGAGGGAAGTCTGGGCATCCCTGCTTAGACTGCTGCCTCCGCAACTCGGCCCCGGAAAAGTGGTAGATAATGGATGGATGGATGGAAGTGGACATTTTAATGTGAGAGGGATTATCATTTGTAGCTTCAGCCAATTACACTCATGGTTTTCCATCATAACCTGCTTTATAGCTTTTTATTTTTCCTTGTTGCCTGCCCTGTATCATTTTTGATATTGATATATTACTTAACTCCCCCACAACAATATATTGAGACTGGATTTTAGTTGTAACGTACACTGAAAGCTTATTTTTAGTAATTTCTTATATAAAACAAAAACAAAAAGAAGAATCCCCCCCCAGCTGACGTCACACAACACCATCAAAATATATTACGGATGCTATGGAGTGTGACGGTTTAGAAATCAGGTCAAAGCGAGGTAGTCGGGGTTTTGGTAGCGTCACCTAATCTTTTCATTTATTTTTAGGGTGAGGCGTAACGTCGGGTGTAACATCCCGAGCTGATGAAATGATCACACCCTTTCAGTGGTGAAAGACCTTCCTGCATCAGCGAACGTCAGCATGACGCTGGGCTGGATGCTGTGGGTGGCCGGTGCAAACGCAACCTGCATGTCACCGTGTGTTTATTCCAGCAGCAGCGCGTGGTCCAGACGTCAAAGTGAATCTCCTCACATCAAATAAAGGGCAGATCTGAGAGTGTGCCATCTTGTCTTTTAAGTTTTCTTCTGATAAATTTCTAATTAACTTCTCCCCGGGTGACAACTCGGGATAAGGTGGGGGAGAGCGGAGCCGGGGGAAGGGGGAAAGGTGTCAAGCAAACCAAATGTACTGCAGCGGCTTCTGTCACACATCTGTCTTCCTGTCAGGATAATGCTCGAGCAGATACAGCAGAACCGCGAGGCAGAGCTGCTTTGATGAATAGTTCTGCAGCATCCAGCAGACTCCAAATAGAAGACGAGAGTGGGCAGCTCTATCTTACATGTGGACGCATTACCAATTTGATAGAATTCGGTCTTGGAACGTCACCTATCTTCTTCAACTGTTTTTCCATTGCCTCCAAGAAAAAAAAAAATAAATAAAACTGAAACAAAATACCTGATGAAGACTTTCAAAAAAAAAAAAAACTACTTGGAATCAGTATTCCAGCTTATACTCGGCCTATGAGCCGGTGCTGGAATACTGAAACAGGATGAATCAATACGAGGACACAGAACTTGGTCCCATGTCAGCCCCGGGCATAATGCAGTCTCAAGCATATCAGGGTGCCCCAGCTGTGACCGTGAAGTTATATCATTTTACAGCCATGTAAGACTTTCTCCCCCTCTTTTCTCTTCCCCGCTGACTGAAGAAGAGAACTCAAATGCGTCTTGTCACCAGTGAAATGTCTTCTTCCTGAAAACCACCACGAGGAAGAAACTAAAATAAATCGGTGTGTTCTTTTAAGGTCACAGTGAGAAATCACAGATGTTTTTGTTCCTGATTGTAACATAGCTGCATGGAGGGATTTTGTGAGCTGCGAAGAAAGAAAAAGAAAGGATTTCTTTGGGGTTTTTTTTTTTTCCTTTTCACTTGGATGAATAATTCTCTTGGCTGTTGGACTGCTTCCACACAGAAACACAGTTCTTTAGAGAAAAATGCCTTCCTTTGTCAAAACACTAATAGCAGAGTAGAGAAAGGACAACATTGCTCATGGTGAGTCACATTTTACAATCACAGACAGAAAACCGATCTGCTTTGGTTGAATGTGTCATATTTACTTCAGACCACTTAAATGCTTTAACTCGTGAAACAAATCCACCCCTTCTTAGTCAAAGAGAAGAAACAAAGCCCTGCTCTGAGACAGGAGTCCCTTTTGACTGAGCGTTGCCCTTTTGTGAGTCACGGATTAGAGTAATGAAGACGAGTTGGGATCTAAGCTGATCATTTCCTCATTGAAGAAGAGGTCACAGATCAATAATCTCTACGCAAGTTTAAAACGAATTGTGTTCTTATTTGCAGAAGTGAATCGATAATCTGGTGTTAATTAACTAAAGAGCCTGCTGTGCGACTCACAGAGGCAACTTAGCCAAACAAATGTGCAACTTAATTTACACGATTCTTTCAATATTATTTACAGGTGGTGTTTGGAGAAGCAGCTGTTGTTTCTGGCAGCACTGTGTTGTGCAGCTAAAGCTTAAATACATCAATGTCACTCTCTGTAAACCCTTAGAAAGAAAGAATTCTAATTAATTCCCTCACAATGAAATTGCATGTATCCGTGAAGTTGATTCAAAATGTATACATAGTCAAACAGCCACTGGGTGTCCTCAAAGTTTGGGCCTCATCATATTTAAATATTATTCATATGGTAATACGTTTCCCCATTATTTCTAATAGGTACAAACAAGCTGTAATTATACCGGTCCAGTACAGCTATTATTCAGCCTGTATGGCTGTAATTGCCAATTTTTCACCACTTACATAAATGCATTTACTGTACCGGGTGCTACCCTCCCATGCTCTATATTTGATGGCGCTTGTGAAATCATTGCTTGTTGTTTCAGCAGTCCATTAATCTTCTGCATCCTTCTTCAGGTTCAAGACACTCCACTGAGGATTGCAAACCATGCTTTCATTGAATAAGTAGCCTCATAGGTTCACCCGTATGTGCTGAGAATGTACAGATTTACTTAAAAGTGCAATTTTCTTTTTAATCTCTGCAGTTAAGTGAACATGTGACTGCACTCTGAGTCCAGTGCAGGGTGCCTGCAAGCCATGGCAACAGGTCTGGTGAGACAGTGTCTGCAATTACGTGACTAATTATAGTATCAGTTCAAGCTGCAGGTGAATTAGAGCCTGATGGCTCCTGTAAAGTGTGGAAAGCATCACCTCTGAACAGCAAATGGCAGGAGGTGATGTTTGTAGAAGACGCTCCGAGGCCAATTGATGACTACAAATAAACCTTTGGGGTGAATGTGAGGGATTGTGCCTCTGCGTTTGCTCTGTCATGAATGACCTGTCCACGTTGAACTCTGGCTTTAATCAAGCTGCAACCATTGTTTGGAAAACGCTTATAGAGAAGATAATGTATTTTATGACTACCAAGTTAGATGGAGCTCTCATTTATTACCTTGGAAACAAAATCAAATAACAAATTGTTTAAAGTGGGTATCAATTATCTGTATCAGTTTCTGTGTATTCAGAGGACTTTCTCAACAGTTGGAGCAAAGAGAGAACACAGTCATGGAGCTGCAGATGTAAGGTCACGTCAGTGTCTCCTGGTAAAAAATAAATAAGTCTTATATTACAGTGCCCCCTTCAGGTCTGTTTGAGTTACAGCTGAGCCAGAAAAAAAAACACACACAAAAAACCTGAACCCCTCAAAAAAGGGACTGTGGCATTGAACTGAAGCATGATTACTGGAATCACTCGTGTGTTGATGGTGAGGGAAACCTCATCAAGGTCTTTCCTGGAAATCTTGACACATGCAAATAGTTTCCTCTCGGCGGGGGAGCGCTGAGGAGAGGCAGAAGAGTGAGCGGCTGGAGTTTGGGATGACTTTGATGGAGAGTGGAACGGGCCAATGTAAGCTCTTCCATCTGTGTTCCCTGGTTTTACTGACCATGTCCTTCTGAGCATTCAAGCATCCTGTTTCTCTGCGAGCTCCACTACACACACTTATAGACGAGTGATTTGATTTTTCATGCCAAAGCTTTCCATAAACGTTGGTTGTGGCCTTGGCTCTGAAGGGAAAAGATGGGGTACTTATTCAGGAAGGTTTTATATTCCTCAGTCGCTTGGCGCCACACAGGCCCTGCTTGTTTTCCAAGCATTAGGATTAAAGTCTCTCTGCCACGAGCGCGCCAAGAAAAATCAAAAAAGGGATCTAAGCATTGGATATGTCTGCCTCCAGGGGCAGTTTGTGCTTCACCTCAAGAATACGGAGCCAATTTATGCTTGGTCCAACTCATTTCCATGCAGTGCATTGCTTGAATTGAGCTCATTTCCATTTGCGGGAATTGGGGACATTTTCTTACCTTGCAATTGACAAACCTGCAAACTGAACAATCGGGAGTATTCCACCTCGTATGAATATTCAGGACATATTTATGCAGATGCGACTTGGTGAAACAGCCCCGGCGACAGAATGAATTAAGAAAATAGCCTATCAAAGTATAATCAAATATAATGCATGCACACTGAATAAAATATGCATGACAAATTGGCTTTGGAGAACACAGAGCAGGCAGGTCCTCTGAACCTTAGCACAAAAGCTCATTGAAATTCCTTTCATTATTACCGTGGCACTACAGAGAAACAGGGCACGAGGGGGACAGACAGAGAACGATGAGTATAATGATTTCTGATTAGAGAAGAAGGAAGAGCCTTGCATCATACACTGGAATATTATTGGACACAATTGTGTGTTTTGCAGGTTTTTTTTTAGTGCTGAAAGAAAAACACTTCACAAACATTTGCTTCTAGCAATTTTATTTACATTGTTATGTTTGCATCAATGCCATTCCTTATGATGTATCATCTTCAAACAGGACTCCGCTTTATGTGTACGGTCCTCCATCATCAAAAACTCCAGTTAAGTGCTATCCAAGCAGATGCTTTTAAATACATTATAAGAGAATTCCAATAATCTTAATTTCTCCTCCCTGTTTTGAATGAAAAGGCACATAGACACGATAAGAATAGCTCTGTCGACAGACACATTAATACCACTGGACTTGGTTAAAATAGAAGCATGAAAAGAAAGAGGTGATGATCCAGCAGGGCTCTCTCTTGATATCTATCAAATCTAAAGATCAGAAGAATGATTTTCCTCTGGATAATTGTAATTTTTGCTTGACTAGTTTCATGGCTAAAATGTTTAAAAACTCTGGTGCATGCAGAAACCTTAAACTCTGTACAACTGTAATACTTAGTACGATATAGACATAAAAGTAAATGACTTCTCTGCAAAGCTTGCTCCCTCAATCACACACTGTGAAGACAAGAATGTGGAGAAGTATGTCCAAACCAAGTGTCCCTGTTACTCTCAATGGTTTCAACTTTAAAGTTCATGGGTTGTTGTCACAAGTAGTCTCTTCATCAATCTGCTGCAGCACGGTCACATCACATGGCTGTTGGCTGGCCAGCTGCGAGAAAAATCCATTGTCATGTTATTCTTTACAAATGAAAAAAAAAAAAAAAAAAAAAATAGAATAAAAAGATAACACCCTCCCGTGGGGTTCAGCTGGTCTGTGTACTCACTTTTGAATCGCATGTAGCAGTTGTTGCAGTAAAGCTGTTTGCTTCGTATTCTGACTTCGGCACCAGCTTCCGATCCTCCGAGGTCAGCCTTGCAGTCGAAACACTGAAGAAAATGTACAAAAGGGAGAAAAAAAAAATGATGGAGCTTCTTTACTAGATAAAGTTACAGTGAAGCATCAGAAGCCCAAAGGCAGAGGGACGAGGACAAACAAACCTTGACCGTCAGAAGAGAAACAGACAAGTTTATTAGAGAAGAAAACAGAGTGAAAGCAAAACAACTGGCACAGCATCAGGATTCAATCAAACCAGGATCACAACTTCCAGGAAGATTCAACAATCAGCAAGGTGGTGGAAAAAGAAAGGAAGGGATTGGTCGTCAGTTCACAGGTTTTGGGAACGGAAAAATCTAGATCCTGCAGGAATGACCAGGTTAGTGAAACGGAGAACAAGACCCAGGAGTGGACGGGTTAGTTTCTGAGGATCGGTCGACGGGTGCTGGCAGTGTGCTCCGGGGCCGACGGGAATCCAACGCTCACCTTAAAACAGCTCAAATGATAACAGAGCCCGAGGGACTCGATGATCATGGCCGCTCCCTTTCCCAGCGGGTTCTCACAGAACGTACAGATTTTCTTGCCACTCACTGACCTGGATTACAGAACGCACAGCTGTGATGTGAGATCCAGGCATACATGAGGCATGTAACACACACGCACGCACGCACGCACGCACGCACACACACATACACCGGGGTTAAACAGAAGCACAACATTTCTACTGATACATGTGACAAATATTGGCATGTTTAATATTTTGCTTGGAAATTGACCAAGTGGAGCTAAATGGATGATTACAGTTAATCGAATCAGTGTTTGTATGAAAGCATCAGTGTCAGGCTGCAGCTTCGTAACACCGACATGAAACGTGAAGTGAGGAAGAGGAGATTAAATGCACAGCTAAAATGAACCACACAACAATATAGAGATAAATAGTTTGCCATACACAATCCAAAAAACAAAGTTTAACAAAGTATGAAAAGAAAAAGATGCAATGCGCTCGTTGCCTGTCCCTATCCTGACATATGGTCTGGAGCCCTGGTCTCATGAGGCTGTAACAAACTGGAATTCATGAAGGAGTTTCCAAAATATCTCTCAACATATGCAAGGGTTTGCTATTTCCTCACGTGAGTTGCCTCATAAACCTCTTGTTTCTATCTACACACTGAGCAAAGAGCACAATACACAATACCTTAACTTGTCATATATATACGTGACATGCTTCCAAAAGTATTATAAGAATTAATGTTACCTCAAATGTGCAACAACTTTTAATGGTTTTCTTTCACTTTGACTAGACTGCTGTCCAACATCTGAGCACCCATTGTAAGGTAGTTACCAAAAAAGTGTGATTTTATCAAACAAATGTTATGTATCACGCAAATATCAAGTGAGCACTGTGCAAAATGCGACCCAAACCTTGGAGAATGCATAACACTCTTGCAGCAGGTATGACTTTAGGCCCCCAGTACACCAGTGAGCAGTGAGAGCCGGCCTGAAGCAAAGCAGCGTTTTTACCTGCTCTGCTGCGGAGGGGCGCCCGCCTCGGACGCCGGCTCTGGAGAGATGGTGGGTGATGGAGAGGAAGATGAGGGGGAAAGCGACTGCCGAGACCACGGAGACGAGGGGGTTCCTGCCCCACCTCGAAGGGAGCCCATTGAATAGGAGGACGGCAGGGTGGAGGACCCGGGCCGCTGGGCCGCCGTCACGCCACCGTAAAAAGTAGCGTTGCCAGAAAGCGCAGAGTGAGGCCGAGCCTGGCTTTGGACATATGAGTTGGTTCGGGGGGTCCATGATGAGCGCCATGAGCTGTAGGAGGTGTCCAAATGATCCAGAGACTCGCCTCTGCAAAGCCAACCCACGCCACACCAATGTTAGCGGGTTAGTGAGAGAAATTAGTGTGGCTACAACGTGGTATTTTGCTTTCAAGACCCCTTTGCTTTGTGCATTTATCTCTAGATCTGTGTTTTTCTGCCCCACTCTACTATGAAGTGAAGCCTCAAACATCACCCTGATCGTTTCACGGGGTCTTTAATTCCACATATGAAAGTTGTAGCCTCACTAATTTACAGTAAATCTTCGAGCTTTTGCACCAAAACTTGAGGTGATAGGATGTTAGTAGGTGTAAATAGGAAATCATCACCGCCATCACACAACAATTGTACCTGCGCATGGGCGGTATGTCCGTCTCCAGTCCACTGGTGACGGAGCTGGAGGAGCGCTGGCGGATCCAGCTGTTGTCCCCGAGAAGCGACGTCTTCTTTTTCATCTCGTTCAGGATCTGCTGGCGCTCCAGCTCAGCCTGCGACGAGGACTGCTGGCCCTTCCTGTCCCCGAATCCACTTCCTGTCACTGCACCCAGGGGAGGCGCGAGAACAGGAATATCACAAATAATTACATAAAAGGGCGTATCGAGGTTGAAAACTGATTCTCGAGGATGATAGGTGACGAAAAGTTGGAAAAAATAGGAGCGAGTGAATAAGATCTGGATGGCGTATTGTTTGCTCAGTGGATTAGACAAACTGCAATCAATTCTTTGAGGGTGAACATTCATCAACCTGGAGGAACCCACACTGTAATCAAAGAATTAATCATTGCGCAGCGTATAATTTTCCACTTAGCTGGCCCATTGATTTGTCATTTAGCAGGTCGACCTCAAATCAAACAGCCGTAAGTTTGGATTAAGTGAGACGTCCCCATTGACGGATCAGCTGATCAAAACGGGGGGTGGTTCAAATCAGAGAGGCGGCGCTTCAGAGGCGACGCCCACCTCTCTCTGGTTCTCTGTATCTCATGGCATTGAGGATGTCTCGCCGCTCCAGCTCCAGCTCCGACGCGGCCCTCTCGCTGCGCGCCTGCTTGTTGTGAGCGCTCCTCGACTGCTCCCCCAGCAGCCAGTGAGCCAGCCCCCCCGGCTGCACATACGCTCCTGCAGCGTCCCACAGGGATGTCATGGAGTCCTTATGAAACTAACTCAAGCTGCTGCTGGCAGTGTGCTGCTGGCAATGTGTTACCTTCAGCAGGTAAGACATTGGTACAACCAAGTACATAAAATACTGACCTCTGGACGGAGGTTTGTCCGCTTCATCGAGCTGGGGAGATGATTTGGACTTTGTCCTGTCGAGCAGGAAAGAATAGAAATGGAAGCTTAATTGGACCGTCAATCATTTATCTCCATCTGCAAGTTTTAACATTCAATATGGCTGGATTATGAAATATGTATGACCACAGTTTATGAAAGTTGATTGAGTTTATAAAGTTCATTTTAAAGGATTATATTCTATCTAGTTATTTTACTTTAATTCCTTTTTTTAATTTGACCTTTATTTAAACAGGTAATTTTGTTGAGATACATTTATATTTTCAAGCGAGACCTATTTGAATACATACGTAAACCTACAGTAAATAAACATTACATAACAGGATAGAAAATAAAAGCACAGTGGGATGATGTTTCGCCGTATCGTGTGTTATTTTACTTGCTATTTTATCATTGTTTTCTTACAAACTACTTTCATTATCTATCCATCCACCGTCTGTAACCATTTCTCCACTTCAAGGCCACCGCTGCTGAAGCAAACCCAGCTGGTTTTAGGCGAAGGCAGGGTACAAAGTGGAAACGTCACCCAGCAAACACACAACAAACACACAGACCCCGACAGTCAAACACACTCATACACACACCGACAGGCAATTTTAGAGTCACTTAAGTATCCATGTGGATATTTAGTCATGTCAATCTGGAGTACCAGGAGAAACTCCATGCAGCCCTACATTTTTTTCTACACTGAGTTTATTTTTGTGATGACAGTTTGATCTAATCTTCAACACCAGTTTATTTTGACATATTACCATTACATTATTATATTTATTATATATTTCTTTAATTGTGTATCTTATATGGCTAATTATTTGATGTTGTTTTTGCCATTTTCACATTTTATATCACGTATTCAACTTCTTGAAGATCTTTCTTAGGCTTACTCTCTGTTCCCCCTCCACATTACTGGTATATTTACTGTTTTCATGTCCTTCATTGTCTCTGTCAGTTTTTCTGTGAAGCATTTTGAACCTGAGGGAAAAGCTGTGATTTTGATATGCAATTTCAAAAGTGATTTAGGCCATTTTCCCCCTTTGGTTTTGAAATAATATTCCCTTTTCAATTAAAGGTATTTTGATATACCAGATACCACAGTAAATAAATCTAATTGTACTGTACCTCTCATTGGTCTGCTGGTTGCAGACCAATGAGGGGTAATTCTAATCCCAGCTCCATTTGCTGCTTGTTCTGCAATTATTTCAGAACCATTGATTTAGTATTTTCAGGGAAAGCCTGATTCAAACGAATCCGGAGAGAGAAAGAGAAAGAAATAACTGCAAACAGTTAGACAGTGAAACTGTGCCAGCTTTGTTCTTCTCCATCAATCTGTTGAAATATTAACAAAGGAAATCAGAGCTCTAATGGAACATATCTGATATTAAATCATTCAATGTTATGTTTCCTGGTATGAGTGTTTTCGAATCAGATGAACACGAGGGTGTCACATATTGTCTGCATTGTCTTGTAGAAACGTGATTTGGGGACCTTTATATATTCTTATATGATTAATGCAACCCTAACTGAAGAAGGATATAAAAGATTAGTGGAAACATTTTGAATAATTTCCACTGAACCATGTTTTATGTGTATAATTTATTAATTGTGTGTAGGGGTTGTTCTGTTATAAAAAATTTAATCAAACATTTGCGAGAAAGAAAGTGTTATGTGTTTCATGCTGCTTGATGAGAGCTTGTCACATCTGGAATGACGTTACGTCTGAAGATTCAAAAACTAGGAATTCCAAGGCGAAACATGTGAAAGATTACGATATTTTTTCTTACTGATGTCATTCGATGCATTTACAGTTATATCATAGTTTATTTTTACTGACAAGTGAAGCAGGATTTTTTTTTTTATCTTGTTGGCATATTTCACTTGTCTGTAAAAAAGCAACTACAAAATATGTTTAAGAACGACAAAATGAACATAATTCATGGATTATTCAGTGTCAATACAACCACCAAGAGTTAATTATATCATTCCTTTGCATTAATAAGGAAGAAATGTGTTATTGTAGTTATAAGCATCATGAGATTAATTGTTCAAGGTTAATTATTATGCTGCAGAAACATTAGGTTATGTTATGCAAACACATTTATGAATTCCATATAATTTTTAATACATAAGACAAACTCTACTGTTTGGAGCTGTTACAAAAATACATAAATGACTATATCTGCATCCATTGTAGGTTATCTAACATTCAGGAAATTATGCATGCTGATTATACATACCAAATTAAGGAATTTAAAATGAATTTTATCCAAATATTCATAATTATTAATATCAACTCCTTGATAATAGGTTACGAGGCAGACATGTGCTGCATAAAAGCACATGTGATGTAAGAAGAGCTTATTGGTTTGATTAGAAGGAGCTGTACTAATAAACTAAATTCATCACACTTTATTAATCCCCCATTTTTTATGCATTGACCAATCCTATTTGTAGGATGCGGTAAAAACATCACGGTGCTCCAGGAAGCTGATGGGGGGTGGGGGGGGTCAAGGGTCTTCCTTAGGGACCCAGAGTGGTGACACGTCTGATGATGTGGGATTCAAGCCTATGAACTTCCGATCCCAAGTTTGCTTCAATAACCTCTAACCATATGAGTTTGAAATAAACGCACACACACTTACACACACCTCCTTCACTAACCTGTCAGCAAAGGACAGCGATGGCTGGACACTGGTAAAGTCATAGGAGCCAGCGGCCCTTTGGTGGTGAAGGGAAGTGAGTGCAGTGATGAAGGACGATGAAGCACATGCAAAACACATTAGTAGCACTCATGTTAATGCACACAGCGAGCGAAGCAGGTTAAGCGAGTTGTTGAAACACAAGGATGTGAGTTTATGACTTGGAGGCGCTGCAGGAGGAGCAGTGGCTCCACTGACCATTGCTGCTGCTGCTGCTCCTGCTGCTCCAGGACTCGCTCCCTCTCCCGGCGCTGCTGCTCCATAAACTCCTGCCGCCTCCTCTCCTGCTCCTCCTTCCTCTTCCTCTCCTGCTCCTCCTCTTCCCTCCTCTTCTGCCATCTCAGCTGTTCCTCCTCCATCCTCTTCCTCTCCTCCTCCTCCTCCACTTCCCTCCTCTGCTGCCACCTCAGCTGTTCCTCCTCCATCCTCTTCCTCTCCTCCTCCTCCTCCACTTCCCTCCTCTGCTGCCACCTCAGCTGTTCCTCCTCCCTCCTCTTCCTCTCCTGCTCCTCCTCTTCCCTCCTCTGCTGCCATCTCAGCTGTTCCTCCTCCCTCCGCTTCCTCTCCTCCTCCTCCTCTCGTTCTCTTTTTTTCCTCTCCTCCTGGAGACGCTGCAGCTCCCGCTCCTCCTCCTCCCTCTTCCTCCTCTCCTCCGCCTGCCTCTGGCGCTCCTGCTCCTCTTTCCTCTGCCTCTCCTCCTCTTCCCACACAAAAGATGTGGGCTCTTTGAGGGAAGATAGTGGCGAGCGTGGGCTGAAGGAGTGGCTGTTCACCTCCAGGCTCATCAGCTGATGGAGAGAAAAACAAAAGTGAAAGTAAGTAAAGTGAAGGTACTTAAAAACACAACAGCATTATGGACACTTTCAACCCCATTCTTAACACCCCGAAAGCAAATCTCTTCATACGGGTGCTTCTTGCACGAGGTCAACACATGTTCTGCTTCTGCTTTTGCTCGGTTTTGCTCTAAAGCAGGTTCATGTTTTTAAAAGTTAGACACAGAAATTCATTTTGTTTGGTCTTCCCATCACTGCTAAAGCTGTTTCAATACATTTATGCAAAACACTGTCATGGGGGATAATTTACTGCCATGTGTTGTTAATTTTAAATTCATATCAGTTACTACGGAATAATTAACACAACTCAAGATACACTTGCTACCTCTTGTTGGTCGGCATTTGTGGCAATCTCCTGCTGAGCCTTGGTCCATTCCTCCTGCAGTTTCTCCTGATCGCGCTTATATTTCTCCTGAAAAGGCAAGAAAAGGTCCAGGGTCATTTCTTTGAATGCAGACAACCAAGGCCAGCTGAGCAAAAGCGGCTTTAGTAAATCGCAAAGCCATGTTCTACGGTGCAGTGAGAAGAATATGCAATAAGTTAAAGATTTAACGGATATCATTGCCGGAAAATTTTTCTGTGATCATTTTGAGCTCACCTACATGTTATCTAACTGGCCTGAAAATCCTGGTGCAGCCTGCCCAGGGCAGGAATTCTCCCCGGCAGATCAAGAAATCAGGCTGTTTATCCAAGAGGGAGCAAGATCGGAGGAGTTTAACAAGCCTGGCTACATCAGCACTCGGCTCAACCACCTTTGATCTGCATCCAGAAATAGACCCTCAGAAATGTGTTTTGACCGGATTGTACTACATTTAAGCTGGATGCTCGACACATACTTCACTTTCTGCTGCCTGGGCGCCTTCTAGACTTTGCTGTTATGTGCTATTGAGGAGCAGACCACACTGTCAGATTCTTTATCTCTTGTCAATGTCAGATGAATTCAAATTTGTATTCTCGTTTTTGTGACTTTGTGACCCTGGTCTGTGAAAAGCGCTATAGAAATAAATATTACTTACTTACTTATATGAGAACAATTCAGTTGCAATAAAGGGATCAAAGCAGCAGACAGTCACAATTATTTATATTAAACCTGCAGAACTTGAGGTATCGAATGCCAGAACCTGACGTTTCAGAAAATAGGCCCTTAAAAAAGGGTTCACAAGAATACATGATGTTGTATGTAATGTCCAACCAGGACATTTGGAAGTGTGTCAGTCGTTCCGTGTTAACTTTTGACCTGTCCTTGGTCTACATCTTCCCTGTGTGTTGTCAGCTGGGATCAGCTCCAGTTGTATGTGACAAAACTCTGGATGAAGAAGAAGAAGAAAAATAAAAGGATGGTTGATAACTGATGCCCAAGGATGTACCTGTAGGAGACGCTCCTGTTCCTTTTGCCATTTCTCCTGTCTTTTACGCTCCTCTTCTGGGTCCCAAGACCAGCGGCTGGAAGACGGCGTGATCGAGGGAACAGGCATCTGGAGACAGAGAAGAAAGTCATACACAGTCGATCTTTCTTTCTTTAGACCTTTTTGGGGGGATTGAATGGTCCTTAAGCCCATAACTAAACTAAACATTGAGCAAAAGTGAACAAGACTCAGATCTAAATTATGAATAAAATTAGTGCTTAACGGAACCTTTTGCGTGAAGGGAAGTATTTTAACCACTTAAAAAACCCTACTTCAAAACCTCTACTAGTTCAAGTGTGTGCTGCGTCTAAAATCCTTCCTTTAATATTGAGTCTGGTGATATCGTCTGTATAAAATCTTGTCAAACTCGAGGATAAAGCCCACTGGCTTTCATGGCATTGGACTTTACTCACATCTTGTATCGCAGATTCAGGACCTCCTAGAAAACAAAGAAATCAATTTAGTCTCCTAACATGCCCAAGGAGGACCATGAGTGAACCCTGAAGCATTAAATCACACCAACACAGGGTTTACTGGCTTTTTAAATCACAAATTGATTGTTATGTCATGTACCGATCACTGAAAATGACATTTCCAAGCACAACAGTACTCGATGCCTCAAGCAAACAAAGGTCACATTTCACCTGCTTGGACTTATTGATTCTCTCAAATCAAAATCACCCACTTGTTGACATTCATATTGGATGCCACCCCGATCATTTTGAAAGGGAAAATCAATAAACTTATTGTGACGGCAGGATCAAACAACAGCAGCATGCTTACAAGCACCACACAAGCACAGCCAGACTAAAAGGCGAACAGATGCCTCGATGAGTGCATGCCAGGAAGGCTTTCAACCTCACGTGCAGCAAAGTGAAAAGTGCAACCATGTGTTAAGCCTAGACACCATTCAAAAATGCCACAAACACAACATAAGTTAATGCTATGTGTTTGTGGTTGGTACGCTGGACAGTGTCTGACATGCTGCCGAGTCCGAGAGTTGGAATGTGCTGCGCGAATGCACCGATCTTTTGAATATTCTCTTCATTTTTCCTGATTGCCCGACTAACAACGGCTTTGTCGGTTTGCTGAGATCTGAGATTTAACCCCATCGGTTGAAAAAGCATGTCAGCATCCAGTTCATACCAAATAAAATTGAAGAGGTCACTGCACACTCAACCCTGTTTACCACAAAGGTAGACCAGCGCACTGACACTGGACCCTGAGCCACCTGAAGGAGGGAAGGGGCACAGCACAGTTAAGCTTTGACACCAGACACCAGAGACAGAAGGAAAGAAGGAGAGCTACAGAGTGCCCCATCTAGCCTCTCACAGCTCACAATCAATTGGTATGGGCAGCTTATCGAACGAACATGTGGCTGTGGTGAGTAAGAAAACATGCAAAAACTCGCTGGACATTTAAGGGACTCAGAGAGACGAAAGCAGAGAGGATCCAGCCACCAGATTGACAGAAGTGATAATTGCTACTACTTAAGATGCACCCTTTATTTGAACTTTTACCTGTTTCAAAAAACTCTGACCTCCGTTTTAAGTTTTTCAAAGATATGGGTTCTGTCTCTACATGAGAAATAGAAAACAAGATACAGTGAGGCACAACAGAAGAGTACAACAAGTTTAATCTCCGCCTTATATCATCATGAAAAACACATTAAGGACGTCCTTGTCAAAGTAAATGTTGAGTTTTTGCATTGATTTTTTTTTTCTTCCCAAAACTAAGTCAACAAGATGACACCCCCGCCCCCGACCGAGTTGTTTTTGTATTCAATGCAGAAATAATCGCGGCGATCAATTCCGTAACCTTTCTGATTGTGTGCTCTGCTCTTTACCTTTGTTCCTCATCGTCACAGACTCCTCTCGGAAACCTCCATTAACGCCGTTTGAAGCCACATCCTGCAGGGAGACGAAGCAGGGTGTGCACTCATTAGAGAGTCCCCATGCCAGGAACAATCCAGGTATGAAAATCGATCGGCCCTGAACCGACAAGAGGTGATTCGAGGTTACTTACGATAACCTGACGACTTGAGAAATCTTTGGAAAACACCGTGTCCGGGGGTATACGTGTGGTGAAATCCAGGCTGGGGCTGACGACGTGTGATTCAGAGGGACCTAGAATTGTCGGATGATCCATACTGGTCAGATTGATGGTCTTATGGCTTTTAAATGGCAGGGAAGGTTGATCTCTGTCCCAGTCTGCATGCAGACAATGCAATGGCAAAAAAAATAGAAGGTCCGTTTGCACATAAAACCATATGTTTTGTGCATATCATAGTCTCCTTTGCATGTGAACCCCAACACTTCGTAGAGGATCGACATAAAAGACACCATAAAGCAGGGGACAAGAATGCCATTGTGGGGTTATGGAGAGCAGCAGGGGATGACAGAGAAACCACCTTCCCCAACCATGCAACCCATTAAAGCCATCACTCACCCAAAACATTCTGTTTCTGTCAGTCGAACAGCCACCAAGCTTCACTCAAATATTCCAACTATTGCTGATTGTTAGTTCACTCCAGTTACGCTGGTGATTTATTATTTTCTAACATGACGCTTGTGTTGTTGGAACAAGAACACAACACTGTAAAAAAACAACCCAGTGAAAAGACCATGGACTTGCACAGGGTTAGTTCTCCTGAAGGAGATCACTGTGTGAGTTGAGAGAGAGAGAGCGAGAGAGAGAGAGAGAGAGAGAGAGAGAGAGAGAGAGAGAGAGAGAGAGAGAGAGAAATGCTGATGAGGCAGATAAAGAAAAAGAACCACCCACAAGGAATGAATGGGAAGAAAAAAAGGGGGATATGAGTTGAGAAAACTCACACAAGGGGAAAAAAAAATGAAGAAACAAAAAGCCACAGAGGTCAAAACAACAGTTTTCCCTCAGCAGGAGCGAAAAATGTAAAGGTCCTTCATCATTTAGCTGTCACAAAATCATTTATGGATGAGTTCACAATAGTTTACGGACCAATTTAGAATGTCAAAACTGTTTAGCAACGCAGGCAGCGTGAGCAGCACTGTCAGTTCAGGGAGGGGGAAAAAAAAGCTCCTTATAAAGTTTCATTCATTTTCAATCTCTACTGGAAACACACACTCTCTCTCTCACACACACACACACACACACACACACACACACACACACACACACACACACACACACACACACACACACACACACACACACACACACACACACACACACACACACACACACACACACACACACACACACACACACACACACACACACACACACACACACTCTTTATTGAGATGACTCACTGTTTTGTCCATGACGGCGTATATCCATGACCAGACTGCCCTCCTGTAAAGCCTCTTCCATGTGAGACTTCCACTCCATGTAGCTCATTTCTGCCACCTTGTGCCCGTTCACGGTCAGCACCTCGTCCCCGACCTGCAGCTGGCACATCTGGGCCGGACTGCCTGCAGGACGCAGAGGTCAAGATGGTTATACGAGTAGAAAACTTTTCTCGATTCCAACGGTGTGGGAACGTGGTTGATCCCCCACGATATACATGGCTCAGAAAGCGATGTTTTCGCATAAGATCGGAGTTACTCTGCTAATATTTTATTATTAATGAGTCACGATGGACGTTTTAGTACAAAATTGAACATGTGGCAGGTATGATAGTATATGAACTGTTTCAAATTAAGAGCATGCGACTAAGACTTAGGGAATTATGCTTTGTATTACCTATAGATACCAACAGTCATTACAAAAATAATATTCCATATCGAGAAAAAATATCACAAAGTCAAAGATGTTTTAATCTGCGTGAGTGTGCAATGGAAAACCATAGAGGTCGTCACTGTGACGTTGCGTTCAATGTTTTGTTTTCATCTTGCGTCGATGTATTTCTGTGTGCTTTCCCTGTGAGAAACAATCTCTAAATGTTGAGTTTGTTGTTTCAATAGCTGCAACATAATTGCCTTCCAGTAATATTTCTTGTTTTATGCAAATCTCCTTCAGACACAAAGCAACCACTGTGGTCACGAGTCATAACATTACAAATATAAAAGAGATGAAATATTTCAGATGATGTTTAATGAATCTAATATAAGTTTATCGTTCGACTCTATTTATGGATCGAAACAACATTTCTGATTACATTTTTTTAGATGCGCATCTGAAAACTACGTGAATTCATGAAGGCCAATAATAAGCCAGTCTGATCGGCACTTTAGGGTGGAGGTGAAACTGATGTGACTATGAAAAGCTGGATTTCTGTATCTCTGTGAGTATTACAAGTACTACTTGTGTAATAGTGAAAAGCGGAGCATGCTGTGCTGTGCAGGTGGGGAATCTCAGCAGAAAGGGAGGCTCAGGCCCAGCAGCTCTGACCCACATAGAAGCTGCCCTACATAGGCCTGGCAACGCCACTGCAATGAACTGAAAAACCTGCCGTTAACTAACCAGCAGTGTGTGAAAATAAAACATAACCCAGCCAAAGTGAGAGTTTCTTATCTCACTACTGTATTGCCTGGGAGACAAAAAAAAGGTTCTCACCAGGGATCTTTAGCAGTTTAGCTTGGTTGTATTGCACATTTCATGTCTGCAAGATGAATAAAGCTCAGCCTATGTAAAACACTTGAGCGTCGTTGTTGTTACCTGACTGGATGGACTTGACTCGAGCTCCGGTTGAGTCCCAGGCTGCCTGGAAGCCAAAGTCTCTGCTGCTGCTGGGCCTCTGGTTGAGGCTGATCCGCATCTCACAGCAGTTCTCCTGGAAACACAACAACGCAGGTGAGCGCAGTGAAACATGGGTTTGCTTTCCATCACCCTGGAGACTCTGGATACTTTTTCCTGGCTTAGGAGAGAAAGCCTATTGTTAACTACTCATGACTGATTAAATACCAGCCTGTTGCTATACTTCATATAGTTGTCAAATCATCTCATATGGATGAATATCAGAAGGCGGTGAAGCTAAAATCTTCTGCATTGCATTATGTTCAACTCAATGTTATAACAAAAGCTACAGAAAACCTTGCCTTATCATTTTAGATTGTGAATTATGTACAAAAATATCATGAGAAATTCATGTTTCTTCAGTGGAAATGGCAGGTAAAGCTCATTTGTTTTGACAACAGGGGGAAACTTGAGTACCTGGCTGGTTTCTTTGGCTGGAGCAGGACTGACGGGGGCTTCAGTCTTGACCGGAGACAAGATTGAAGACATGCTCCTATTCGCGGTGACGATCTGAGTAGAAGTGATGCTCTTTGTGGTGGTGACGGTCTCCTCCTCCTCTTCTTCTTCACTGCTCGGTGATGAGCTGCTGGATTCAGCTTTTTCCTCAGGCGTCATGACCTGGTGATAGCGGCTCGGCACTGACAACCTCTTAGAAATATCCGCAGCGCCATTGACACGTTTGTGTGAGTCGTCCATCTGTTTGAGATGTAGGGAGAGGAGCACATCATGGAGGATACACTCAAGAACCCAGAGCAGATGATTACAATCACATGATGTTTTTCAGTATCTACAAAACTTACAACTCGCAAGTGTGGGAAAACTGCCTCACATCTTTAGTGTACAACTAATGAACCTGAAGGATTTAAGCTAGCTTCATTCAGTATTTACACAGTAATGGTTCATTGATTAACATTTATGTGCTGAAAACAAATAACCTGATGAGCAGTTCTTGCTGTTCTGCAGGTATTTGTGCCTCACTAGTAGTGGGTTTTCAGGTCTAAAACCATTTAGTACTCACTGCATAAGGTCGGGGAAGAGAGGCGATGCGGGAAGCCTGCGACCCAAAGGGCCTTGGCGCGACGACTGAGGTCAGACGTGCGCTATCCGATCTCTGGTAGCTTCTAGGGAGGGAGGCGGAAACCCGAGACACCGCGGGAGGGTTGGGTTCCATTGAGCTGGGCTGCCGTTGTTGTTTGTACAAAGAGCTGGAGGAGGGGGGCTCGACCCGAGTCTGCGTGCCCGACAATGGGCGCCTTGGCTCCAGCACTGTTTGTCGAGAACCAAAAGAGGAGACGATCCTCGTGGGCTCCTCGGGCTCGGCTGTGGCGGTGCGTTGTAAAACCGGACTCCTCTGTGGAGGTTCTGCCGCTGGAGTCTGGGAGCGGTTAAGAGAGCTGCGGCTGTACGGAGTGATGGTCGGAGTGGGGGCGGTGGTTTTTGTGAAGCTGCGGCCTGGAGGACTGTCTACCTGGTCGATTTTGTGTGTGGAGGGAGGAGATGCAGCCCTGCCGATTGCTGGGGAGGCAGCGGGGGGCTCTTCCCCTTTCAGAGAGGTCACAAATGACTCTGAAGAATAGTACGGAGTGTCAATAGTGTAGCTTCGGGCAGGAAGGCCTCGAGATCGTGGAGCAATGACCGGCTTCTCAAATACGTCCTCGTCGTCGTCTAAGTAAGACAGTGAGCCAAGACGACTTCCTTTACTGTCCCTGAGGATAGAACAGGAGGTAGAGGTGGATGGAGGTAAAAACAGATGCAAACTGAGGAGAGATGATATCAAAGACTACAATGGATGGATTCTGCGGATGGATCAAGAAAGAAGACAGAAAAAAGCCGACAGGAGGTTGAAAAGGGGAAGACGAGAGAACAAATGGGAGGCAGGTGGTGCGGCATGATTGAATTACACTTTCACACTGACTGAAGACACAGTTAGTCTCTTCATTCACTCCACCACAAACAGCTCTACAGCCGCATTTCGACAATGTTGAAATGTTATTTCACACGTTTTTAATTTATTACCTTCGCAAAGGATCCTCTTCTGAGGGTTATAAAGGGTGTACAAGGCGAAACAGATTTAATGTGTGCGACTTTCTGGTGAATACCAGGGTTAAAAATTTTAATTAAAAATGTATTGCCATCTACATTTAGGATAATGCAGCCAAAGAACCTGATCAGGTGCATTTTTTTCTTTCTTACCTCCCCTCTTGCATTTCCTTGAAGGTCTTGGACCTTCGGTTGCCGCCAAACGAAGTCTGCTCTATCTTTTCTCGCTCCTCTTTCTTCTTCACAATGTCAGAGTTGACACTGCGTCGCCGGCTTTTCCATTTGCTCAGGTCCTGCAGTGAAAGCAAACCCAGATCAACTCGTGCATCAAATCTCTGCTACTCCGATCCGATGCTGGATAAAAAGAGCTTGGTTGTGATGCATGGTGTATAGCTAATAGTAGTGAAGTTGGGAAGGAGACAGAAAGTTAAAAAAAAGAGAAAAGAGGCTCCATTTGAAGGTGTTCTATTTGTGTCCTTTAGGCTCCTCCCGGCTCACTTCCCCTGTGTATTAGGGACTGAGTGACCTAAATGCTGCTTTAGGACAATTATTTTGCCATGACACCAGTCAGGTTGCTGACAGGCATCGGCTATGTTCATGTGGACAACTATTCAACACTTTTGATTCCTTTGTCCTGGAAAAATGTAAATTAAAACAATGGTTCATGACCCATTACTGAGTACCACACACATTTGCAGAGTTTATATATATATATATATATATATATATATATATATATATATATATATATATATATATATATATATATATATATATATATATATATATATATATATATATATATAGTGTACACATATTCATATTAGTGAAGTATTACATCATAATCCATCATGATGTCACATTATATTAATTCTATTATGATTTACAGTTGTTAATATGTAATTCAAACAATGTAGAAATGAGGACAGTCCATAGAAAATCAATGTCCAGAGGGCAGCACAGAGACTATCAACATGTCTTTGCCTTCAATCTAAACAGGTCTTTTTCACCCCGTGGACATCTATAACAGCACATATTGATCCCACAAATCATGTGCACACAACTAATCTGTGATAAAATTTCTCTCTGCCAAAGTTGGCTTGTTGTGACTTGTGAAGCAGGAACGGCGCTGAACGGACAGATGTCCTCTAGCGGTGTGACTATCAGTCATACTCACATCCTGCCACTGATCATCGCTCTCCTTAACTTGCTCACGGAACTTCTGCAGATCCTCATAGCGTTGCTGCCGGGTGACTACCGGGTCGCCCAGGATATCGCTTGTTGATTTACTCCTGTGGATGACAAAGGGGGAAAAGATCACAAGAAGTTATTATATCTTCAAACTTTCGAAACCATCAGGGGCACAGCTGACAAGTAGAAGAAATGTTTGACTTGTGTCAGAAAGTTGCCAAAGGATAAAAACAGAAAGACTTGGGGAAAAAAACCAACCAAACAATAAGTTGCCTCCTGTTATGCATGCACCATTTGTTAGCTGCACAACGAAACACCACACTTCTCTATGCAACACCGTTCAATATATTTGACACGTGTGTTGATGTGCTGAAAATAAACTGGATTAGCTCTTTATTCTGTAAAGAAGGGATAGTTTGCACACACGGCACACCTGTCAGCAGCAAATAAACAAAACTGTGGAATAACCAAAGCTCAGAAGGTTAGTTACATATATCACAATCCTCCCGTCATGCCAAACAGCCCAGAGTTTTTAAAGCCCACAGCTTGGGTGAAAATATTTTTCTCTCACTTACCTGTAAAGGTTTACATATGTCTCATACTTCTATCAGTGCGTACAGCTGCCCAGTCATAACTCTCACTGGGGTTTGGTTAGATGACCCAGCATTCAGCTATTGTATGGGTTGTTTTACTCTGTTGCTTTGTCAATAGCGTTTTGTGGAGAAAAGACCCCTGCCCCATCCCACCCTGAACTTGGCCCAGTGCCATACAATACTCAATGTTGTGTGTCAGCATTTAGCAGTTAGCGAGTGAGAACAGTAGCACAAAAGCAGGAGGCAGCAGGGTGTAGCTGTAAGAGGCCAGAGCAAATGCAAACGTGCCACATTCCTGGGAGCCCATATCAACTCACCCGTCGTCAACCTCCTGTATGGGTTCCTGTCTGGGGAACCAGAGAGAATCATAGACAACAAAGTCACATTTCTGAGGGTTTAGTCTTTTAAAATGAATCTAGTGAACCACAGGAGGCTAGTCAGAGATGCTTACAAAAGTGCACCAATAGATAAACTGGAGTGCGAGACCCTTCTGTTTACTCCCGAGAGAGTAAAGAGTCTCATAAATGGCCTTGCACCCTGACATTCAGCCGAGGAGGTGTGTAGACATGTATTCTTCCTAAACAATGCAGCCTTTCTGTTGACTCCTATATGATGTCACAGGAAACATGACTTTACATATGGGAGTAAAGTAAATCCAGATGGGATTGACTCGGTTAAATGGCTGCCTTGTGTGTCCTCCTGTGAGCGTGTTCGTGTGTAAACACGGCCCAGCAGATTGGTGTGCAAGTTTCTATGGAGTCCAAACGTTACATCTTCTGTCAGAGCCGTGAGGAATTTCTACAGTCTTTCATGTGAGCACAACAGACAAGACGACACGTATTTGCACTGCTCGTTCCAAGATGGAGATGCTGAAGATGTTATGTTTGGATATTTCTCAGGCTTAAACCTTTCCACACCATCATACTGCTTCACTTTGAGTGTAATATGTGAGTGTAAGATTCCTTTAGCTAACAAATCAACACTGTGCTCGGGTCACCTCCATGTCACTGTGGCTATCAGGTGAGGTCAACAAACAACGGATGCAACACAATCCATTACAAGTAGATACGGTTGCTTCTTTTCCTTTATTCGGCATCAATCTTTTATTCATTCACAGGCAAACTTGGTCTGACAGGGCAAATCCAAAGACAAATGATAGATTTTGCGTCTGTTCTGCACCCCTCGTACCGTATAATTTGGTCAAAACTGTTATTAAATCACACTTCAGAATACACAACAGCAGTCGATTGACTGTGGAAGTGGGTGTATGTACTGTGCATGCATGTCATGTGTTTGTCATTTAAAATATAGAATATTCTCATTGTACATAGAAATGACTCATGTATTAACTTGAGTATTTTCTCTTATTTCTGAGGTGACAATAAAGATCTGAAACGAAAAACAGGTTGTTGCGGTTAATTTAATTCCTTTACACCTCAGTCTGTTTTATGTCGCAATACTCATGATGAAGTAGAAGGCACCAATTCTTTATTTGAATCAGGAGCTTAACTGGATAAAACTCCCATCAGTGAGAGTTCATCCAATCGTCAGTCAGTCAGATACAGTTCAATATCAGAGAGAAAATATTCAAAGACGGCAGCAACAAAAAGAAAACAAAACAGTGTGAAAAGGTCTCGACTGTCAGGAGAATGTAATCTGGTTCTACAGCTTCAGAGCAGCTAGCCTCTCGATCAACAGCTTTTTCCTGTGTTTTAATTGACTCGCTTCCCTGATTTCCTGCCACTTCTGCAGGTCCCCCTCACTGCAGGAGGAAGGCACAGAGGGTGTCATGTCACTGGCTCTCAGTGGGCCCTGATCCTGATCACAACAGATCCCCAGCTTCCTGATCAACATGTCATCCGTTTTAGGACGCGATTCCATCTTGACTTGATTCTGGTTGGTTGTTGCCGTTTTAAGTGACAGAGGACATGGCGGGCAGAGGAGTCTGGCCTTGAGTTCAGGAGGCAGGGACCACGGCTCTGGGATGGGCATGGGGGTGTAGTTGTCAGGCGCTCCAGAGAGAGGCCGCTGTTGTTGAGCCTGCTGGCTTTTCTCCTTACGGAACACCACATCGTCCTCCTCGATGTTGGGGTATTCCTCTTCCTCAGTGCCTTCGTGGCTGTGAGGCTGGGTGATAATGTTCAGCTGTGGCTCAGATGTGTAGCGCTGGCGGACGCCCAACAGTGGAGTCTTCATCGTAACCAGGTCACTGTTGGACTGGAAGGCGAGGGTTCGCCTGGCAAACATGTCGTCATTCTCCAAGTCAGGGAAGAGGCTTTCATAATCAATGGGGTCAGGGGGTTCCCTGGGGTCTTGGCGCCCCAGGAGGGGCCACTGCTTGCATTTGACCAATCTGGGACCTGAGGTAGGGTCCACAGGGGCAAACACCATTGGGGGGGTCTGTAACAAGGGGGGCTCTATCTTGGGAAGCTGTAGGGGAGTGTGTGGTTGGACATGAGGACTGCAGTGTGGGCAAAAGGAGAGAAAAGGACAGAGGTGATGAGTGCATGCATGTGAACTAGATTAAAGAGCAAGAAAAGGAGGAAACGAGACAACAGGCAGCTACTGAAGTGACATTTGATTCAAACAAATGTTGATCAAACAAGAATTTTACAACCATATTGTTGTAAAATACAACAAATGCAAGATACTTTAAAGTCTGGTTTAGAAAAGGCTGCAAAAAAAAACGAAAAAGAAAGAAAAGGGATAAACCCGAGATGCTATTTGCCTCTAAAGTCAGTGCAAGCATATTGCTTTATGAAGCATGTTAGGATAGGCCCAGCAGTTTGACGGCATAGTTCATCATTAGTATATTAAAAGCTTCAAGAGATAAGCCTCAGCAGGAGTAAATCATGTTTTTCCTCATTAAATCCATTGGCTTTAAAACATTCCTGCATCGTCACAATCATGCAGCTGTATCGACCTTTTCCCAACAACAAGGGTGGTTTGGGCCGGGCTCTTGGGTGAATGGGAGTGAGCGGGAGATGGGCCAGAAGGAGAAGGGGCAGAGGAAAGCCATGGACTGATGTCACAGTCCGAGTCGTCTGACGAAGAACCCGGCTTCTTATGGCTACAGCCGAGGACAGCAGGGTGGATGAAGGGGAAGGAAGAGAGACAGAACACGGGTGAAAAAGAAAAGAGAGAAGCAATGGTAGGAGGAGGGGAGAAAAACATAAGTAGGGGGAATTTGCATCAAGCAGATATTGCAGTGAACCAAAGAATCCCAAATGTATACTCTGAAAGGTTAATGTGGCATGCAAGTCTTTAAGGACAGGGAAATCAAGTGTGTGTGTGATAGCCATACACTTATGTACAAGAGCAACATGAATCTAAAAGTGTTAATGCTCTGTAATTATTCTCAACTACACTCGTGCAAACCATGAAGCAATACGTGTATGTCTGTGGAGCATCTCATGCTGTGTATGAACGCCCTCACACACCTGAAGCCTTGCATCTTCTTGTACCAGGGTCTCCTCTGAGAGCCCAGTTTGATCTTCTGTAAGTGTACGTCCTCTTCCGGTGTCCAGAACTTCGGTAAGAACTTGTCGTAGGACGCCTTGTTTGGGAGCTGGGGTTTTCCGCCCACCTTGCGTGCATATAGATCATCTTGGACGGGATCAGCATAACCCACCCCATCATCCTCATCCTCAGAGTCACCATATAACTCCCTGAACAGGCTGTCGGTAGACACAACCCGACCGTGGTCCACTCTCACGGAGCCGGGCTGCGGGGGCGGCGCTTCCAGTCTGTTGATGCCGCTGCTGCTCAAGAGAGACAGCCAACCACAAGTGTCAATTTTATTTGATCTTTTTACCCACAGCACTTGCAGCACACCATCCAACCAAACAGCATGTTCCTCAAGCACAGCAACCTCACTTGAAATGATGCAAGGATTAGCAAACCAATGCAAGCTCAAAGACCAAACCCTGAAGGAGTTCAAACTGATTTGAGGACTCCTGTCAAACTCAAATCAGTGATCCTTGCTTATAAAATTCAGAGGGCGCAAAGAAGAAAGTGCTGCAGCAAAAATCTCAAGCTCAATCCAAACGATAACCAACAAATGCAGGAGTATGAAGCAATGTTAAGAGCAGCACACTCTGTTCAAAGATGTTGCTCCAGGTTACAGTTAACCATGCAAACTAATAGCAAGAGAAGCATTCGTGTTTGCTCTCGTCAGGCAGCTACATTCAAGTCACACTTCGGCTTCATGTTCTCTGACCTGGTGCAGGTCACATTTTGTTGGGGGTCAACATTGGGAGTCATAGTGACCTTGGGCCAGGGGCCCCCTCTACCTCCAGCCGCCCTCCCGCCTGCCGAGGGGCTGATGGGTATGGCGAAGTTGGTGGGAGTAGCTGGGGCGGGGCTGTGGAAGCGTCTGCTGGCCAGGTCATCCAGAACCAGATCGGGGTCTGGTCGCTCTGCGTCCGACTCACTGCCGCTCTCATACTCGTAGGCCCACTGGAGATTAGATGCGGGCAATGCACTCTGGGAACCTTGACTGTTGTCGTAGAGTCCAGGGGAAACCCTGGTCCCACTGTGGTCATTCCACAACAATGGACAGCGAACACACGACACCACCGACCATTCGCAGACGATACAGTGAGTGGAGAAGAGACAGGCAAAAACAACCACTTCAGTCATCTGTGACGTAAACCAGACACGCAGGTATGAAACCTTGATACCTTTAAACCCTTAATCACTTTTTGTCGCATTACCGTCAAAGAAGAAATGACTGGAATGATAACTTGTCAGGAATTAACTGGCACAGCATCTCCAAACAGATGTGTTGTGATTGTTGTGTTACCTGGTGAGAGGGCCCTCGTCCTCTACGTAGGTGGAGCTGCTCCAGCTGCGCCGGCTGTCTTCATTGCGCTCTGCCCTTTTCTTCCTGAGTGGAGCAGGTACATAGCTGGGCGCTTTGTCTTTCGAGGGCAGGAACTGGTTAAACTGACTGGTGGCTTTAGGTGTGATGACTAAAGAGCGGCGGTAGCCGCTAGGGTCCTTGTTCTCAGCCATCTTGTAGACGGAGTCTGCCTCGGTGTCACTGCCACAACCTGCGAGGTGAAGAGAGGCAGAAGGACGGACAGGTGTTACAGGCTGGGGGCATGGAGCCACAGAGTCCGGTGGACAAATGGAGAAACAGAGTGAGAGCAGGGCAAAGAATAAGAGGAGTGTGTTGTGTGTTCTGGTGTGACTTCAGAGGAGTAACAGAGGGGTGCAGGGAGGCCTCCTCATTTACAAGCTGGTGTGGACAACTGAGGAATGTCTGACTGTCCTCTGTTACAAAGGGAAGACATGCACTGAGATCACTGTAAGCAGTCTTCTCCCTTTTAAAATACAAAAAAAAAAAAAATGTGCCTTCATATAATACCCACTGTTATACTTGTGGACTTGATAGCATATTGAGAAATATTCATTTTCCAAAGTATACCACTAGATGGCAACGCACATTTGTTTTCACAGACTCAACTGGTTTCCTCCTGTTCTGCATGTGTTGAAAACTATTTGAAGTTCAATAGAGATGAAGTGGACAGTAAATATTAATGAAAGGGCACAATTTACAAGTCTGTGAGAGTCAATTTCGTCACATAAACAGTCACGAAGTTAAATAATTCAACAACTGGTTCAAATCAGTTTAAAACAACACGACGCCTCCTACCCTCGCTGCTGCCTTTGAGAGTGGCCTCAGATGAGATGCTGTGGGGCCGGGAGCCAAAAGAGTCCAAGCTGTCCAGGGAGTCGTCTCTCCTGTGTACGCCTCCTCCTCCTCCTCCTCCTCCTCCTCCTCCTCCTCTCAGATGGTTGAGCTCCTCTCTCTCCGAGTACCAACTGTCACCGAAGCCGCTGTCTCTGACGCTGCTGCCTCTCTGACTGGATGACTCCTGCAGAGCCTTTCATGGAGACACAAACAGTCACACGCCTGGATAACCGGGGGGGGCAATTACAATATTTAGCTCCACTGTGTGTGAGGTGAGATCGCCCAGGTAGACTGTGACGTCTAAGCTGCGTGGACTCCCATCCCTGCAGACTGGGGGAGTGTAAACACACTCTCCTATACCATCCATAGGGCACAATGCACAGGACAGTTTAAAAGGAAGAAGCTTATGTTTTCCACCCTTTGTCAAAACAAACAGTACCGTGATCCGCGCACACTTGATGACTGTGTTTACTGTTTTAAAGAAAATGTCACTGTACATAAACATACAAGGAAGTCCCAGGAGACACGTTAATCCCAACGAGCAAAAACCTGCCAAGCACTTTGAAAAGAAAATGATTTTCAGCTCTGTAATCAGTTGAATCCTACCAGACAATACAAGTCCACAAACAAAGCCCAGCCTAACCCCACACCAGTGAATTTTGGATTATCATAGCTCAACCTGTATCCAGCTGCTTCTACTGAAAATCTGTGTACTCCCATGAATTATAGGAGCTTTACACACCAACTATACATTTATGTGAGAACAATATGTCAAATTCAACACTGTCAAAAGCAGGAGAGTGCAAACGGGCTTCTTTTGGAAAAGAACCGTCTATTTTAGCCTGTGGAGTTCGTGAACTGTACGCCGTGCTGTAAACAAGATTAAAATAGTTGAGTCAAGGGATCAGGTCATTCATGACTTAACGTAGCGTTGGTTTTAGTGGCCAGCAACCTGCGGCCCCCTTGGCCTGTTGCAGTCATTTCTTCCACACATAGTCTGCATACCAGGCAGGATACAGAAATGTACTGCGCACTGGCTGTAAAAGAGGATTTGAAACATACCGCTCCTAGTTTCCACAAGAAAGTGCAGCATTTTGATTCATGACAGCATCGATAAGGCAGCTCAAACAGCTTAACAAGATTATTGGCCATTCAGAAGACTTTACCTTGTAGAGTGCTGTGCCCAATAGTCCCTCGAAAGCCTTGAAATTTAGGTAAGGTCCATCATAGGAACGTTCGCTCTGAGCTCTTCTACCCAGCCAGTAAATGGTGATCAACACCTGGAGAGAGAAACAACACTCGTCATGCCTGCCCAAGAGAGAAAATGAACTATCAGGTAACTGCTGCACCTTTACCCCCAGTGACGGGTTGACATTATGTTTGCAGAGCAGGCGATTGTCAGTAATGGCTCTGCTGCGACTGAGGGTCATATCACCCATGTTTATGTGTCCAGCCTGATCCAGAAAACTCTGCTGCTGTCAGTGTGTGTATTATGAAGCTCTACAGATAAATAAAGTGCACTGAAGCAACTATACATCAATGCAGCACCCCTATTATACACGATTTGTTTTAAACTGTCTGTGCTTTAGTTTTATGCCAGAATAGTTAGAAACGTGTGGCTCATGCAGGATAACACCAAGAGAGCTTTTATTGCAAAGTCTTTACCTGAGTGTTGAAAGTCGTATCTGCATTTATAGTTAATAGGGAATTTAAGAGGCTCTTTAAAAGGAGATGCCATTTTTATGGTTTCCAATTTAGAGGAGCAGCTTTCTGGGGATGAGTTTACCTTCTGGACTTTAATAAGTTTGCTTCACATTTCCTTATGGAAAATTGCAATATTTTACAATAATATAAAGCAAGGATTCAGGTATTTTATTTGATTCTCTCAGTTTTTCTATGTAATTTACTTGCAAACATCCACAGAATGTTTGTGAGGAGAAACAATAAAGAATTAATTATGATATTGATATAATATTAAGTATTTAGTTCATAAATATTTCAACATTGTACAAGATGATGCACAAAGTTAGAGTTAAGTCTATTATAATAAAATTATTTTGTTCTGTGTGCATCCCATAAAGTAAAATACAATGATTTCTATGAAATCACAGTTAACCATAACACAGTGGCGGTTTTTATGAAACACACAAATAAATGTTAATAATATGTATCTAACCAAAATGAAAATGTTTTTCACAACATACAGTTTAAATTGGTGAAAATTCCCAGTTGATGTCTAACGAAAAAGAATATCTTTGTCTATATCTTTCTTATTTTGTATTGTACTTAGTGAATTTTATAGAAACTTGAAAAAGCTGAGAGCGAACTTCCCCCATAAATCGATATCTCTGTAAATACTTACATTTTTCAGTCTCCTGCTGGTCTCTTCGTCCCTGTGAGAAAGAGAGCAAAAAGATAGAGGCGTGTGTGTATGAGAGAAAATGACAATAAAAGAACAGAGGGCATCACTGTTGGTCTGTGTGTTGAGCGGTGAAAGAGCTGGAAGCTGAGAGTACAATCCAGCCAGCCCTTCTCTCACCCTCACACAAAGCCTGCGAGAAAAACAAACACAAATTTGGAAGAACAACAACAAAAAAGAAGATATTTTACACTCAAATTTATGCATTGAACATTGAGTTCATCGTCAGGGATGTAAAGAGGTTCTTATTTCTGATTTGTCCCTGCTGTGGGAGAAACAAATAAAATCTAGCTGTCATATTTTAGATTTTCAAATAATTTGCCCTGAAGTATCGACTGTGAAGTAAAAAAAAAAACCTCACATCCTAAACCTGCAACCCTAACACCCCCCTCAGGTTACGTCATGTACTTATCACGTAGGACGGCTGCAGTGTCAGTAGAGAGAGACAAAACCCCGCAGCACGTACAGTAACCCCAACAGTCACTGGAGGAGATTTACAGTCTCCTTTACATCCTTCTTGCATGCTGCACATTCCGGCTATCATGCGGTAACACAATAGCCTCGCATGCTTCTCCGTACGCACGAGCACTTGGGTTTCTGAGAAGCTTGTTCCTAACGTGCTCTGTAAGCAATAAACCTGCCGAAACTGTGATGCCTGTATGGCGGCGAGGGCTCAGATCACTTCATGTCAAACAAGTTCAGGTTCCTATGGGCTGTTTTGGTTCTGGGGATACACAGGAAGGACGTATAATTAAACACACGGCCTTCATTCTTTAAGTACGAGGACAAAACAAAGGACAAATGCCCCATCCAGAACAGCAGTCAGTGTCAAGAGCTAATAAATCCACGTTTTTATGAGGTGCTTAAACTTCACATGAATATTTCCGACTTTTCTTTGTATATACACTTATTTTTATATTATTCTAACACCAGTGGCTAATATTAAGATCAAAGATGTCTAAGACAGTCTTATAGACAGATAAATAAGGTGATTGATAAAAACACTGCAATAAACCCATTTTATTCATACGGCATTATCGAAACTCCTAAGGTCACATCATCAGACACATCAGGTGTGTTTCTTGTTGAGACTTTCTATAATTCCTAGTTTAAAAGCCTCTAGCAGTCACACAAATGTCATCAATGCTGCTGAATCACAAGATATTCCGCATTTATTAATCCCACATAATCACACTCTTAACAAGACAAACTTCACAGTACAAAAAAATACATGACACTCGAAACAAATAGAAAAAGAAACAATGAAAGGAGACCATCACAGTAAATGATGTCCAGATTGTAAAAAGTGAGTGAAATAGAGATTTTGAGTGGCAACAGTCTGAACTGGGGCAGTTTAAGACGTGAGTTGAAGATAAACAAATGTTTATGTCAGGATTTGCTGCAGGAGTGTTATACAGAGTCCATGAGCAAACCTTTAATAGATCTCTGTCCCATAACGTATATATGAGGAGATATGAGAGGAACCAAGAGTGACAGAGGAGGACCAGAAAATATGAAAGTGAATGTGTTATTCATTAAACGACTCCATTTATCATTATAGTGTTTTATATGCCCCCCGCTGTGAATGAGCTCTTACATCTCAAAGGGTTACCCTTGAATAACATCAAATTCAAGACTATCGTATGCTTCAATTGAATAAAAATGCAATATTTCAACAACATAACAAATACATGTTTCTGTTGAATTTCCTAATTAAATATTATACAAACCTTTGTATTCAGTTTGCTGCTATCAGAAATAAGTAAACTGTGTTTTGTTTGACCTCAGCGTCCTTGCTTTGAAGTTGTATATTTTGGCGACCTGGTGGGTGCAAAGGTGCAGTATTGTCCCTTCGTCACACGATTTCATCCACACCTCAAGGAAATGTCTGGATCTTTGCTTCTTGTGCCTCCTGTAGCTGAACGCATGCTGCAACAGTGATGAGAACTAAACTAAATTCCAAAGCGGTGGGCCTTATCACCCAATAATGAGCTGTTATTTCATAAGTGCTCTTATTAAAACCCGGATTGAGGTATGTTTGAGTACTTTGGGATGTTGTTCCATTGCTGTGCTGCTACTTTCACATTTAAGCATATTTAAACACTTCTTCCGCCGCTATGAGAAGTTTAGTGGAGGGGAAACTAATCAAGCTTTCCCACCATTTCTTGTGTACGTCATCATTTCACTCCAGGGGTTTATAACAGCGCTGAAAACGGCACTGGACCTTTACCAGTGTACCATATTGTGATTTTATGGGCCCAATAAAAACGATGGGTGTGAAAAAAAAAGAAGAAAAAAAAGCGCCCTTCCTTGTGTGGCTTGGAACATAGTCACAAAGTCAAAGATTATAGTAGTGGTAGTCAGGGCCAGAGAAAAAAAGGGAGCTGTATACAAACACGACCAGAGCCCCGCTTCATGTAATACTCGTTTATGACTTGTGGTAACAGTTCAACAGAGGAGAAGAGAAAAAGCGCTGTTTTTAGGCCTCCAAAGCCTCGGGACTCTGCTGTAGCCTGTTGGTATCAGCTGAGAGCTCATATGATTGAACTCGCATAGTCTGAAACACACAAACTCTCTAAACTTCCCTCGAGCTGCAGGACCAGTTTAAACGATCACGTCAGGGTCGATTTGTCGATTTTTAAAAACTGCATTGCGTCCATTATATCTCTATTTCTAATAAGTATACGTACCAGTTAAGAAAAATGGAAAAAGAGTCAATCTAATGAAATCTTCTAATGTTTTAAGATACAGTAGAAACAAACCATTTGAAGAGCACCAGTATATCATTGAAAACAGATGCCTTCATGTCGTGTTTTAGTCTTGTGAGGATTTATTCACATCTCCTTGCGGGGTTTTTTTCAAGCACAGCAAACACTGATCAGGATGCAGAGAGAGAGAGAGAGAGAGAGAGAGAGAGAGAGCTTGTGATCTTCAACACAATGTACTCATGCTATACTGCAAGTGAACAGATAATTCTGACAGGAGGAAACTGTCCAACAGGACAAACATAAAAGATGTTCCCATCATTTCCTAAAGCTATTAATTCCAGTCCTAACCTTAACCTCTGCATGTTTACACAGACCTTCACACCACCAGGGTCAAAGGGTGAGAGATGACCATCAGCCTGAGACATCTTTTAGCTCCACTGGAAATATAAAGGCGCTGAAGACTTCAATTGAGCAAACATTCTGGATTATTAAGAAATAGCTTCAAAAGCTGTGCCTTACACAATTATGACAGTGAAGTTACAACCAGTATGTTTCAAAATATCAGCTTTTAAACTGCACACATTCATTTAATTACTTATAAGGTATAAAGATGTCCCGTCAGTAAACTTGAAAGCGAGGGGCAACAGTACAAAAAGTAACAAGCACTCGATCACTTCCCACTGTCATAACCTCAGGTTGGATAAGGTCTCCAGCCAGACTAACAGATGAATGACCGACATGAAGTGAGCTGAAAGCCGTTTCAGTCCGTGTGCCATCAACAACGGCACCAAACCACCTCAGCTTCTTCCACGCAATAATGTCAGAAATTAAAAAAAAACAACAACTCACATATCCTCAAACACATGGGTGTGCACTTACAATCAGAAGCATACCTCTGTAACACAGATCACTCGCTCTGCTACAATCCATCACAACACGTGTGCAACGCTTCGTCTATGTGCTCTCATTATACGGACTGAAGCAGGCAGACGAACCCGAGCAGCTCCGAGAAATTCAGAGAGTGAGGAGAGACCAATCAGCTGTGGGAACGACGGTGGCGGACATCATTGTGTCAGACTTTTTATCCGAGACAGTGCGGCCTCTGTGAGTGTGGAAACAGGGTGAGGCTGGTGTTTCTCTCACCAAGTCAACGGCAGAGCACAAATATAACCCTTGTGTTGCTCTTTTTAACAATCCAGGGCTGTGTGGAAACTGTATTGGCCGCTCTGCATCATCACTCGTCTGGTTTCACAATCGGCTCACAGTTCACACGTTGCTGCCACAAGAGCGGATGGCAGTGCCTTGTATTAAACTATGAAACGGGAGTGCCGGCTCACTTAACCACACCCCAAATGCTAACACACGGCACACTGCATTTGTCTCGCCCTGTCAAGACAATTTAAAGCACGTTAGCTTAACAGTGCGTACACAGGATGAGGTACAAAATACACCGATGTAGAATCAAGGGTGATAACAAGCTGTGTGACCTCGCACAGCAGTCTGGGAAAACAAAACAAAACAACAAAAAAAAGACTTCCTTCAGGTGAATCAAACGTATGGTTTGATCTGCAGCCAGGAACGCCGTTGCATAATCATGTCACACGGAGCAGCCACTCCTCTCTTCCATTGTTTGTAACATGCCACTGACATTCTTTGAATGACAATCGTGATGAACCTGCTAAAATCGTGCCTCGTACGGTTTCCTTTTTCTTCTTTTTTTTGGGGGACAGGAGAAACGTCAGACCATGTCAATAATTTGCTCAATCTGACACAAGTGAGACTTTGGACCCGTCTCTGCGGGGGATTTGTTCTGTCAGCTACTGGAGGTCACTGAGTAAAAGCTGGACTAATAGCCAGGCATGGCTTACCTCAGTAAGAAGAATACGACAGTGTCAACACGCTTATTAGAATAGCTGGGTTTGTGCAAGGAAGAGCATTCAAAATGCCAACTTCATGGTAAAATAATTTAGGCTACCTGATACCTGGTAACTTTAGTCAAGAGGTGAACAGAGGCCATGCTGAAATGATAATGTTAGAATTATGTACTGAGGAGCATTGACACTGATGAGCTCACCTCGCTGTTCCATTAATTACTTTCATCAGTGCCACAGATTAAGCTCGTCACTGTGTTTGCGTTTGAAAACTTTCCACAGAGTCGACTACGGAAGCTGCTACATATGTACAAGTAAAAGATGACAAAACATGCTTGGGAAGTCCAATTCAGTGTTGAATTGTTATCTCACAAATATGGAGCGTAAGGTGGGATTAAGTGAATTATCCACTTGCTTAAAATTTATTTGGCTCAGTTGTTTTGGTCACTGCGTGAAAGTAGTATGTTAACATCCCTACGTCTTGTTGGAAAAAAGTTCCTTATTCACAAGCATTATTAGAACTGTGTGCTTTTATTTATCTGATAAAATGTAATATGTTTCGTTCAACTCAGGTCATTCGGTCAGTTTGAAACTGA
Organism: Blennius ocellaris; assembly: GCF_963422515.1. Lineage (NCBI taxonomy): Eukaryota > Metazoa > Chordata > Actinopteri > Blenniiformes > Blenniidae > Blennius > Blennius ocellaris. The sequence goes on along the minus strand of NC_137655.1, from coordinate 22,110,480 downwards.
GTCGGTTGTGTAAGATTACGGGTGCAAAATGAAAGAAGGGCTGCCAAAATTGTTGTTTTATGGCATTTTCAATGTGCATTGCATGATCCACTGAGTTCCTCCGTTGACTGACACGATGAGACACACACCAGTTGTGATGTCTGCCACAGGTCACGTCCTACGTGAGGGAGAAGTTGCAAACTGAGGAATCAGATCAATCTACTCAGGATAGGTGTAAATTCCTTGATTTCATCCACTGCCAGATCAGATATGCCGCATTACCTCTTAAAATGTCATCAACTGAGGTATGAACAAGATAAGATTGAAGTTTGTGAAGCCGAGCCATTGATGTAAGCGGGTTCCTCTGCACCTACAGTGCAGCAGCACCAAGCATTACGTTACAGTAGAACGGCGGCGCCGGCCCACGCTATGGTTTCCACTGACTGCATCAGATGTTCTGTTTGAGAGTTTGCTCTTTTCACATATAGCACTTGTAAAAACATTCGGAGAGGTCGAGTGTGAAGTTTTCACCTCACATTCGCCGCCATCTGGGAAAACCTGGCGCGTTCTGGCACCGACCTGAGGTCCGGAACCAGCCAGTCCAAGCACATTGATTTCTCAAGGGCGGCTAAAGGTCCAAAGTAAGTGACTGGGTTGAGTCCCCACACCCTTTGATGATTCAGTGACTCATCTGCTGCTCTCCAGTGCCCTCACATCCTGGGCAGCTGTGAGACACTGACAGAGTTGGTCCTAATTGTGAATCACAGTCTCCGGCGATGAATCAGGTCCCGTGAGGTCAGTGATACAGCCAGACATGTTGAACACTTGTGGTGGTGATGTGCTCTTCCCATTGTGCACAGTCTCCACTTACCAACCTGTATCCCTGTCACGACCGTTTGTCATGCTATATTGCAATTTGGAGACTGAATGAGCTCGCAGCTGATAAAGGGCTTTATCAGAGAAAAGGTTTCACAACACAAGGCCAATCAGGACAGGCGATGGTGGCGAGGCCAATACTACATCAATCACACAGCTCAAAGGTCAGACAACACATTCAATAAGCTTTTATGATGGTCATAACGCCATCCAATATGAATATGAGACACACTGTTATTCTTAACAGCTTTATTTTTCAGCGAGACCATTAAATCGAGTTTGACGAGATTTTCTTTTCATTGCGATAACAATTAATATGTTTCGCAAAATGCAAAAGGACAACTATTGTTTCACATGTTACTGCGCAACATGTTCATTTTCTTTTTGCTTGTTTCTCTATTTCTCCTCCTGATGGGTTGTTTCATCTATAATAAGTTAGAAAATCCAACAAGCACATTAAAAAGCTCCACAAAAGAGCTAAAGCTTAACTTTAAATTACATACAACACATTTCTGGGCTCATCAGGTGGGAACCTCCTTTGATGTGTGTTTCGTCTAGTCGGTCCCACGACACCTCCAGGAGGCTGGACAGAGATCTGTGATATCGCAGAGCCTGTCCTGTAATGCTGCTCATGCCCGGCTCAACAACCACTGCCCACTTAACAAACCCAGACTGCACTCATGTAAACTCTTGGTATCAACAAAGCTGACTCTAGCCTCTCCAGCCAAACGCTACACGCTGCCTCAGAAAAGTATTTGGTCTAACTTCACATGAAACTAACAAAACACTGGAGCTTTGTATGACTACGTCTGATGTTTTATTTTTAATGGCAGTCCTGTTTCATGCGCAGCCACAAAACTGAGGGACTTAAAAAAAAAAACTGGCCGGAGCTTTACCTGTAAAAGTGAACATTACGTTCTCAAAGCTGAGAGACGGGGCATTTCAGACATCAGGGTTTCCACTTGTGAAGAGAAATCTAAGGCAACCACAGTGAGAAAAAAAATGGCCAGAGTGCTGCTGAGGCAGAGGGCAGCGCCGCTGAGCGCAGCACCTGTCAGACAGGGTTTGAGGGAGTGGAAGTTGGACAAACACCAGAGGCAAAGACAGCTGATAGAGACAACTTTCCCTGTCTCCCATTCTTTCTCTCTCAGGGCTTTCTGTGTGGCTCATTTGCTTCGACTTTGATAAGCAACAGTGTAATAAAGCCATTGGCTGCGTGTGCGCAGCCTTGTGTGGGATTTTCTCATCATGTTTCTCTTTGTGTATTCTGCCGCCGGGCAGCAATACGACAAAGCCTGCCGAGTCAAATCCTCACACACGATGTCTACTTTGAATTAATGGTACATTACTGAGAAATTGTGCTCTAAATAAGACAGAGGATAATTTTGAAGTCCAATTTGTGTATCAGGTTTAGTTATTGACCTATGTGTTGATGGGAAGCCGCAACATCTGAAGACACAAACAGTTTGAATGAACTGATTCCTGCATTGAAATATCGGAATAAAAACACGAGTACAAATCAAAATCAGACAAGCACACATACAGGTGGACTTTATAGACCACATGCAGGAGGTGAATGAGCTGTGAGGAGTCTACCAACTATAAAAAGCTCCTCTGCCATGCGTCCTGATACCATTCCAATCAATCCTGCTGCTCAACATGAGCCTTTGCACTAAAGATAGGACAACAGGATCACCTCGAATGGGCCTCCGCTGCCAGAGGGATGAAATGGACTTGAGTTGGGTAATATGTTTGAGTTTTTCTTTATTTTTCTGTTGAAACATTGCCATGAGTGTCCTTTCTCTTTTGGTTGTAGCCATATAGGAACAAATCATTCACCTGCAGGATCATGGGAAAAGGTTTCGCAAGAGGGGAAATATCCGATAATACATCGGGAATAAAGTCCACTAAGGAGATATCATTATATTTATGACTCGAAATGAGACATTTAGTGAGCGTTATCTTAAATTTGCATTTGTTTTTCAGAGGGAAGAGGGTGTGTCTCCATGAATGAATGACAGATTTGCTTATTTAAAGTAATTCTTTGTTCACTTGACATTTCATAAAGGTGCCTTATGGCAGATGTGGTTTCTGAACTGTCGGTTTTGGAAACAATCCTGCCAGTTTTGAGTGGAGAAATTCTCAAGGGATTGCAGCAACGTCTTAACTCGTGACTAAAGTTAAGCCAAACAATACAACGTGGTGCCAATATTAGATGTTGACACAAAGAACGGGGAAAGCGCAGGTATGAAGCTTTTTTTAGGTTGACACCCTAAAATCTCGTAGGCTTATGTTTCACCTGAACTTAAGTATTTGCTGTTAACTGATCCACCTCAGATTCAAGCTTGCAGGTATCGCTGCTAAAGCATTTTTCTGTGTTTGTGCTGGCACAGCACAGGGAGTGTGTCGCAGCGGATGGACTGTACAGTGAGCAGCGTTTCACTCTCTCATACATACAGGCGCACCTGTACGTGTAAAAAAAAAAAAAAAGTGAACAGGTTGTTCAACATACCGCATGCTTTTCAAATTAACTCGCAAAGTAGTACAAACATCTCTTTAAAGCCTGAAAGGCAGAATTTAATCACCAAGACCGGGTCATCAAATTACACCGGGAGTTTTTTCTCATCATACCAACATTTGATAAATGAGAATAAGTAACCTGTCCCGTCAGTAATTAGCACTCTCTATGTACAATATTTCTTTCATGACTCATGTAGTTTGAGAGGAGTTTGCTTGGTGCCAAAACCGAATTCGTTGTCTCATATTTTCCTGTTAAATCCCACATGCTGCACAGCCGCCCTTTGTTAAGCTTTGTGAGGCAGCTTCTGTATTTGCATCAGTTACATCATACTGAAAAGAAAAACACAGTACTCCACCTCAGCTTGTGTGTACCAACAGAAGAATACATGCACACTGTAAATAGCTCTGACCTTTTTATAACGGCAGCTTGAATCATGTCTCACATGAGACGACATGTGCTCTACAGCACAGTCAGAAGTGGACGTTTCCTTTTAGCATTCATCACTTCTGTGCATAGAAACTGAAGCACACTGATGTCGGAATGAATCTAAAACCTTGAGCTGGTGTCAGATTACTGAAGGACTGAATGGGACGGATGGATATCAAAGTGCTTGTTTTACGAGGCACACAAAGTCACGACTTACTTGACTGTAACTCTTGAAGACAAGTCTTGAAGATCCCCGGGATCAAAGAGCTGCGCTTCCTTTAGTCCGAGCTTCCCGCAGGCCTTGAGGAAGACGTTCAGGTTGTCCTGGATGAAGAACAAAGCAGAGGTGAGGGCTGCCCAACCTTCTGAACCACAAGACTAATCACTCCAGAATTCTCTGTTGGGGGAAACAGCCTACAAATGATTGCTTCCAAAGTTCATATCAGCAGAGGGAACAGGCGAGGACAGGGAGGAGCATGTGTGTAGCAAATAAGAAGTGACCCGGTGCAGAACACACACACACACACACACACACACACACACACACACACACACACACACACAACACACACACACACACACACACACACACACACACCCGCAAGTGAAGAGGGAGGAGGCTGCCTGACAGGAGCTGAGTGACAGCAGCAAAGCTACCTGTGGGCCGGGTTATGGTGGAGACAAAGCCAAACCAGGAAGTATGACATCAGAGCCCTGCAGAGGTCCCACCCAACCAGCCATGCGGGTACAAAACACACACACACAGACACACACGCACGCACGCACACACACACACACACACACACACACACACACACACACACACACACACACACACACACACACACACACACACACACACACACCCAGAAACTGTCCCCTCCCCTCCCAGCCGAGCCCTTTACTCGAGAATACCTGTGGAATCCACGGGGTGGTGGAGTATTTTGGAGACGCGGTTGCTATGAAACATGAGGCTGGGTGACAGAAACTGACAAATATTTCCCTGAAGCATTTCGAGAGGACATGGGAGCTGGAAGGCCAGTTTCTCCTCCCACACAGAGTCAGTTGTGCACATGATATAAAGTTTATGTATGAGCACATCGTTTGCACAGATGTGCGAATTGTAATGCAAGACAACTAAAAAAATTCATTTTGTTCTCCAAATATACACAAACCTCATGAGTTTCACACAATTCTCCAACCACAAAATCAACAGTTCTTTTCCGGTGTCATGCCACCCCCCCCCAATGTTAATCCAAACTGTCTCGTTCATAAGTCTGTACTTCCCGTTGGGACAGCCCCGCTTAAGAGGGTTTTCATGTCATCACACATGGTTTCAACATGGGCGGAAATAATTAGGGGTTGCCGGTTCTAAATTTAAATAGCGAACGTGGCTATTAGCAAACAGTAGGAGAGCGCTGACCTTTTCATGCAGCCAATCCTTAACAGCGAACAGCTTTGCTTGTCCCTTAACGGCACTTGACTGGACTCTGTCAGGCACTGTGGCCCCTGAGTGCTATAGATCAGTCCCACCTTCACTGTATGAGCTTAGAGTGTCACTCCTTATGTGGTATGTATCTAAATATTGTTCCTTTTTACATTTTTGACAATTGCTTCTGACGGGCTTTCAATTCAACTTTACCATCTAAATGCATGTAAAAATCACAGGATTCATTGATAAAGCAACATCACATTATTCTACCCCTTGTTGGGAATCAAATACGTGATGTAATTCTCCATTTCAATAATAAATAAGATTAGTGTTTGCTTTCTTATACAGCGAATAGCTTTTCTTTTATCCCAGGCATTAATTTTCCTAGTCCCGTGGTTCTCATGCACTTCGCAGTGAGACTAAATTTAAAGCTGTCATGCAGCGAGAACAGCGTGTACGCAGTCGCAGAGTGATTACATGACACCATGCTTATTTTGCAAACTAAGAAAACAGGAGAAACAGCATTCACATTTTAGAGCAATGACTGAAAATGAATAGTACTGTCTGGAACATTTCAATCATAGTTTTGGAAATATGTCATTTAATTCCAATGAACAAATGACACATAATGTTGGTTGGACTGCATTTTCTTTTCGTCTTCATGAAAATAAAGTTAAAATGATAATAACATATCTAGTGAGATGTAAAAAAAAAAAAATCTTTGTCAAAGCATATTTACTTTGTTTTCCATGCAAAATACTCAATCCTGCCACAACAAAATCCTAAACAATGAGACAACAACATGCTTTACTGAACTGAAGTTTGGTTTTGGAAATTATTATGTTTGTAAACCCTGTGCAAGGCATGCAGTGAAAACTCCATCCCGTTTTGAGATTTTTTACTTTTCTCAAATATGAGTTGTTAAATACTGTCATTTTGCACCTTCCAAAGATTTTATTGTCTCTCATGGCATGCATGGATGTTTACTTAAACTGAATTTAGAAATGTTACAAAAGAGTAATAAAAAAGTTAATAAGCTGTATAATTATCTTCACAAATCAAATATATAAATATAGAAGCTTTTTGTGCTAGATTAAAATGGTACAGGATGAGCATAAAACCCAATTCAATATATTAAATGTAAGATATATAGGGGTTAGGCTCAGGATGGTGATATCAAAGAATGTGTTAAAAGATAACCACCATCATGAAGAATGAATTTAACTCAACTGCAAGGGTATTATGAGCAAAGTGAAATCCCCCAACCCACCCACCCACCCTTACCACTGAGTCCCAGAACATGCAGAGATAATGATGTTGGAGGAATGTTATGCTGACTTGTGCCTGCACATAATCCTGCTAAATATGCTGTACCCATCCAGCAGCCTCTAATCCTCTCAGGCAGACTCGAGGTCCCCGATTTAAGCACTTCACGCCGAGAACAGATGAAGATTTGTTGCTTAATGTGTCTGATATGGTATGAAAAGGATCTGCTTCCCAAATGGTCACATTTTGGTCAGTGTGTTTCGTTCACTGCAGCCTAAGATAGTCACTCTGCAATTACCCTCAAGTGACCCCTGCCTGTGCCTCAAACTAAAAGGAAAGCTATGGTTAAAATATCAGGCTACAATTTTTCTTTCTTTTTTTTTTTTTTGAAACTCGTAACAATAAACCGAGAAAAGATGGAATAGTTGAAACTCTGCCTTTCCCTCAAACTGGCCCGATAAAGTCGGATCCAGTTATAACGTGCACCCGAATACCAAACTGGAACAAGACATGGTGAAATATCTGCCTGTGCACAGATGATTAAGCAGACACTTCAATGAGTAAAGACATCCTCAGGCCCAATGAGGGGGTCTGTTTATCGCCTCCACTTTCAATGTCGACTCACTAAACACTCTGTGTGTGCAGGGACATCTAACACCACGTCAATTACGTTGTATTTTTAGCCGACAGAAGCTGATGGAGTCATCTTTAACTCGCTCGATGTGGTTTCACTCCAGTGAGTCTCAAATCCAGGTGGATCCACGCAGTTCGCTGTCCAACCGCACGACTTCTGCCTTGCTAAACCAACGGCGGCAACAACCAGGAAACCAAGGACCGGGGCCTAAAACTCAGGCCCTGTGACCCAAACCCACAGCTCCCAGCGAGCCCTGCAGCTGGCAGGGAGCTGTGCTGACATGTGAAACATTCTCTTGGACGCGAGCAAAACCGAGGAAAAAGGCCTGGCTCCAAAGCCAATGTTGCTAAATATTCCACAAAACCAGAGATTTACGTTTTTTTTCCCCCCCCTTCTTTCCTTTCAAGGTTTTCACCCTGCCAGAGCTGGAGGCTGGTATCGATTTAGAGCCATGAAAACCTTTAAGATAGCAAAAAACGCTTATGACTCAAACGGTAGAAAAGGTTCATATCCAAGTGTTAATGAGGCATGTGTGCAAAGCAGTGATTAAAGTCATACTTCAGCTACAAAACAGAACAAACGCCATAGAAATACTTTCGCCACTGTACGTTTCTTCAACGTCTGGTCAAAGAGTTTTCTATCTCTAACATTGTTCAGTGAGGAGCGAACTCACGCAAGACATTGTGTGTTTATCCTGGAGGGTGAATGCTGACGCACAAGCATTTATAATAAATGTAAACCTTAATCAACATTTTGAAACGCAGGTCAATGTACCTCTATCCCAGCACATGCTTGTCACTATAAATACGACGACTGACGACACGGAGGGTATAGAGTCCGGGGCGAGACTGCTTCACATGTTCGAGGGAAAAGCTTTTCTCACGGCAGAGTGAGAGTGAGTAATGTTTGTTTGGAGCCCTCCACTCTTCTCCATGCGGTTGGCAGTAAGTAACAGCCCCGGGCCAACAGGAGCCTTTTAACAATTTTGTGAAAATTTATGATCGGGAGGTTTCAAGTTTGTGTCCAAGTCTCAGAAATACCACACAAGTGCTACCCATGGCAGAGATACTCATTACCTCAGCAGGTGCCAGCCAATTCTGTCTGGATGCGTCCAAAACAAACTGGCAGGAAGTGTGATCAAAGTCAGAGGACAGATATCATGACACATGTGGCTCAGTTCGTTGGTGGCTCATGTTTTGAACCACAAGTTCACCCTGACAGAGTTCCAGCACTTAACATGGCCCCCGTTGCCGTGTGAGTGCGTGTGAATGGGTGAATGTGGCTGAAGCAGTGATAATGTGCAACTTAAGTGAAGTCCATCTGCGCGAGTTTACCATTGCAAATGTATGTTTATGTTCTGTCTCTTCTCCGTTGAGCTTCCGATTGTCTTCCAAAACAAGATGAGTAATAAAGAGCCCACGCTGACAGACGCGCAGTCACACTGCTTGGGTTAGAGTCGGGGCTCTCTGTAATTCCTCCAGACAGATGGGCTCAATTACTCCCACAAAACGGAGCGGTGCTGAGGGATGGGTTTAAGGTAGGTCCTCCACCAAACCTCTACTTTCCAAGAATCGGCTTCCAGACACTACCAAAACTTTGTCAACTGAGCCACTGTGGCCTTAAAGGAAGGATGTTTTAATCAAAGGACGCCGGCGTTCTAATGAAAAAAAACACTGATTTAATCACATGGCAATACATCAAACCAAAAATCTGCCATTTGACATCCAGTCAATCAGCAAACTATGTTGTTGTTTTCTTTGGGAGTGAATGGCTTTGATTGAGCAAAGCCTCAAGCAGGGCAGATGTCATTTTTTAGGAAGCAATAAAGGCCTTTCAAGCAGCTCCTCGTCCACTGAACTAATTAGTGAGGATAAAAATGTGGAGTGACAAGCCACTGAGGCAAAGACTTTCCAAGTATTAGACCTGTCACCAGCCAGCTCGGCTTCTGCTGTCAGCCGCACCTCAACATGCTTCTTTAAACATCTCAGACACATTCAGACAGAAGACATCACCAAAACATGAGCGGAATGGTGTCACAGAGAGATTAAACTGCACTGCATAAAATCCAGGATGAGCGGCTACATTCACTCAACAGAATAAGAAAAAAAGAGAAAAAAAAGAGACTTACCAGTCCAGCAATAGGCGTGGGCAGCCTGTTAACCCTCTTGATAAGACCCGGCTTGATGTTGTTGATCAGACTGCGATGAGAGGAGTGGAAGGGAGCAGGTGAGTGAAACGTCCTGGTCATCGGCTGGACGGGTCCAGCGTGACGGCACGAACACGACATGTTGCACAGTCTCGGTGTTTACGACTTTATTTAATGGCGGCCACCTGGATTCAGTTAAGTCAATCGCCAGTGCTGCACAATGATGTAAACAAGCCGGGCCCTCTGCTCCTGAAACACACACTCTACTACTGAAATGACCCAAAACAAAGAGCACAGATCAACTCAGACAACCAGTAATGGATTCACATACCAGCCAGGAGAGATTTATTTAAGTACTTTTTTTTGTTTTGATGCCGACTCATAGGCTAGGTAGAAAAACTGAATCTAAATAAAGTTTTTCATTGATAAATTAAAGCAATATTAGCTTGATAACTCTGTGCCAGAGAGATTCAATGATGACAAGAAACATCATTTATTCTAGAGAGTTTAAAATGTATTTTTTGAAAGTTGTTCAAAGCTGCGTTGGTTAATTAGAAGACTTTCATTCACAATTAAAATTGCACAATATGCACAATATGCACAATATATTTGAAGCAGAATGCTTTCAAAGGAGCAGGGGGTAAGTTTAATTTCAATTATAAAACAACCAGCTGATTATTTACTGAAAACTTTAAAACAAGGTGCAGACAATCCAAGGTCTTGACTCAAAAGTGACGTCTCATACAACTGTTGAAACCACATGAACCAGCATATTTTGAATTTGAAAAGCTGGAGCGGTCAAAAGCATGAGAAAAGCATAATCATTTTTATATGTCAGACTTTTCTTCCATTCACATTAGTTTGGCTGCATTAAAACTGCACACAAGTTGCACTTACAAAATTAAATGTATTAATCATCATTTAGTTACAAAAACATTGTGAAATTATCCCAATTGACGGCTGTTTTCTACACAGCCTGCAAGCACAACATGAGGCAAAATAATTTGTCAGGGCTGCAGGCTGGGAGCGGAAGGGATGGTTTCATGGTTTGCGTGGCCTGACAATAGATGTGAAGAAAGTATGCAAGGGGCATTCGGGTTCATGTCAGTCGCTCAGCAGTGAAACAATAGAACTTCTTAATGATAACACACACTTAAGCTGAGTAGGATATAATCATGTGTGTGACCGACAATAAACATTCCCTTTGGAGCAAGAAGCTGTGATAACCAAAACACAATGGGAGTGAAGGCTGTGTTTCGAGGTGAAGGTGATTTAATCTGTCTTCCTCTTCCCCGTGCTGTGAAAACACGCACAGCTGAACACTGAATCAAAGTGTCTATGTTGTCGTCTGAGACTGAGCAAACAGTGGAGTCAGGCTCCAATCAGCAGAACCAATCGCTCCTGCATGGGTTGCTGATAATTACAGCTTCCTGCTGATTCATGCAAATCACATCACTGTCCATCCGCCACCGTCGCCCGCATACACATAAATGGACACGATGCTAAACCCACACAAATGCACACGTCTGACATGACAAAAGCTGCGGATCCAAAACTCTCAGAGGACATTTAAGTAAATCAGTGCATACTCCTGCTCACATGAATATGTTCCTCGAACTCACAACTCCTGATGCTAAACAGAAAGCAGGGGTGCGCGGAGTATCCGATGTGGTTTGAGCCGGAGGTTTTCCATTCACTACACCGCTCCTCACAGCTTTCATTAAAGCAGGGGTGGCACTCTGCCCGAGCCACAGATCTTTAACATCTGTCAAACAGACAACACAACTTCTCCAGGAACAGATTGCATTGGATATTCTCAAACAAGACCACAGGAGGCAGATCTCACGCTGAAAACATCTAATAAGTGCGTAACACAGTCACTATTGTGCAATCTTTTAACACTGGCTCACTTGATGTGACAAACAAACAGTGACCCGGCAGGGGGTCTGCCTGGGAAATATCAGTAACACTCACGCTGCAGTGCAGACCCTACGGAGCGCAGAGGGATTCCTTATGAATGAGTGCCTTGAGAGAGGTGCCAGGGAAAAGCAGAGTACTTACTCACACAGCCGAACGCCGTTCTCCAGCTCTGATCGGAAGTCGCTGCTCCCAAATGTTTTCTTGGTTACTGCCTGGAAGAAGAAAAAAATATATAGTGATACAAAAATAGTGAGCAAAATGGCAAGAAGGGCTGGGTGAGGAGAAGAGGTGGGGAGGGCTGTGTGTGAGGAGGGGCGGGGAGGCTGGAGAAGAAAGGTAGGATGTTGAGAACAGTAGCAGAGGAAGTCAGAGGTATTTCCTCCCGAGGTGCTGGTCCTACACGGTCTCTGCGGGACAGGGGTGGGCACCGTTCTCCAGGTATTCCTCGGGAACTCTCAGATGGCTCAGGTCAACTCACTCAAATGCCGAAAAGCTGCTGGTAAGCGGGAAAGCTGCGCTGGAGCTACGCTGGAGCCAGACTGCCAAAGCCGCAAGGCGATGGGAGCATCTGGAGCACTGGAGGAACAGAGCGCTGCCTTACAGCCTCATGCCTTTCCCATGATCTCAAACCACCACTGCTGAAACACCATGAGCCATTATGTAGACACACACACACACACACACACACACACACACACACACACACACACACACACACACACACACACACACACACACCACACACACACAGCGTGCATGACATGCAGCATTACACACTTAAACATGTACATATACAGCAGAGAAATGGAAATAAACTAAGCCCCTGATTTTAGTCTGTTCATTTCTATGTCCACATTCTTTTTTTTTTTTTCACAAAAGAAACATTTCCTCCATCGTTCTTCAGTATTTCATGTTGGACTGTATGTTTGTCACCGGAGATCAAATTCACTTCATAACTGAGTTACCTCGTCTGTTTATTTCTCCATCAACTATTCGGCCAATCGCTACCTGATCCACCAAATCCAACACAAATGCTTACACTGGAAAATAGAGTGTTCTCCTTATTTCAGTTCAAAATGTTACTTCTTTTTTTCAGAACATGTTTTTAATCTTGATTTGCCTGTGCAACAAAAAGTGTAATCTTTAGGCATTCATGCAAGGATGCACAGCACATTAGGGAGGGAAGAGGGTTCATACTAATGTCAGCTTGCTCAAAAATACTCCCATAATGCAGTTTGGTTGACTTTTGACAACATTCTTTCAAAACACTCGTCATTATTATTACACAATCAGTCAGCAGCTTTGCTTCATGATGCATTTCTTTCGTTTTTAGGACATTTCAGGTCAATAAATCCAGTCGGTGGTGAAGCGGTTTGCACGGCCACGTCACAACGACAATCTCCCTGATTCAAGTCCATGTTTATGTGTTTAGTTTCACGTGTTTTATCAGTTTTCCTCCTACAGTCTGAAAACATGCGTTTGAGATTGATTGGTGATTTGAAATTTCCTGTAGGTCCCATACTCGCCTATACATGGGTAAAGCTCTGTAGAAGAGGGATGACCACACAGGAAGCTGTATGTTTTGCAAAAGAGGAAGTTATAGAATGGTTGTTCATCCATGTATAGTTTTATTTTGTACACAGAAAGAAAAAGAGGAAAACACAATATCCACACTTGCTTGCAGTGAGTTTCAACCCTTTAATATAGCACGGTGAGTAAACACGGTTTAATGTAAGCTTCAGGTGGGTGGATGGATCAATCAGTCAAACCTAAGAGTGTGACATGTGACATGTATCTAACCCACCTGGGATTGTTGGATACTGTTAATAAAAAGATTTTGAAAACAAAGAAATTTAACGTGCTCCTGTGATAGTAACTTTTGAGATTTGCCACTGAGGCAGGCACATGAATATAAATACTGCATATAAATGCTACAAGAAAAATATATCACTATTATCATTATTATCATTATTACTATTATTATTATTATTATTGTTGTTATTATTAGATTGTTACAAATGTGTAAAAGTTGCACTTTCATGTGCTTTTTCGTCATTGGTACATTACATGAGCAGGTAGGTGAAACCAAGACACGCGCAGCTAAACAAGTTAGACAGGTCTCACAATTCCAGATAATAATAATAATCTGACGTGCAGTGTTTCGACCAGTATGTCAAATTTTCTTTTGTCCAAAGAAAAGAGTCAGAAAGTGCAACAGCAGGTCAAACTGACTGAGGAGGCCAGGAGAAACCAGAAGGACTTAACCAGCCACTTAAGAGTCACTATTATCATCTTCAAACCAGTCATGTCACACCTCAGTACGCAGCCTGGGTAACCTGAGATGCCTCAGTCCTCAAACACCCAGCATTCCCAGAGAATCAGACCATGCTGAAAAAAATCTGAATAAAACTAAAACTTCTCAATTACTCATTCACAATCACGCTTTGCAGACCCGCGTATTGTGATCAAGCTATTGCTGCCAAATTCTTGCCTTGTTTACAAAACACACTAAGATCCAGTGCTCCCGTTTTCATTGACAAAGCTACAAACATGACCACACACACACGCACGCACGCGCGCGCGCGCACACACACACACACACACACACACACACACACACACACACACACACACACACACACACACACACACACACACACACACACACACACACAAAACAGGCTTTACAGCTAAGAGTGATGTTGGCAGATGAAATCCTGACCCCTACTGTTCTATCAATGTGGGAACAGCAGTTTGAACTCACAAGCATGTAAACAAACAATACAGAAGGAAATGGCACACAAAGTATAATTCCATCTTTCACTCACAGTTTTTTTTTTTTTTTTTTTTTTAATTCCCACTTTGTTATCAAAGTCCCATCAGGCAAACAAAGGAATGAATGCAGCAGTTGAGATATTATCTGTCTGAGCTGAACTGCGGGACCCAGCCTGGCACTGGCACTAATCTGGATGTAACAGAATACTTTCCCGCTCTATCGTCATCATTAGAGGTATTAAGTGCTCTTAGATCCAGCCCGCTGTGCCTTCCCTCTTCTGTTGAACCTGCCATGTGGGCTAATAACAAGTCTAATCTGCAACAACACAGTGCTGCTCTAATTTAACAGGGAGATTTATAAAAAGAAGGAGCTGAGATTTCAAAACCAGCTTCCCTCCCCGTGAAGCCCACCTTCACTCCCCTCAAGAATGTGCAGCTCAACACAGTCAAATTAGGTTCCAGTTAAAGACATAAAGCTCTGACTTGGTTATTTGTTAGACAGGAATTGTGAGTCTCCCATGAAATTAATTATTATTATTATTGGAGTGACCAAGAGCAAGTCTCAGTGGAGCATTCAGAGTCCCTGCGTCGATTACTTGTTGTTGTTTATTCATGTAACCCACTGAGGCAAATCTGTATTCAAGGTTTGTTGAGACGAAGCTCACTAATTGTTGTTTCGGAAATTCTTTGTTCTTTTTGTACAGGAGGAGATGGGCACAGGTCACCAGAGGGCATCTGGGATATTATCCAAATATTTCAGGGTTTCGACTCAAGAAAAATATACGCCGAAGAGTGAAAGGCCATTAGTTCGACACCACCAACATATTAGAATAATAGAACTACGTCAGGATGTGAATGGCCCCTTGTGAGAGAGCCTGTTTCATGTGAGTACGTCTGAATGCATGTAGCCACTAATTGCTTTCTGTCAAAACAGTCAGAAACTCTGGAGTGGCGCGACAGCGAGGTGACTAATGATCTGCCCTGCCACACAGCTTCGGGTATCACAAACAATACGACGGCAGAAGTCATGGAAGGAAATTCATGAAAGCTGACTGGAGGAGAGCCAAAGCGGTGGCAAGAAGAAGAAAAAATAGGCAAGACAGCAAGAGTGAATGTGAATGTGAATGTATATTTTTCTAAAACTGAAAAAGGAAAGTTCTGTTTAGGAAATAAGACAATAGTTTTCCTTGTTAAAGTAAACATCTAACTGAACAATTAGGGTCTAGGTTCTGTTGATTATATGAAACTGCTTTTCCAACATGATGTTAAATCTCTATATTGTGCTTTGTAACTGCGACGATCACCACAAAAACCTCCAACTTCCCTCAATTTATATTGATCAAGACTAAAAGTTTTCAAATCTCCAAACGACCAGCCTGACTTAAAAGCATGTCTGTTGTTTTGTTGTTGTTATAATTTTTTTAACCTCTACTTTTACAGTAAAATTGTTTCTGCCTGGACATACAAAGTGATGCTCTGAGTCTATGCCAATAAATCCACTGAAATATTTACTTTGTTGTAGCTTCTGAAAGAAAGTGTTCATTTCCTGTGTTTTTGCCATGTATCTAGTATAACGGCTTTAACCATGATGGAGCTGGAGGGAGCGAGGACAGAACCCCAGTTGCCCCTGGATGAAGCCATGCTGCACTACGGACAGGACACTTCATCACAGGGCGAAGACAGAAAGACGGACAACCACACACACTCACATTTACAACTACAGGCAGATTTCGAGTCGGAAAATAACCTTAAATGTAGTTTTAGGGAATGAGGAAGGAAACTTGGGAGTATACCCGAACCATGACTTAAACTGGGGGTATTCCCACCTTGACCAAGAGCAATAACCACCATAGATGAGCATAATACAAAACTACTTCTGTCCCTCACCTGGAGGATGACGGCAGAAAACTGTTGAGTTGTGCCTCACACTGTTTCCATACTTCCAAATAAAAACAGTAGTGACACAGTTATAACCACTAAAATGGACCAATCAAAGTCAAACATACTTCAGCCCTAAGTATATTTTCTGACTGTGAAGATCTTCTTCATAACAGTTTATCTTAATGGCGAGCCACACGCACCACCTTCTGATGGTCAAGTTGCATAAACACTGCCATTTCTTGGTCATTGTCATAACTTTGAGCCTTTATGTTCAATTAACAAGGAGCTCTATTCTTCCAGCAGGCTTGCTGGCTGTCGGACGCAGCGCCCCGTGCTGACAGCCTCCGGCTCTGAGGGGGCTATGTTCACAGCCATGGCAGCTAATGCAGGAATGTGTCCATGTGACGGGCTCTAGACCATTTAGTCCAGTTTTTAACAACACCAGCGACCTCGCCACGCACACATGCCTCTGTTTAGAGTGCCGTGAAGCCAAGCAGCTTGTTAATCATTCAGTGGCAGAATCCAATAGCCACAAAACTTTCTCTTTGAAGGGAAAGTGTTCCCCTCGTGCCAGAACTTGGCCCCCGATTGCTCTCGTACTTCCTCCCCGCGAACCTCCACATACATGCTATGATAAAACAACAGCTTTGTGGCCTTTGCCATCACCTGTTTGTTCAGCTTTCATCACACTTCTCCTTAATCTGCCGGCCTACTGCCTGAGACCAAGCCCCCTCCTCAGTACATGAGCTAAGCTGCGACAATGGGCCAGTGTGCGAGTGTGAGAGACACTGATGTCACATCGAAGGCATTCAGATTCACCCCTCATGAAATTAGAACAATATTTGTTTAGCTACAGTCATGCGGTAGCTCCGCGGCCCCCCACGGGGACGAGGATTTAACAATAACATGTAGCAATTCTGCATACTTTGTTCGTTGAAAGAAGAGAGTCTTTGAACCAGGGTTGGATGGAAACTTTACATAACAGGACATTTTAGAGATGAAATCAGACCACTGGTGAAGCTTTCTGTGTGTGTTGGAAGCGACCTCAAATTTATCTGCATGCCATAGAAAGGGGGACACATCATGGCAACTGAAAAGGCTTTCTTTCCACCAGAACCGTCTTTCTGAAACCATATTTTCCAGAATCTGTCAAGTATGTGGACAATATGCCATAATACATGACTGTTGTTTTAGTGTCAGTTGTACAATCTACATTTTTGTGGTCTAAATCCTGCACCCGTGGAAGAATTACTCATATTACACCTATTCAATAGCATTTTTGTGGGGTGATTTGTTTTTTTCTTCTCAAGTATGCACTTAACTTACACCATATAATCTATGTTTAAAATCCCATCTACCACAATTTCAGGATGTATGTACCCAGCTTTATCTGCATTCTTGTAAAAAAAAAAACAAGTAAATTATTTAACTGAAGAAGAAAAAGGCAAAACAATCAAAAACAAACTACGACAGTGCAACTTTACATCAAGAAATATGCTTTTAAAAGGGTATTTTATTCACTTAAACTGAGTCAAATGATCACTTTTGACAAAACAATCAAAGTCATTGATATTTTGAGAAGATTACATGCTTGAGTTTGAACACCAGTGCTTTTACTTGTGCTCGAGTACCATTTATGCAATGTCACATTACAAAAAAGAAATCATGGATGGATGATACATTGAAAAAAGAAAATACTTGGACCAGCTTAGCTAATTGCTTCAATTGGTAACGCGTAAAGAATCAAGTTATTTGAACTTATAATAATTCATTTCCTTAAGTTTGAAGTTAATCTATTTCATAATTTAAGTTTGAAGAACTTGATTCATTTAGGTGTTAGATAGATAGATAGATGGATAGATGGATAGATGGATAGATGGATAGATAGACAGATAGACAGATAGATAGATAGATAGATAGATAGATAGATAGATAGATAGATAGATAGATAGATAGATAGATTTCTTATTCGTTTTTTTCCCCAGGCATATGGAGAACTTGATGAGATTTACAAAAGGATCATGAGGATCACAGGTCTGTTTTCCTGGTATGTGAGTTCAGCCAGAAACCGTGAAAAATAAAGTTTCAAAAAGTTTGAACTCACCTCGATCCATCGCTGCGCCTCCAAGTAAGCCTGATCGCAGCTGACGGCGGACTGCTCGCGCCACTCCATCACGCAAAAACGTCCGATCGGTTCCTAATGGTCCAACTGCTCAGTCCGTCACATGAACCTGGCTTCACTTCCAGGCGCTTCTAAAAAAAAAAAACTAAACTAAACTAAACTAAAACCTGTCAAAGCGGACAGACTGCGCAAGCAGGTCAAATTATATGTCGCACAGTCACTCATCAAAAATGCCTCCCTATTGTTCTTTTCATCCGCGCGTGAATGGCAGGTGAGGTGGAACAGTGGCGCATCACGTCCGACACACCTGAGATCCGCCTGCACGAGCCACCTTCTACCCTTCCTGCTCTCCGTGTGAACCTGAGCTCACCTCAACAGCAGGAGGGAAAAAAAAAAAAAAAAGAATTCTGCCAAATTCCAGCAGGAGGGTTCTCAACATGAGGTCCGGGGACCCCGAGGTGAGACCCTCAGGTGAATATATGTTTGTTTTGTCTGGGAGTTTTCATAAAACTCCCAGACATGCTCGCTGGTGCAAATCACACAGAGGAATAAGCAAGAGCATGCAGTCATTCAGAAACTATTCCAGACTTATACTTAAAGTAAAGAGAGGAAAACATTAGTACTGCTGACTGTTTTGCTCCAAAACAGTAAAGTTCAGTTAAAAGAGGTTGACCTCGCCACATGGCTCCATTTGCTTTCCTACACCGCCGCCCGGTGGTTGTTTGGGAGCATTGCAGTATATGGAACTATAATCTATTTCCCTGCAGATTATAGTCCAGGTGCGGTGGAAATATATGAATATACGTATACTGAAGTTGAAATCTGTGCATTTTCCGACTGTAGAGAACTTATTGCAGAGTGATATGCCTTGATTTCCTGCTTTAAAACAGTAGTTAGTTACTTTATGTTGATTTGCCTTTCATTTCAAGTCTTTTTTTATATACATTGTAGGGAACAGAAATGTAGTGTGATATTATCCATCACAGGAACACAGAACGGCAGAAACCTGGACACACAATACAGTTGCATGTTGCATGACACACCTGCATTGAGATCAAATGATGCAGAACACAGTCATTATTTTTCTGCTACAAACTCTAAAAGGATTTCGCTTGATGAGATATACTGGATGTATGTAGTCAGTATGCTTAAGAATAAAAACAAACAGATTGAGTATTACATGTCAATTGTAGCTGTCGCAGTAAGATGTTTTTATTTTCTTTAAACTATTTGTTATTTAAGTTGTAAAAGCCTACTGAATATTTAATTTGATACCTGTGTCCCGCTAATGACCCCCTGAGGCAGAATCAAGATTAGCAGTAAGCAGGTGCGGATCATGTGATTAAATAGACTGAAAAACCTCCAGACACGAGTAAAGGAATCTGAATGAAATGTTTTGAGTCCCTGAGTGGCAACAGAAAAAGAAAAGAAAAACAATAATAACACGCATTAACGAGATAGTAATAACAGACATTAAACTGAGTAGCAGCGTTCAATTTTTTGTCAACTTTTTTTTTAATCAGGTTTATCACATTCAGGTGTGATTGGCTGAGAGTGGAGAAGGGGGCTGAACAGGTGAGCATGCAGAGACTACATGCACTGTGTGTGTTTCCAACTCTGACAAACTGTAAGAGACATGAGAAGGAAGAACAAAACCAAATGAGGGGTTAAACAAGACCAGACGAAGGAACTGTAATGCTTGATGGTGTCTTCATTAACAGACTGTTTCACATCATTGTGAGCTTTACCTCTTGCTGTTCTGCAGCAGTATATCATGCAGTTTACTTCTGTCAGCAGAAAGGATTTTCTGAGCCACGGCAGACTCCCAAGTGCTCAATATTACTGGTTCAACATCAATCAGCCAGATCAGTAGAGTGTTTGTCCATTGGCAGAGCTGCAGAAGGAACCAGGCAAACACAGTTCATGTTGTGTTGAAACAGAGGCAACAGTGTTTTCTCTCAGATGTGTCTCACCTTGTGCTGCAGGAGGGCCTCCAGTGCTGTGAACTCAGCGAACAGAGAGTTTTGTCTGCTGAGGAGAGAGTTCCAGCCCCACCAGGGACTGAGGAGATAAGATGGCTTTTAGAGACGGGAGGGAGAACAAAACAAACAAAAAAACACAGGGTGAAGAGGTGACAAGAGTAGGAAAACATGCACTCTGAGCCAGAAATTTGTAAATATGTACAGTGAGTGGCCTGATCAATGAACTGTGGTGGACTTGAATATGTTTGTTTAAAGCAGTTAGAGACTCACCAATCAGGATTAGGGCTCAGATTCCTGATTCAGCAGCATTTACAGAGGACTGGAAGCCTTCAGCCCGTCACTGTGCAAAAGGAGCTCCTACGAAACAAGACAGTTTTCAGTATTGCAGGTAAGGCATCAACACTTTCATGGATTTCTGTCTCACTCTTTAACTTTTAGAAGTTTGCTCTTGAGAGTAAAAAAAAACAAAGTTCTTATTCACTTGTTTATTTTGATCGTGAATTTTGTGCTGGTCAGTGTTGTCAGTTACATTCAAAAAGTAATCTGATTCCTGATTACTAGTTATTCCTTAAAAATGAACTTAGTTACTGTTAAAAACAACTAATCTGTAAAGTAGCTAAGTTAGATTACAAGTTACTTTTAGTTACTTTCAGCAGCTGCTGACAACACCCCCCACAGTCTCAGCATAAAAATGACAACCGTTTTTTCTAAAAACTCTGCTGATCCCTGCTTCCTGCACCTGCTGATACATATTTAACCTTTGACCTTCATTCTTTGTTGTATTTATATCTGACTCACGGTTTTATTATCAGATTTGTACTATTACTGATATTTATTTACCCAGAGATGTATTTGTAGTTCCATTATTTATTTATTTATACTATCTGTTCTATGTGGCATTTTAATTGCCCTGGGGACAAATATATTGTTTCATTGATTGATTGATTGATTGATTGAAAAAAGGGGCGGGGCTTCCTGGCATTACATATTTTACTCAAGAAAATAACAAAAGTAGTGTGTGTGTGTGTGTGTGTGTGTGTGTCCCTCCATTTGGAGGAAGAAGCATCCGGTTCTGTTTAATAATAACGCGGCTTTACAGACAATAAACTTGTCCTGCGGGAGGCTACAATAGTAATGCACAGTGACTTGGACAAGTAACTTTAATCAGATTCCTGGTTTGGAAATAGTAACGCGTTCAATTACTGGTTGTGGTCATGTGAGAGTAACGTTCCCAGCATCTCTGGTGTTGGTTAATTAATTAAGTGCTCTACAAATAAATAAATGAAGAACTAAAATTGCAGTGCTTCCTCAGACTGCAGGATGGAAATGAAGCCGCCTGGTCTCTGCCTGCTGCTGCTGCTGCTCAACCTCCGCTGGGCTCAGGGACTCAGTTGTCAGCAGTCCGACTACAGCTGCGACAAGTGCGTCGAGGCCGGCCCCGAGTGCGCTTGGTGCAGCTCCCCGAATGCAGCAGTTCGCTGTCACACACTGGAGGAGGTGCAGAAAGCTGGCTGTACTGATGTGTACAGTCCTCAGTCGTCTGTAGAGATTCTCAGGAATGAGTCCAGGTAAGCGTCACAGTTTGGCCTTTGACCTTTTTCATACATCTGATTTCTTAAAGTCTGTGTTTATTTCATTGGTTGTATTTACCTTGTATAACAAGCTTATTATCTTTAAATCATTGAAGTTTTCCCATTACTCACCTTCACTTTTAACCTCTATGCTGCTTGATCCGTTCTAAGCTTTGCAATCGAAGTTGAAACATTAAAATCATTTTCAGATGAAAAAAATATATTTTAAAAGTGAAAAAGAACAGCTTTAAAATGAATACTGTTACTAACAGCATTATTTTTATTTATTTATTTATTTTTTACAGGTAATCTAACTAAATTCTACACATACGTGTAGGAAGGTTCTGTCGTATATTGACTCAGGTACACTAAGGTGTCATGGTAAGCCAGAGATTCAGAGCATCTGAATCAGCAGAGGCGAGTCTGGAACATTCAGTATGGGCACGACTATACTGGCACTACTTTAACAACATCGTCAAGCATCGTCAGCCTCTTTTAAAGAATAATCTGGATCCTCAGTTTTCTGGAATTGTAGACACATTTCTAAACTTCGGTTTTTATACAAAGTCTTGGAGAGAACTGTTTTTATGCAATGGAAAACATTTTTAGATCATTTTATAGTATTGATGAATAGTTTCATTCTGGTTTTAAGCCTCGCCACAGAACTGAAACGGCCCTTTTACGAGTTTTTAATGATCTTTTCACTGTTGATTCAGGACTTTCAGTTGCTTTAGGGCTCTTAGACCTGAGCACTGTTTTTCATACAGTTTAACCTCATTATTCTGCTTTCCTGTCAAACTGTTTAGGCATTCAAGGCTGTTGTTTAGGCCAGATAAGCTTTTCTGATCAGTTCAGTCCCCAAAAGGCTGGCATAGTCAACTCACTCTCTCTACAACTTGTCTCGGTTTTGAAATGACAACCCCTCTGTGTTTATGCTGCTCTGGTCTATAGAACTGGCTTGCGAAACCGGCTCAGAAAATAAATCAAGAGTAATTCAGTTACTCACTCAGTTGTAACTATAAATAATTACCAGTTTCTATTCAGAATACTTTTGGCAGAAGCTTCTGATGCATAGTTTCAAAATCTTATCTTCACTGTATGACTTTGATTATAAAGTTTAGTTTTCACTGCCGCAACTGCTCTCTGAGCTCAGGTCTCATTGTTTTATTACGTCCACCACTCATAGTGAAACAATGCAGTCCCACTGAACGGAATGAAAAACGAAAGTTTATGTTTTCATCATAAGTTTTACACATCATACGGTCTGGATTGGGAACTTCAGGTGTAGTTTGACACCCTTGATCTAGCTGAACACAAACTTTGATGAAGAGCTGTCCGACACACATCCTTTCAGTTTTCTGTCGTAGGAAACAGGCTGAAGATTCAGTGCTTCACTGTGGCTCGAGTGTAAACCTTCTGTCTGGTTGCTTCTTTACTTTTTCAGCCCAGCACAGATCACAACTGTGTTTATGCAGCCGCAGGAGCTCTCCATTCGTCTGAGGCCGGGTAGGACCCAGACCATTCAGCTGAATGTCTTCATGCCAGCAGACCAGCAAACCACACATGTGGAGCTGGAAGCCACCAACACACCATCAGGGATGAACTTTGCACTCACCAGCAACATAAGAGGAAACTCTGGGCTCATAGAGGTACAAAAAGATGTCTGCCGTGGTGTTCACAACGTCAGAAAAAAACCCAAAACACCTTAACAAGATAATTGTTCTTATTTCTGAGCAAACAAAATCATATATCACTACAATAGTTTGCTTTTTTTTTTGTTTTTTTGTAGGTTTCTCTAAACACTGCCCAGTGTCCCAGCAGGAACCAGAACATGACTGGACCCTGGTTTGTCTATGTGGTATCCAAAGACTCTCCACAAAGAGTGACGTTAGCAATACACTTGGAGTGTAAGCCGTATGGAGAGGGGAAAAAAAGTGGCTTCAGTGTGACACCAGCTGGGTAGAAACAACATGAAATGTGCTTCCACAGGTCACTGTAGCTGTTCACTAAACCGTGAGGAGCAAAGTGCTGCCTGCAGCGGCAGGGGGGCCCGTGTGTGTGGCCGCTGTGAGTGCTACGACAACTACATTGGAGAAAGCTGCCAGATGGAGGACGATACCCACTTCTCAGTCGGTGACGCTTCCTGTAAGTCAGACTCCAAAGCGCCGCTGTGCAGCGGCAGGGGCACGTGTGTGCAGGGCAGCTGTTGGTGCGACACCCGAATACACCCACGTGAAAGATACACCGGGCAATACTGCGAGTGCAGCAACTTCGACTGTCCGTACCACGACAACAAGTACGGCCTCCCCATTTAGTTGCACTTAATTACGAACAACACTTATATATTAAATGCCAACACGTTTTACAATCCAACAGAATGTGTGGAGGCAAGGGGCAGTGTGAGTGCGGCCACTGCCGCTGCGACGCGGACTGGGTCGGTCAAGCCTGCCACTGCTCCATAGATTCAACTCCCTGTATGGCAAAAAATGGGCAGGTGTGTAACGGCAGAGGCACCTGTGACTGTGGAGTCTGTCAGTGTTCGTCACCTTTCTCAGGCCCCACCTGCGAAGACTGCCCGCTGTGTCCGGGCATCTGTAGTACGTACAAGGCCTGCGTGGAGTGTCGTGCTTTCGGGACGGGAGAGATGGCCAGCAGGTGAGATATCTATCTCGTTACACGTGTGTTGACTTTAGCCCCCTTTCCACTGCACAAAAAGTGCGGGGCGAGGCCGGTTTAGTCCGTTCCGGTTCGCGTTTCCACTGCAGGAATGCGGAAACAAAAGCTCCAAACCGCTCCAAAGGCGGCCGCTTTTCCGCTACCCTTCTGTTGGGGTTTGAGTTTGCGTTTGAGTTTGCGTTGCGTGTGACTTTGAGGATTTACTACACGCCCTCAATATGTTAATATGTCCGCTGGATAAATCCTCTGCTCTCAGTGTGGTCAGCTTTGCACTGGGTTTTTTTTTTTTTTTTTTTCCCCTTTTATTTTCTTTGCTGCTCAACTTTAATGTTGGTCGTGGGGCTTCTGACTTTGCATCGCGTTGGAGCTTTCTGTTTGCAGCCGTGTGCGCGGTGCTCCCACGGGAGCCTTTAGCTTTCTGTTCAAACGCAGGAGCAGCCACTCCACTCCACTCCGGCGCTGATCGCGCTCCTGCAGCTCCATGCCGGAACACGGACTCTCCGAGCTTCTCTGCATTGCGTCCGCGGTCCGTCCCTGCGATGCATGACCGCCGCATCGTTGTTTGAACTCTTGCCTTCACTGAAGGTGATGCTGGCAAAAAGAGGCTGAATATATTCATATTCATAAGAGCTGCAACTGTCGCACTCCACCATGTGTTTTCTGTAAGATTTCACATTGGAAAATAAACAATCATTACACAGCTTGCAAAAGCACAATGATGTTGAATATTTGTACACACTTAGCAGAAGAGGAGGCCTGGAAATGAGATGATACTTAGTGACCTCAAATTAATAGGTCACATTAATAGGTCACATTAATAGGCCGTAATTTCGTTGTGCAATTTATTGTACAATGACAATAAAAGCAATAGAATAACTCGAGACTCCGAGTTATTGTCTCATTCCCTCGTATTATATTTTTTCACCAATGCCGCTTCCATCTATGGCCAATTAGTCCACGTTCTATATCGTTCCCTCGGGTCAGAATTTAATAAAGATGAGGCAACATGATGCCGTCGTCCGATCGTCCCAATTCAGTTTCCGTGTTCATAATTTAATATCCTGGTAGCAGCATAGCTTTTCATGTTTGACAGTAGTTTTATAGACGAGATAAAAACACTGATCTATCGTCCACCACTAAAACGTGAAAGCACGGAGACTTGAATGTGGGAGGAGTCTTGTGCGGAACCTTGGGCAGAGTGTTATTAACCTCACTGTTAACTTTGACGGCGACGTTAACTAACGGGATGACTTAAACCATGTTTTAAGAACCCACCTCACACAAACATCCCCAGATCAGACGGTAAATCTCGCAAAACCTCTCAAGATCAAACGTGATTCCAGAGTCAACAAACCTGGCGGGCTAAGAGGATGCATTGGCGATCGTTTGTGGTGTGTTTTTATCCAATAAAACACGTTTTAAAAAGATTCGTTATGACAACTGTTTTTTGGATTCCGTGTGTGCTTCCGATCCGGAGTTTCCTCACCACTTCATAACCTCACTTTCTGATTAGCGCTTTCTGATCATCACAGTCAACAGGCTCATTGCGTGCTCTCCTCGGAGGACACCACACACGGCGAGAACTCGGGCCAAAACAATCCAACATGTTGAATATCCCCAATCTCAGATCGGAGCGGTCCCGACATCCTTCCCAGCAGACAAGAGCAGTCTTAACACACCAGACACGGCATGAATATCTGATAAGATTATCTTATAATGATCTGAGCGTCCTTAAGATTGTCGGAAGGAGAAAATCGGGGCCAAAATCGGCCTGATCGGCCGTGTGAACCGGGCTTAAGTCACATTAACACATGAAAAACATTTCATTAATGAATCAATGGGAGGCTTTTGTGAAGCAACAACGAGAAATATTGTGTTTTGGATGAGGGTGTAGATGTTGAGCATTTAATAAAAAAAATAAATTAAAAAAAGCAAAGTTTCAATGCTTTTGAACTTGTAAGGATCAGTGTAAATGACCTACAATGATCATTGGACTTCAAGCATGATCAGGGATCTGGAAGCTTCTCCCTGGGCTTGTTTTTAAAAAAAAGAAACACTCCATAAATATGTGTTGACGTTTAGACTGTGACTCTTAAGTTGCCCATTTGTGTGAAAGTGAACGTGGTTGTCTCACAGATTCAGTGTAGTCATCTAAATGTAATCTCAATCAATAGTACGGGGAATGAGGAATGGAAAAACAAAAGTCAAATTCTTATTTTAAATGGTGTTGAATGTTGAATTTTGCCTAACAATTCTCTTCATAGCACTTTTGTATCACTTTCTCCAAAGATAGATTAATGTCACAATAACAAAGCTATTAGAGAGTAATTTTTTTCTTTCATCTGCCGTCTTCAGCCTGTCTGTGCTCTCTCTCTCCTTCCTCTGCAGGTGTGACAAAGAGTGTAACCACTTCTCCATGACGTTGGTGGACACCGCAGACCACCTGCGTGTCAGTCAAAGCCACACTGCACTCTGCAAAGAGTACAGGCATGAGGACAATTGCTTCTTCTACTTCAGCATTCAACGGACGAGCCCTGAAAAGAATGTGACTGTGGCTCGGGCGAAGGACTGCCCTAAAGGATCCCCACTGTGACACATTGGTTAGCAAGAAAGTCCTGGTTTAAATCCTCCTTTCTGTCTGAGGTTTGCATGTTCTTCCCATGTAAAGACATTTCCCCCAATGGGATGAATAAAGTCTTCTTCTTCTCCACAACTGTATTCACTGTAATTAATCTCACAATCGAGATATTGAATTGATGGAATTTAATGAATACAAGCACATTTAAAAGTGGCCGCTGCTCCCGTGCGACTGGAAACTCCCCGCCATTCGTGTGACGATGCAGTTGTTCCTCGCAGTGAGGCTGGTACTGTGCTGTGATGAAATGCCTCATTTCAGTAACAGAGCGGCGCAAGAGGAGCTAAAACTCAGAGGAGCAATGACATACTGCATTTTCAAGTTTAAGCACCTCATCAGATACAACATGTACTATGCTGGTCATTCTCACTATCAAACTTTATTGTGCTTCTCAACAGCAAGAAACTGAAAAAAAGACGGCAGTCAATCACAGATTAGGTAAATGCATTTGCGTAACACTTTTTTGTACATTTCCCATGTAATCAGTTTAAAGAAAGTGAGCGAGAGTCCCGTGATGGGGTGGTACGGTGTTGTTTTGAAGTTGAGCAGGATGAGTGTGACCAGTTACAGACACGACCCTGCTTTGCTCAGACGAGGTCAGGCGTGTTCAGGGTGGTTTGGCCGTGAGCTATGTTGAAAAAAGAAATGGGCTTTTTTTAATGGGTGAAAATAAAGTGACTGTGTGTTTTCGGATGCATTTGTAGTCAACCAGGCACCTCACAGTTTAAACTGGGAAAAAGAAAACCCTCCAACCAATACAAATGTTCTTTTCTCTATTTACTAAGAAAAGACCTGTTTGGTTAGCAATCCACATACAATAAGGTATGATGGGAACAGTTTTGTTCCCATGTCTGTTTTGCATGAGCAAATAAAAAAGGATTTAGCATTTAACAAGTCCTGCAGGTATAATGAGAAAATCTACATGTGCCTTTCATGGGTTTAATTCAGATCCACTGAGGTCCATCCCTTTAAAATAGTTGGAACAATAAATTAGTTCAAAATAACATTTACAGGAAATATCATTAAATTGCCTGTTTCTGTATTCGCCTCGTGATGAACTGGTTGCCTGTCCAATACCCAGATGTCATCTATAGACAGCTGGGATTGAATCCAGTTCTAAACCTCATAAAACTCTATAGAAGATGGACTTTTGTCTATTCTTCCTCTTGCTAACAGAACTTATGTGGTTCATTGTAGTTTTACATGCCTGTGCATTTTAGGCACCTCCTGCTCTCCTGATTTAAATAAATACCTTGTTACTAGACATTTACAAATTGACAACTCATCTTTTCTGTATACCCAATTATTTTAGAATCAAGGTTACAGAGTTAAAAATTATACCCCGGAAGAATACCCTGGTGGTAAAGACTTACCATAAAATCTACTTATTTACTTAAATCTTATGTGTTAAGAGGAGATACTGTATCAAAACTATGGCTTCTTAGTGACATAAGGTTTAGATTAAACCACAGATAAAACTTCAGTTCATTTCATATTTTTCCATTTTGTAATGTTTATTCAGATAATGATCTCAGGAAGCTGAAGCCTCTCAGTCTCTCAGAGCTCGCACAGGAAAAAAAAAAGCACTATTGGCAAATTTAGTGTCTTCAATCAATCCAATGACTCTGTGGGGATGGATTTTGAGAAACCTGACAAACCCCTGCAGGAAGAAAGAAAACATTCTTCCAAGAAAGGCCCCAATACCAAGTGCTGTGAGGTAACAGGGCTAACCACTGCACCACCTGATCAAAATGCATTTGTGGCAAGAACTATTAGGTGAATGAAAAACAATCAGGTTTCTGTTCCACAAAATGAGCACAGAAGAAAGAAGTTTAATAAACTTGACTTTAATTTGACAGAATTTCTATAGGTTACAAAAAAAAAATCAAAAATGTAGGCACCTTCCACACCAGAGTACAGTCAACATGTTTTGTTAGCCTCACAGAAATCTTTTTAACAGCCATCACTGCAAGAACAAAAACGATTAGGCCCATCAGTCTTCTTACAAAAGCGGTAAATAAAATTAAAGCCTCACAACAACGCAGTCCTTCAACTCATTTCGATTGTGTAGTTGGACAATTCATCAAAAACCAATTACTACATGTGGCTGCATCGAATTGGATGATAATTTGGGTTGGCTCAGTGACGTGGAAAACACCTTCAGTGAGCCAGTAAACACACCACAGTGCACACTGGAGGCCAGACTGCCCAGATCAGCAGTGGAAGATTTTGATCGTACTGAGAAATACTTCAAAGTTTGCCAGCAGCACTAAAATCCCATAAATGTATCAACTTTTTTTTTTTTAACACGAGTGAAACATTACTTTTGAACGACATCCCTGACATTCTAACATTTTCACTTCCAAAAGCAGAAAACAAAGTGGAGCATTTTCCGTCGTGGTCAGCACTTTCGAAACATTTGGCAGTAATGTTTTATTGTTGACTGGAATCGAGAGGGAGCCTCCCCACTAGGAGTCTTTTGACAGGGCGATGATGGTGAAGCGGACTTCTTGGGGATCACGAGCCATGAAGGTCTTACAAACTTCTATGGCGTCCTGAAACACAGGAGTGAAACGATGACCTGCAGTTCATTGTTTTCTTTAAATGATGACGACGTGTCAGTTTTACTCAGAGACACATCTTACCTCAAGGAAGGTTCCTTCTGAGGTTTTCCCATGGACGATAGGTTGAGGCTTACGTCCATCTGGGTAATAGAAAAACAAAACAAAAAAAAACAGGGGAGCTCAATAAGTGCATTTGAAAGTGCAGCCATCACTCCTGGCATTCTTCATTTCTCTGTCTAGAATTAGAATCTATCTATCGAGGGTGGAAGTGGGAAGTTTAAACTCCTTTTCAGGCATCTAGAAACACAAAGAGTCCAAATGACTTCCTTGTTCAGCTTTGAATGTTTGGTTTTTAGTTCTTCCATCCTTTTCTTTTTACAGTCGCTTTGTGGGCTTGTTTGTTGTTTTGTCTGTCACAATTTACACATTCAAAATAAAAACAAATGTATTTTTTTTACCAATAATCTAAATATTTAATTTACTCTAATGTTATATGAAAAGAAAACTTATGTCAGTCTGCTTGTCGATTCTAAAAATTTCATTGTGGTGTGTTAACATTAAGTTACAGATTTCATTCTTGCACATGTTTTCAGCTAGTTTCAGCCTGACATATTAATGGTTTGGCTCTTGTTGCTTGATTTTGAGTAAAAACCTCTTGGCAAGCTTTAGATCGCATCATTTGTTTAATACATGTCAAGAAGAGTGGTGGTGAGCACAAGAGCCGATAGGAGTGGAAACGTTTCTCATTAGGTTCCGTCTGCTCACATGAAAACAATTTCATGTCCTTCTTTCCTAATATTTCCACTTTGTTTTGTTGGTTGGAGTCATGGCAACACTAAATGTTGTGGCTTGTTGGATTATATTGAGTTAATTTTAAGGGGATAAAATCATCTAATGCAAGAATTTCTTCAAGCAAGTGAATGTTAATACTGTAAAATGTATTGATTTGTATTTCGATGGAAAGCTTTTCTACATCCAGTAGTTATGAGTGAGAACATTTCTATCCAACCATGGCAACAAAGGTTGCTAAAAATGGTCCCACAAACAAGTCTTGGTGGTGAACTCACCCAGTTCATACAAGTGTCCTCCGTGACTCACGAAGGCTATAAAGTGCAGATTAACTTTCTCATCTAAACTTGGAGCCTAGAAAGAAGAAAACAAAAGAAAAACAGGCCAAACAAGTTAAACTCAATCGGATGTCGAAACAGCCTCCAAACAAAACCTGCGATTGTGTTTTTGTCATCGGACACGGATTAAAACTTGTTACAAACCTCAGTCTGTCCCTCCTGTGCACTGGATTCATGTGTGACACGTATGCTCTGGAAAACAAAAAGCTTCCATGTCAAATCCTTCTGCTCACATGTTCACACATGACCTCTGATGTCTCCGAATGTTTCTGTTATTACACGGTTAAAGAGTAACCATGAAAATGCTCCTGGTCTGTTATAGAGTTTCTAATGATTGTGTTGTGGACGTACTTTTCAGATTACAAAAAAAAAAAAAAGGCTTCTTGTGGAAAGATAAATAACTTGAATGTCTTTTCCAAACAATGGAAAATTAAACAACTCAGAGTTGTTCATTTTGTACCGTTACCCCAAACCTGAACCAAAATGCCAAGAGTGTCGACTCCTGGCCTGAAGGGCCACATGACTTTATGTTTCCTTTGACTCTCTGCTCAAACACGCCTTGATGTAATAAATGTGTCGTCACGAAGCTTTGGACAAAGTCTGAAAATGAGCCACTCCTGTGTTGGAGCAGGCAGATGTGGAATACTTGCAGGACTGTGGCCCTTCAGGAGTCAACAGAGCAGCAACTGAAGCTTTTTACCCCACCTCATCTTTTTCCAGGAAGACGGCTCGCTCGTCTGGGGTCATTTTTGAAGTTTGTCCAAGAAACTTTTTGAGAGGAGAATCAGCCTCTGGAGACAGAACGTTAAGAAAGATTTTCTAAAAACTACTTGCAATCAAAAGCAGAGCTCGATTTAAGGTCGTGTAGAAGATCAGCTGCTTAGTTTCGTATAATGTGAGAATAGTAAAATATTCACCAAATTCCAGGTGTGCCTGGTTGTTGGCCACTGCATGAATTAATCCAATAGTTCCACAAGCGTTTCCAATGGTTTGTTTAATGAAGTAGACATCAGGGGAGACCTCCTGTTTCTGATCTTTGAGTTTTTCCTCCTCTTCCTGCTTGAACGCCTCATACTGAAGATAAATAAAAAACAATGAGTGAGGAAGATTGATATGAACTTGCACGACAACATCCCAAAATGGAAAATGTAAGACATATGACAGCTGTTGTGAATGATACATAAATTACAAAAAGATGTTACTTGTACTACCTTCTCTGTCACTGGGAAAAGGAGCAGCACTGCACACACGGGTCTTGGTACCATGCTCAGGAGCACTGGGTCCAGTCCGTACACGTCTCCAAACTGCCAGGTTGGCCTCATACCCAAACAAGTGACAAACTACACACAAGCCCAGAGTAAGCTGGTTTCCTCAACAACAGAGATTCCAACATAAAACATTGTACAATAGATGGCTCTCAATTTCTGAGTATACAAAACACAAACGAATAATTCAAAATAAAAGGCGGTTCTGCAGAGCTTGATAAGTGCATTGTTACTCATAAGAGACAGTAATTATGCCCCAGGACCATCATTACAAGACAGATATTGATGTACATAAAACATATCCTTTTTTTGAGCATTTTAGGTGGCGACTAATTTAAGATTCAAGTCTCAATGTTACTCTACAATGTCAAAGACATTTTAAAGACCATGTCATGAGTGTGTGAACGATTTTTTTTTTAATGCATTAAGATCATGAGAGCGAAGCAGTGTAACATACAGAACGAACTGTCTAATTCCAAATCTCGGTAATGAAGCCAAGAGAAGAGATGAAAACTGCACAAATCAAACTATTAAGCACACGATCATTGCAGTGATGAAAAGTGGCTTTAATTAATCTCAGAAGACAATCAAGCCTTGTTTTTCCACACATCTTGAGGGACATGCGTCATAAAACTACTTGTTTGGACTGGTTGACTGCTCTGAAACAACGTTTTGGGTTTTTTTTTTTAATTACTTTTTGTGACGTTGAAGACCAACCAGAAACAATGTACACAATTCACTTCAAGGCAACGAACTTTGATCATGTCTCGTGACAACTAAACGAACTTCTATTGCGCCCCTTTCCCTCAATAATAGACTCTTGTAGATTGACGTGATGGCTCATGTTTCAGGAGGATCGTCAAAATGTATTATTTATTGCTTTTCCATCGGTAACGGAAACATTACACTCAGTGTTCGTCCCTGCCCGGTAGGCCTTTAGCCTCCCAGCATCGATCTGCCACAAATGATTTTCGTTTGACAACTTCTTTCCGCAGGCAGAAGAAATCACTCACCTTTGTCATTACCTGAAATGAAAAGACGGGAATAGAAACGTCAAGAACAATGTTGGAGAGTTGGAAAAAACAACAACATTTTACTGGCTTTAGCTTTTGTTCTCCATGCTAGCTACAAGTTAGCTCTCCTCACATGCTGGGAATCAATGGCTTCGAAAAAAAACTACTCATTCTGAAGAAAACGAAACCGCACGTACTTCTGGGTTAGACTCCAGGGGCAGCCAGCACGGACAGTCCATCTTGAAGTAAGTCTAAGTTGTTATGGCAGAGGAAAGTCGAGTCAGATGTGTTTGATCAAAATAAAAAAAAGAATCCCCAGCAAAACAGTTTGACAGCTGGAAAGCGCTTCCGCGTCTGAAAGTTCAGTCCGACAAGTCTTCAAACGCAGGGGGAGGACTTTTCTTCATATACAAAAGTAAACCACAATACACGCAGGTCTTTGCGCAGTCAAGTCATACTTTACATGATATATAAATTGTAGTGTACCATGTTTAACTCAGAGTAGTTTTATTCTAAGTAAACTTTTATATAATGAAAGTTGTCCGATTATCGTACCCTTTTTTTTTTTACTATCGTGAACTATTCCAAAATAGTGGGCGCGGCGTCCCATGACGGAACAACGTATGTAGAAACCGAGAGACTGCCGCTGAGGAATCCAATATGGCGGCGTTAGTGGGCGCAGTCATCTTGGATTTCTTTGACCTTTTACGCTTTGACGCATTCAGCTCCTCTGTAGCGGCTCAATAAAGCTTTCAAAATAGTATTTTTAAATACATATTTTTTCATTTTTGTTTTATTTTACATTCCACACTAATTTCAAAACTGGTCTCATCTCCTGGCTAAAAAAAACAAAACAAAAAAAACAACGTAAAATAAGGCAAAACAGCTAAAACAGCCAGAATAAATGGATAAAAGACATTTCAGGAAAGAAAGAAAAAGCAAGAGGTGGAGAAAATAAAAAAAGATGAGTAGAGCATGCCACCATCAGGTTCATCCACAGAGCCTTTCCAGGGCTTCCTAAAACCATAATTCTTTTTTTTAACTAAATGAAAACTAAAAAAAAATCACAGACTTTTCAGCCTGTGTGTCCGGGAGGCTCCTTCTTTATGGGCAGAGAGGTGAGGCAGCACACCTGATTCACATCAGGAGCATAGTCACCTCTCTGCCAAATACCCCCCACTAATTAAATGGTTTCACACGTTGCTTCAACTGTCAGATCTTTTCTGGTGCAATGGAAAAGACAAGAAAAGTTTCAGTGTTGGCCTTGTCATTGCAGCCATTCTACAGCTTATCTACAGTTTATGGGAGTTGAAGCATTGTGAACCTGTCACATGATACATTTTCCTTCACGTCCTGCTAACTTACTCAAGTGTTTCGAGCCATCTGGTGTGTGCCACTATCAGCTTCCTGTTGGCTACAAAACAAAAACCACAAAAAGAGCTACAATAAATTCAACTAAATGGAATGACCTTTCACAGCCAATTTAAGGTAACATCTTAGTTTAGTTCAGAGGAGAAGATTGGCATCAGAAAGACTGTATGAGAAACCAAATTAATCATTTCAAATGAGACGTATGGAGGACAGTCGAACCAATGAACTGAGCATTGAAAACGGGTGATGAGAATTAAATTGCCAGGCCACTGGAGAAAAGGAAGGCCAGTGAGGAGGTGCAGCGAGGGAGGACATGTAGGAGACTAGTGTAAAGGAGGAAGATACCGCAGAATACGATGATCCACCAAATAAAACAAAGAAGATGGAAATAAACAGGTTGCTTAAAACTCACCACAGAAATTGGAGATGATATTTTGGGAACTTATTATACAAGGTGAACCACTACCTCAACTTACCTCAAGTCAAAAAATAAATGTAGCAGCAGTAGTTGTTGTTAAAAAAAAAAAAAAAAAACTGCATACAGGTAAGTAACTCATAATTATGAACATTTTCTCACAGTTAATATAATATGATAATTTTCTCATAAATTCAGAAAAAAAATTAGCCAAATAATTTTTTACTCGTAATTGTGAGATAATAGAATTAGGATTGGATTAGTATCAGACGGGTATTGGCCAATCCCGGAGGCTGCAGTATCGGCATCGGATGTGGAAAAGTGGTATCAAGTCATCCCTGCTAAAAACCCAGATAATATTAAAGTCACTATTGTTATACTCATTCATGATTTCAAGATCAGAAAAGGGTTTCAAATTCCAGATTACATGACAAGTTTTCACTGCGGAAATCTTCTGGGATTCTTTTGTCATATTGGTGGGTGACGGATAATGAACTGCCCAATGTCACTTATATGTACTGATTCGGCAGCAGTTTTAACATCGATAAAAGAAGCTAATTAAAAGTCAAGAACCTTTTAGAAATATTTCATCAGCGTCATCAGTGTGTGAACTATATCACAGCTTTGGGGGTGACGCTGATGATTTCGAGTTGGAGATTGTGGCAGAGAGGTGATTAAGCCCCTGATGTGAATCAGGTGTGCTGCCTCACCTCTCTGTCCATACAGCAGGAGCCGCCCAGAGACACAGACGCAGCACCAGAGCCTTGAAGAGGCTGTGTGTCTGTATTTGTTTATTTAATCAAGACCAATGGTTCTGGAAAGTTCTGACTCCATGACTATGTGGCAGTGACGTGCGGGCAGGGGAGGCAGTGCCTCACCTGCCATCACGAAAAAAATAATACAATTTACATAAAATAGATATTAGTATTTTCCACTGATTTGTGTTAAAGATGCATTTTCAGTATGACTCTATCCTTTTTGACAGTTTATGAAATATAAATTTCAGAATGTGAGTATTTGTCAATGAAATCCAGGGCCAAAATCCCGCCTGAGGCAGTGGAGAGCTGTGCCTCATATCTCAATGCACGGTCCAGTACAAACTGGGCCCGTGTCTGTTCCTCGGCATATCACCAATATGAACTTTACAGAAATATTTGTTAAACAGCATGACTCTCTCCAGCCTGTGTAATGTCTTTAATGTATATGTGAGATTCTTGTTCTTGCTGATCGTACAGTAAAGCACAGAGAAAAGTTAAGTTAGTGAGGCAGGTAGGTACCCTGCCTCACCTCAAACTGAACTTTGGTCATAATCTCCATTGAGACGGAGTTTTTGAAATATTTTTTTTATCATTTTGATAGAGAAATTTTATTAAAATTGATTAAAGCACCAGAATTTAAAGTTTGAAAATTAAAAGAAATTATTACTGAATGTCAAAATTAAATCTGTGCTGCAAACATCTCTATACTTTAATTTGTTTAAAGTAAATGTGAATTGCTTGGACACAAGAAGGGTGCTCTATCCATCTCTATACAATACACTTTCTTTGTAGGGCAAATATGTTCCTGTGTTTGTGTTTGTTTTGGTGTAATTAAAAGAGGAATGCTGATGATATGAAGCATTACCAGTTGCATGCTGTTGGATGAATAGTGAAATAAGATGCTCTTTTAATTTCTTACAATGTAAATCTGAGTCCAGAGGAGTCAGTGCCCCACCAGCCAGGAACCTCACCGCACGTCACTGGGACTTTCTCAGATCCACTGGGTTGTCCGCTAGAATAGAGGACTCACGATGGAATTTGTCTAATAACCAGCAGATGGCGGCAATGGGCCAGTGTTGCGTCTTGTCTCCCAAATCAAAAGAAGAAGAAGAAGAAGAAGAAGAGAGGAGAAGAATATTCCGGTGCAGTAGGTGGCGCTGTGTACTTTGTACGTGAAATATACACGAAGAAGAAACACCAGGAACTGTCTTTTTAAAAGAGAAATGTCAGTTTTTAGAGGAATGTGTCTGTTTTCATAATAAAACAGGCGCTTTTCGGGTTAAACTGCTCTCTGAAGAAACACGGCCCACAGTCAAGCAGCTGCGGCGGAGCGGCCTGTCTGAGGAGGAAGATGCCCGCTCCGGAGGAGTCATGTGGTCGGTTTTACACAACTGTTTTCACGATAGGATACGCTGAAGAAAACACTTGGTCATTTAAAAAGCTTCCTTCAGTCATTGCGGGAGTTTAGCTGTTGTAGCATTTGTCCACAAGCAACATTTTCTTCTTCAATTTGTTGTCGCATCAAAACTAATCTGACAGCTTTGTGAACAGTCCCCAAAAGACTCCGTCTCATCTAACCCCCATTAGATAATTATGAATATCGTTAAATTAGTCATTATTGTCTCAGTATGTATGTATGTATGTGTCTATAGGTTTATGTTCAGCCTATATGTATCCATGTTATTGCATATATTACTTTTTATTGGCTCATAGTTAATGTTCTTAATACAAAACTGCTCGTCAAGACTTGTGTGATATTATACTTGTAATAAGATATGACATTTATTTTTATTAATTGTTACTATTACAGTTTCTGACAAATTAAGATTATATAATATAACAGTATGAATATTTGTTGATATTATAAAGAGTAAAAGAACACGTGAAACCACAAAGCAACAAAACCTTTCTTTTTCTTTTGTTGTTGTTTGAGCTCCTTTTATCAGCCTGTGTTTTGGTTTTCCCCCCTTGGAGGGGGTGTCGGATCCATAATCATAATATGATTTTTCCAGAATTATTGTAGACCTGAAATGTCTCATTGGTTTTATTTCTAAGGCTTGTTATGCTTTTTTTATGTGAGCGAGGCTGAGTGTGTGCACCAATGGTAAATTCACTGTAATATATTAGTCCAGTCACAGATAAACATGTGGGTCGGCTGTTTTTATGAAGGACCAAAGAAGAAGGTCTGAATAACGTGTTTGTTAACTTATGCTGAGAGATTAATTTAACCACTGCTTGTTACTTATTTGCTCACATCTGGGTTCATGCTGCCTTCTGTAAGTCATTAAAATGACCTGTTCTTTTGCAGGTGTGGTTCTCCAAACTTTGAGAACTATTAATGTAATTGCCACAACCATACTCGCATGATGACACCACTGTTTTGCATCAGGGAATATATTTAAAACCTTTTCAAGTTTTCTTCTCTTTTGTATTTCAGATGTCAATGTTGTGGACAACATCTGTAGGCTGTCCTCAGATCTACTAGCTGAAGCAGTGAGTAAAAGGCCAATTAAAATTTTTTTTTTATATAAATGCATTTCCAAAGGTTTGCAATCTTAACATTACTTGTCTGTGTTGCAACTCCGAAAGACACATCACGATACAGCATACACCTTCAATAATCTTCAATTTAGTGATCTGTATCACAATGTTGGCTATTTTTACCCTCTTTTACCTAAAATACTATAATGATGGTATTATTTTGAAGTCATTTCTAGTTTGTTTGTTTTTTTTTATATTTTCCAGTCCAGGAATCATTTTATATTTGACACAATAACAAGGTTTATCTCAAAATGTTTGACGTTTTCCCCCCATTTTTGATTTCAATCATCAAACATCCAATTTGTTTTCAATATATTACACTTAAGCTGGAATATATCAAGCTTTTTTCATTATAAGGTATGGAAATCAAAACCACAGTATCTTAAAACATTATATTTCACTCATTTTTAATTAGTTTTCCCTTATTTAAAAGAAAAAATTGCAACCTAATTGATCACATGAGGAATTTTCTGAATGCTTGAAATATTTATGTTTTTATGTTATGAACGTGGAATAAATGGACAAAACAATTGCCTTTGTGCACAAACCCCACAGGATGCAGCGTGCAGTTGCTTTAGAGGTTTTGAATTCAATTCTGGTAACTGATCTTCTCATCTCCGCAGTGTCAGCACATCCTGAGTTATCTTCAGGGCCAGACCAGCGGCGTAGATTCTGCAGAAATTTCTGATGTGAGTCAGTGTTTCCCGTAGAACTGCATTTTTAACTTATCGGAACCCATCTTGGTGAGTTCCTCTTTCGTGACTTCTTTGTTTTGTTTTGGTTTTTTTTTGTTTTTTTTAATGTGCAGAGATTTGTGAGAGCTGGAGTCAGGCTTGGTCATGATTCTCTACAGGACATGGTCAGATTTCTCTTGTTAACATTCAGGTATGTTTTACTCTCATGTGTCCGGTCCAAATGTATTTAAAGGGCATGATTTCTTGTATTTTGCACACATCTTATTCCTTTTTCCCCCGAATCTATCAGATTTGGTAATCAAGGCGAGACAAAAACAAGACAAGTTTATTTGTGGAACACAATTAGGCAATAAAGAGCTTTACAACAATAAACACTGTGACAAATGCTGAATCGGAAACATGTTTTAGAATAACAAAGCGTAATTGACTAAAGCTGTGAT
Source organism: Blennius ocellaris (assembly GCF_963422515.1). Lineage (NCBI taxonomy): Eukaryota > Metazoa > Chordata > Actinopteri > Blenniiformes > Blenniidae > Blennius > Blennius ocellaris. The sequence goes on along the minus strand of NC_137655.1, from coordinate 22,071,449 downwards.
AGGACAAAACATATTGGCTGAAAGAAACAAATGTCACACTACAGTTAAGTGCAGTTTTAGTTAAAATGATGAGCTCATCAGTCTTGATTTAAAGGAACTCAAAGCTGGAGGCATGCTGCAGAAAAAAACCCTCAACAAAACAGGGATTTCTCAATCAAAAATGTCAATTTTCTTTGTATATTCACCTGCAAAGTGGTTTCATGATATGCAAAATTACATGAATTATAACAGAAACTATATGCACACCTGCAGATGACTGAAGAAAAACAAATGGTGGGCCCTTTTTCGGTTGTTTACCTTTTTATTAGTAAAATAACGAGCCGCCAGTCCTTTACACTTAGCCTGAATGAAATGGTCCTGAAAGGTGAAATATATAAATTAATGTTAATAAATGAATGAAGAAAAAGTATAAAAGAAAGGTACAAAAAATGGCCTATCCTGTGCACAAATATCTGAACTTGCAATAACAATAAAAGCAACCATAATGAATATAAATGAATATACAATAGAAATAAAGACAGGTCGGTTTTGCAGATATTTATTGTTACACTGACAATTTGCCACTTTGTAGCTGATGCTGCTGTGGTGGGGATGTTGCCTGGTGTAGTTTTGTCTTTCATCGGTGATAGGAAGACTCTCAAGCCTTTTTCTTATTTTTATGTATTAGTTCATTTGGTAGGGACAGTGCATATTAATGAACATCTGTAAAACAGTGTAAATATGCCAGATTATAGCAAAAATGCAAATTTCCATCTGTTGTCCCTAGGCAGGTGACAAAAATACATTTAAAAAATACATTACAATAAAAAAAAAAAACATTTACAAACATTACATACTGTATCTTAAAGCAGACAGTTAAAAGTGTTCACAGACTTGGCTTTCTTTCATCCACAATGTAAGGTGCAGTTTAAAGGTTGACGGTGTGTATTCTGGCAGGTCGGCTGGAAAGAGCAACATCTCCGCCGACGAACTCGTGTCAAAGCTGGAAGAAGGAAATCCCAAGTGGTCCAAGTCCTCCCTTCAGGTGTTGCACAAGCTCTGGAGCGAACATGGCGCTTCAGTTCGTGCCCAGCAGGAAGCCCGGGTGATGCTCAGCGTCGGCCAGGTAACCTCACAGCCAATCCTGTGCAGCAGTCGCTCCTCGTTCAACACAGACGACGAGCTGTTTTCTTCGTTGCGGCTGTAGCTGGTGGACATGCAGTGGAAGCTGGGCATGGCCGTGAGCTCCGACGCTTGTCGCTCCCTTAACTCCCCGTACGTAACCCTCCTGTTAAAGGTCGCCGAGCCCTCCGGGGAGATTATCCAGAGGTCTCTCGAGTTGACCATCCCTCAGTTCCAGGTTTGTATTTGTGTCTGTGACACGTGTTGTTGATGAGAGCATTTTATTCATCAATGACGCTTTTCCCCCCTGCAGAACCTTCACAAGCAGTTCAAGGAGATGGCTGCCGTCATGGAGACTTTATGAAGAATAGCTGGACACGAGCGTCCGGTGGATGATTTATCATTTAATGTCAGTTCAGCTTTGTGTCTGTTTAATTCTGCCATGTGCACAACCAGTGAGATGAGGCTGGACTTTTGAACTTTATTGTGTGTTTTTCAATTTAAAAGGCTGGATCTATGTCTCCTTGATTGATCCTGCAATTTTCATTGATGTATTTCAGGTTCACACAGTGTGATCATCCACAGCAAAACCTCAACTTATATTCTTAAATGTCCAGGTTTGACGAGCTTGCTGTACAACACCCTCTTATATAATTAAAATGATTTTTGGGATATAATAAATTACTTCTACCACTTGTTATAGTCTGTAATGCTTGTGAAGTAAATAAAAAAAATCTTAAATTGAGGTGTTTTGGTTGTTCTGGTTACATTGGATGAATAATTTAAGTAAATGTATAGAGTGCTGCATTTATTCAAGTGAAGCTTATTTAAATGGAGCATTCATATGTGCTACATGAGACCAGGAAAAACTGTAAAAACCAAAATTGTCAAACAAATACAAAATAGACCAGTTTGTGTTTGAACTCTAATATTCTGCAAGTGTGAACATAGTCTGACAAAAACAAAGCATAGGTGATAATCTAATGAAGCGCTGTTATAATTTGCATTTCATCTTGGAGAAAAATAATTTAGCATTCATCTAAACCTTGTAAAGTCCTTGTCAGTTTTGCAATTAAGCTCTAGGAAAAGCTCACTTTTTTTTTTGCTAACACTGCATTTATGAGTTTGTCATAGTCTGTTTGCAATTTTAGGCATTATTTTCTGACCCATTCAATTATTTTTAATAATGAATCATTTTATTTCAGCCTTGTGAATCGTCTCATGATTTGATATTTACCTGCAGAAACCTAACTGAACGATCAAACAAAACCACAACATCATCAAGCCGAGCATCAGCGATAATTAGTTTGTTTAACGTGTCTCCTCAGCTGTGTCACAAAGTGCTAACAAAGCAAATAAAACCTCGACAAGACAGGAAGTCTGCAGACTGTAATCCAAACATGTTGCTTCATCAGTCCTTTGCTTTTACATGCCGCAGATATGTTTCCCTTATTATCATTCTCTACTACTTTTAACGGATTCTTAATACACTTCATTGAAGGAAAGTGATGGCAGTGTTACTGACTGAAGCGCTACACTTTTCTATCACTGTAGTAAGCAATACATAATAAATGCGAACTTTTCCTGGACATTTGAGATCACAGTAACCATTTATTTTTTTGGTTAACTTCATTTATAAGAGTTTATAGACTCTACCTTCCTCCATGGTGTGTAACATGGAGGAAGACGAAGTCACATCCTCAGAGCAATAATCTATATCTTTTGAATAATTCTAGTTAATCTGCAGGTGCATTAAAAAAATACATGGGAAATTCCATTTTTCCTTTATTTTAAGTCAATGAGTGAAGCTTCTGCAAATTTTAGATCCATTTGACATAAACATGTATTTATAAGTATGTTAATAGAAGAGTCCTCTTAATTAATGCTTTCTATTTACTAGCTGTTTAAAAGTACAATAATTTGGATCACTGAGGGCCTCAATCTGAAAAAGGTTTATTAAGGCACTGTATTTAAATGAAGTGTGTGTGTGTGTGTGTGTGTGTGTGTGTGTGTGTGTGTGTGTGTGTGTGTGTGTGTGTGTGTGTGTGTGTGTGTGTGTGTGTGAGTACCGTATATAAAATGCTAAGAGCTTATGTTATCTGTTACTTTAAATCACATTCAGAGTTTCTTACATGCATCTGAAAGTTTTGCAGCAGTTCGGAGACTCTGTTGTTGTTGTTTAATCACAACTTTGTGTACTCTAACCACACGTCTCCACAATAAATAGATGCACTGTGTGCATGGGATTAAACACCCAAACCAAAACACACCCTATGACTTCATAAACCTGTAATCTTAAAGCATTCGGCGCTTCAGCTGCATGCATACCAGGGCAGTGGGGTTTGCGAAGCTGTAAAACTACTGACTGCTGCCTCGGTTGTGAGGTTATATATGGCCAGGGTGCTATTTTGGGAATGGGATGGGTGCTTGGATATTTAAGACGTGTGGAAGGTGGACGCTTCACTGATGCATCACAGTCTAACACTATGATTCAGCAAAGCTTATTTGTAAACACATGTGTCTGGCCTCACTGGTATGTTGCCTTATGAGTGTGTTTTCCTGGGGATCAGTAGTATTATTGCTGTAAAATATAAACAGTACTCAACAGAACTCAAGTCGTAACGGCCTGAAAAGACCTTTCCTTTCCACACTGGCCTTGGGAGAGAGTTTTCCATGTAACGGCGCGTGTACCGTGGAGGAAGGCGGAGTCACGTCCTGTCACGTTCCACGCCGCGGCTCCGCCGCTCCGCCGCTCCCCCAGCACATGGGGCGGCGGGGCGGGTTCGTCAGCGCGCACACAGCCGCTCCGCCTCCAAGGCGTTGTGGGGAGAAAGGATCGCGGGCGAGAGGCTGCGCTGGAACAGCGACGAACGCGCACCAATGTATGTATCGTATTGTTCTCCGGGGCAGACGGACGGCAGCGCTTCAGCACAGCTTGTGCGCCGCAGGATCTCGGGGCCGGGACGGCGTGGATGCGCCTGCGCTCGCGCGCCTCGGAGCGACGACGCGCCGCGCGTCAAACGACAGCAGATTTCTCCAGGAGGCTTCTTGTGTTTACACAGGAGCCATCCACAGCCACGTTTTTAGGTTGGGACAGTGCAGCAAGAGGGGTGTTTAGTTTTACACCCAGGCCCAAATGCAAACAAGCCCGGAAATACAAGTAGATCTGCTGCAAACCTCTGAAGGGAATAAATCGGATTGCTTTTTTTATTTATTAATTTAAAAAAAACAACACATTTGGATAAAATGGAGAGCACATGTCGAGCATGATGCGAAACGCTTCCTCGTGTCAACTTTAGTAGATGTCGACATGGAAAGTGTTGCAAACTAAACCAAAAAACTGCGCTGCAGGGAATCCTGCACTGGTGACACGTTTGTAGAAATAGTTTTATCCGCCCAGTGGTTTTCTACGCGTGGGCTCGCAGGCAGCTGGGTCGACATGGAGAGTAAGGATGAGAAGGAGAAGTTAGACAGGAGGTTCGCCCTGACTTACATCGGGTGGTCCGCGCTGGACAGGCGGACCACCCTGCCCATGCTGCCCTGGCTGGTGGCCGAGATCCGCCGCAGGAGCGAGAAGGGGGACTGCGGCCCCGTCATGCAGCCCCGGGATGTCCACCTGGTCCTCTGCCCCCCTTTCGTGCGATGCGTCCCCACCAGCAGCAGCAACGCGTCCGTGTTCATCTTCGAGCACAAAGCGCAGCTCATCTCTCGCTTCATCCACAACAGCAATGAGCTCGCGTACTTTGCGTACCTCCTGCGGGGCCAGCCGGACAACCCCGAGTCCGAGATGTCCTGTCACGTCTTCAGGACCTGCGATCCCAACCAGGTAGGCCTGCGCGTAAAAAAAAAACCCCAAACCTAAATAAAACTACAGTTTTTGCATAAGGAAGCCATGCACCAAACAGAAGTACTGGACTCAAACTGATCAGGAGATTTGGATGCAAATGAGGCACATCTGAAAGTCACTTTTCTTTTAAAAACTTTCCAGGACCACAGTCAACCTGTCACCGTCATAACTTCATACATTCCAAATAGGTTGAACATTTTGAACTCCTCCAGGTATTTGTGCTGATGTCAATACTTTCTCACCACACAAGACCAGTGAATGAATGCAGTTTTCTTTAGGCGACATCTCTGTGTATTTACCTTCAGACAAAGGCAGATTAAGTCAATGGGACAAACACGTTTGCCTTGGCATTAAGTATTTAGGCCACATTTTGGTGGGTATGATAAAACGAGCAGACTGGGCTTGTTGTTTTGGCTCCACGTTAATCCATTTCTGTGCTTTTGTCTTCAGAGGATCAGTACTGTGGTCCTAAAGAGCTCAGTGAACTCCAGATCAATAACAGGGATGCAACTTAATCACATTAACAACAAGAGAAACACAAATGTAGAAATCAGTGTGTGTTTTGATTGTATTTCCTGTTTCTGTATTGGGTTGGATTATTATTTATTGTTTTTGCAGCTATTCTGAGCACCTATATGGTACATGTTTTGTTTCTATCAGAAACCATCAGAAATCAGATGCTTCTACTTGGTGCATGTGGTGTAATAAGAAGTGAATATGCACAATACAGAGTCAGCATATTCCCATGCTGATCAGCATGCCAGTCTTGAGTAACATACTAAGATGTTGTAAACAGTCAGGAATCAGGAACTCATCAGTCGGACTGTGAAGATCAATTGTGTTGTCATGCAGTTTGGGTTGTCCTGTAAGTTGACATGAATGTACTCTGATGTCAGTTTAACCTAAATCATTCCCGGGGAAACAAAAAAACAAAAAACGCCAACTCACATTTTTGTATTTTCTCCATTTGATAAGATTTTGAATGTGGTTTTGAGTTGCGAGGGTGTGACCCTGATTGTAATGCAAACCGAAGGCTTACACTTGCTCGTGGTATTCCCATTCCCCACGTGACCCAGGAAGCATCAACAAGTAACGCTCGCAAACAGATTTGGAGTTATGCTCTGATCTGACTGATGCCTGCACTGTATCACATTTCCTGAGGTATGTGCAGAGCTTGAGTACACTGTTTGTGGACTCGTGAGCGATGGGAGTGCAGGCCACACTTTCCTGGTATCTCGCCTTACCGCCGAGCTCCAAGTATTTTGCTGCAGTTACAAAGGCATCCCGAACATACCTCATGCACCATCATTACTCGGTGAAAACTGGTTTGGCCGCCGACGAGAAAGGTGTACGCGGTGGAATGCCTTGGCTAATCTGTCAACAGTATAACTGTTGTTATGTGCAACAGCGGCTTGCAAGTCGCGGGTAATGATTTGATGGTTCGCAGGCTTTAGTCTGTGTTTAAATCTCATTGTGGGCCTTGTAAAATGCTGCAAAACAAACCAAAACTGCATAAATGAAATGATGATTCCAGATGCTGAGTCAGCACTTCTGTGTGCTTTTCCTTTTCCTTTTTGTCCTTTCTTTCCTTTTTTTTTTCTAACCTGAAAGTTGTCAATGGCCCATTCGATACATGGCACGTGTTGCCGAATGTCTTTTGCAAGGTTAAGTTCTTCAAATCAGGTTCGTCCTCCTCGACTAGAAGTACAACTTCTCTCCTGGTGTATGTGAAGGTAAACGTGTTTTGATCCCCTGATGACAGTTTATACACCAGGTATAACTTTGTGACGTTAACTTATTGTTCCTTCTACTTGCACAAGCCCTTTAAAAAAAAAAAAAAAAAGTTTAACCTTTTACTTCACTGACGTGCTGATACTGTGTTACTCTCAGCGAGACTGTGGAAGCAGCAGGTTCACATTTAAAAACTTGCTCAAGCCACCAGTCCACGGTGTGACCTATAGCGTCGAACACAGATGCACCTCGCGTCTGCCTTTGTCCGACTTGGAGCTGACCCACGGAGGAATCTCTCTGGGTGACCCCCTGCAGTCACGTGGGCGCTGTCTGTCACCCAGTGACAGGGACACATAACGAATAAACTAAATCAGGGCAAGAGACTCCAGAACCCTCTCTCTCTTTCAGCCATGCAAGGTTGAACAATATCATTATTCACAAAGAATAACAACACATAGATGCACACTGTTTCTAACTGTATTACAGATTATTATGTTACACACAGAAAAGAAACATATGTGGCTTTGCCCTTGCCTTCAAAAAGCTCGATCTTTGTTACACTTGCCTTTTCATTGCCACAGCAGTGTCTCCACCGCTTTCTGCTAACGTGATCTTGAAAAACAAGAAACTAAAGACGACTGATTCTTATCTGATAGTCCTCCAGTTTCTCTACACCTTTAACATTAAATGAGGAAAGAAAAAAAAAAAGTAATTCCCTAAGATGTAGTTGTATGGAATAATGAAGGCTCCTTGTAACTTCGTGTGCAAATGATTATGGCATGCATTCACTTTTTCCTCCTAGCCACAGGTATATAATTTTCAGGACGGTGTCATAATCACAGGCTCGGGTAAGTTTCTGCAGGCGTAAGGCTAAAACGCAGTCATCCTTGTCTTTTTATCACTTTATTGCCAGAATTCACATTTCATTCCCAGGATTTTGGGGTATTATAAACAAAAGTTACTCTCCTGCTGACTTGACTCGTCGCGAGTTCCTGCCGTGATGTGTGCCTCTCACCTCGTGTAAACCTGACATAAAGGCCTTTTTGTTTTATGTTGGAACTTGAACTTGGTGCGCTGTTGCTGCCCGCTCTCAGGCAGATGGAAAAGCACTGGCTGTAATGAACCGCTGCCACACTCAGACTTAATAATAACAATAATAATAATAATAATAATAATAATACTTGGTGTAAACACAACTTTCTAATTATATTTCACAAGTGTGCTATTTCTGGCCAATAGTTGTTTTTCTGTCTTATTCATTCTTGACTAACTTTTCAGATACATATACATGCATGTGATTGTTCCTTCTTTGGCAATGGGAGTTGCCTTCAGTTTCTTAATGTGTTTCCACTCCTACCCCAGAGATGGTGGATCTAAAAGAGGTCTATTTGGACTTAAATGCAGATGCTGTGGGCTGCCAGTGGTTTGGCTTAACGTTCCCGACTCAAGCAGCAAAAGTGCCAGCTACTTTCTGATCTGATATTTTTAGGGTCCATCGCAGTGAAGTTGGACCTTTTGTGAGTCGTGCACGGAGAGTGCCCGAGCTGTGAGAGGACAATCCTCATGTTTGTTTTCACCTAAGCTCTAAAGCTGCACTCGGCTACTGGTGTTTATGCAGAGCGGCTTTAACTCATAACCAGTGTCATTGATATTTCACAAGGTGGGCGGCGATGAGTGAAAAACCTGAAGGCGAGTTGTGGTGTGAGGATGTCTTTGAGAAAAAAAATTTTTTCTGAGAAATCTGGCTTCCCTCTGTTGCCCAACAGTCTTCTGCTTGTCTGTGCTTGTCTCCTTCCAAGGAATGAGCACCTTCACTGCTTCCGTATCAGGTGGACTACAAATAATTAATTGCATCAAATGGTGGTGAGGCGTCGTCTTACTCATGTATAAAAAAGCAGTTCTTTTAAATGTCAAGACGGCTCTGTAAATTATATATTTTTCCCTCCGCATCCGTCGCGTCTCGTTGTGGTGATCTGACACTGCAGCTGTGATTCTTGGCCAGGAAGGCGTTTCGATTACCTTGAACTCTGAATGAGTTTGTGTTCTCCAGAGTCCACTGTCGCTTTATTTTGTCTCCTTTTCAAGACGGTGATAAATTTACTGAATTAGTCGAACAACAAATTCCCATCTGGTTTTAATTCAGCAATGTGGAGTGTGTATTTTAGAATCAAGGTTACTACTTAAGGTAGTCTTGAGGGCAATCTCTTATTTCACGTATCCTAATTCAAACCCCCCCAGATTTAAAACGCTGTGTTCCCCTCCGGCTCTCTCAACTAGTTCATTATTATTTATGTCTGATGGGCTCCATTGGCAGTAAAAAGCCCTTTTTAGTGTGAATGTTTATTTTAAATCTGGTAGATCTTTATACATATTCTGCAAATGTTGCACCAAGGGTTTTCAAGCAGATTTTAAGATTTGAATTTCCCTCCATCACACTTACAAGACATTGATTGCTTCAAGATGTGTATTTTGAGAGAATATTTAGGTTATTTTTAATAATTTAAAAAAAATTAAAATCCTCACACTTCTCTGGCGGCTGTGTCGTCCTGAACGTCTTTCAGACACACTTGGAGGAAAACAATGAAGTTTTACAACACGTGCTGTTTCTTCACAGCTGAACTCGGAGTTGTCAAAGCTTTACCAGGTTGACACTTGGAATTCCTAAACTCAAGTGGAAATGCCTCTTAGAACTTTAGACCCTGGAACCACTTAAAGTCTCTTCTAACAGACCAGTGCAGGAAATATTTTTTTTTCCTCCACTTTTTAATTCGATGTTCATCCCTTTTTCCCCGCCTCTTCTATCTTACCACATATTGTGTTTATTTTGTGCCCATATTTCCTGTGTCTGTGTGGAAACACCTGGTAATCAGATGCTCAGACCAGAGTTTTGTTCAAGTTTAGACGCTTCTGGGAAAGCGTGTCACTCCCACCACCTGTGCTCCTCTTCATCTGAGCCCAGGCCTCTGTCACCAGCTCGGCTCAGCTCACAGCCTTGAGAAGCCGGGGCACATGGAAAATGGGACTTGAAAATAACCCGTGTCGTCATGGTTGCCCTGCAGGAGACACGCTTGATTTGTGTGTCAAGTACGTAGCTCGTCTTTGTCCGGATGTTTTTCCTTTTTACTTCCAGCCTTTCCTTTCCTGTTTGTCTATTAAACCTCCCACATAAACTTTACATAAACCTTCTCCCTGGTGTGCAACATAAGTATATTTGTTTCACCAGTCAGTCTGCAGCCCTTATCTGATGTGAGATGTGTGCTGTGTGTGGGGCCACTGCTTGTTTTAGCTCTCATTGTTGTTAAATAGAGTGTTTGGCCGACCTTGGCAGAGGTGCTGGTTTATAGATTTGTTTTTAGTCTTTTGAGAACTTGAGATGCCAAAACTTTAGCACATCCACGATTCGCTGCTCTGTGACTTTTCAACTTTTCCCTCAGTCTAAATTGTAAATGGGTCTCAACTGATAAGGTTGGTTTGGCTTGACACTGCTAAGTATTGCTGATTGATTCTGTATAGTTTGCCTTGACCTTTTGGGTTGTTTTTATTTTTCCAGAATGCTTGTTACCAAAGCACGGTTTCTGCTTTGACGGAACTTGCTGTTCCTCCACATGTTAAAGTGCCTCACTCAGTGGAGGAGAAACGGGCTCCCTGACCTTCAAATCTGTGATTTCTTGCCTGTGTCTTGTCTGTTTAGTCCGGCGGAGCGTGGGCACTTCCTGAAGCTTGCCGCAACTTTTGATCTTTCTGTCGCTGAAAAACACTTGAACAAATCTTGTGCTATTTGTTTTCGAAGGTACAATATTAGAAGTTGTAGTATTATATTAGGTTCCATTATTTATCAAAACAGGTTGTAGAATGGGCTTGTATTTGTTATTATCTCACGTCTGTGCTCAAACCAGTCATTGATAAAATGTTATGATTGAATATGTGAGTATATTATACATTTTACTTTTATCTGCTTTACTTTTGAATGACTTTCAGCTGAAATGGTGTCTCTACTACTGACCTTTAATTAAATAATGGTCTTTGCAGGCACAGGCTTTTAAGGGTTACTGCTTTTGATGTCAAAGGGCTTCGCCGAGGTGTTATTTTTGTGTTTTTAAGCTGGAGAAAGGGCTGGGTTGTGTTGGACTTCCTTTTGTCTTTTGTTATTCATTATGTCTCTTCTCTCCACTTTCCTCACCAACAGGTCCCCGAGGTGATCACTAGCATTCGGCAATTGTCTAAATCGGCTCTAAAGGAAGATGCAAAACCCAAACAGGAAGCTGACGAGGCTTTTTATAACTCGCAGAAGTTCGAAGTGCTTTACTGCGGCAAGGTAGAAATCCTGCACACATCCAATATCCTGTGTATTTATTTTTTGTTGTATTTTGTATTTTTAATGCAAAAAAGCTTTAATTGGCTGGTTTTTAAAATATTTCAGGTGACAGTTGGCCACAAAAAGGCTCCAACCACCCTCATAGATGACTGTATCGACAAGTTTCGACAGCATGAGACTGAGCGCAAGCGCCTGCGGCTGCTCAACGGGCAGCGAGGGTCCACGGAGACCGCCCCCGTTGAGTTCCTCATAGGAGAAGAAAGCGAGACGATTTCTTCTGCTCTGAATGTGAAAGTGGATGACCCCGAACCTCCTGCAGTGGAGGACATGAATGCAGGCGGAGGTAAGACCCTCAAGCAAATTAAAGATTCGGGAAAGACTTACTGAAATGATTCAGCATAGTGACTTTAAACTGCAGAGACTTTCAGCGAACACACATATGAGTAGAAAAAGGAGCAATAGCAACATTTGCAACATTCACTTTCAGTGATTTGTGTCTTTGCTGCGTTGGGTCCAGGTAAAGGCATGTCTGGCAGCGGCAGTCAGAGCAGCTTGAGAGGAACATTCCCAGAATGCATCCTGGAGGACTCCGGGTTTGAGGAGCCGCAGGAGTTCCGTACGCGCTGCAGCAGCATGGCAGGCAGTCTGCAGAGGAAGCCGGGCGAAGGAGTCATCATGGGCTCCCAACGCCGCAGACATGCCAGCGCGCCAAACAATGTCCAGCCGTCCGACACAGACAAGAACCGCACGATGCTCTTCCAGGTAGAGGAAGTGTAAATAATGATTGAATGATTGTCGTGGCTGTCAAAACTGTCGTCTAGAATCCGACATACTGATATAGTGTGTTCATCCTCCGTTTAGCTTCAGCTTGTTAGTCATATTACACACCATAGCCTCCATTAGGTCTCCAGACCACCATTCCACATATGATTGCTCAAACTGTCTCAGAAGCTGTAGTTAAAGTATTTAATGGGTTGCTGATAATCATGCACAGTTTTACTCAAAATGCAAGCAAAACCTTGGGATCATCTCTTAAGAAAATCAAGCTGTTTAGCGTCAGAAGAGAGCTACGCAGATTTACATTGACCTGCATATTAGAACAATATTCACTGACATTGTGCTGCCCTGTTTGGGTCCGAGTTCAGGGGCCTTACTATGCCAAGTTTGCATATTCTCCCTGGGCGTGTGTGTGTGTGTTTTCCAGGGTCCTCTCATTTCTTGCAAAAACATGTATTTGAGGCTTATTAGTGAATTTGGACTCCGATGGACTGATGGTCCTTCCAGTATGTACTCTGCTTTCACTCATAGTCAGTTGCAATCAGTCAGAAGTTAGATACAGCAGAATAGAAAGTGAATGGATGGGAATGCTTACAACAAATAGAAAGGAAAGTGATTGTGGTTAGGGTGATCAACATGCAGAATGCAGCAGTACCGAGTGTGGTAATGTTTCATATTGTCTGAAGTCACTCCACACTAACTATATCCTCTTTGTCAATTAGATGAATGGGCAGTTTTTTGCTGTGGGTTACTACAGCTCAATCCTAATTTGACTCGAGGAATTTGATTTCATGCGTGGCACCAGAACACCAAATGCTGTTTTGCGTCAGAGCTGTTTGTCACTGAAACCCAGTCGGTGCTCAGTCCAGCTGCCGAGCTTGTCGCTACTTGCAAATCATTTTTATGTGCACATAGCTGCCAGTTCTAATGTACAGACTGGCTCGCGCTGTGTAACCGCCTCACTTAAAGAGCTGTAACTCCCGTGTTGAATTTGTGAGCACAGTACTACCCCTGTGAACGCCAAAAGGCCGCAACTTTATGAAAAGCACGCGGACTGACTGTAGCGTGAGCCAGCTTCCATTCCTCGCACACCATGCCCGTTTCCTCATGAAGCTAATTTTAAAATCGAGAGCACAACACTCAATCTGATACTCTACATAGCAGTCAATTATGGGAAAAATCATTACTGCAGACTTGTTGACCTCGATTCTGAAAAGCTATGTTTATGTTTGCCATTGAACATGTCTCTGAAGAGCAATACTTCTAACAATGAGACTCTTGACACTGTGCTTGTCTTTGCTTGAAGTGGCACCTCTGATCTGTTAATATACACACATTGTGGTCCTCTAATATTATTCATTATTAATATTATTTTTATTTGTTTTTTGTTGCACAGGTTGGTCGTTTTGAAATAAACCTCATAAGTCCTGACAGCAAGACGGTGGTGCTGGAGAAGAACTTCAAAGATATCTCATCCTGCTGTCAGGTAGGTTCATTTACTAAATGTATTGACTGTCACAGTCTTGCTCTTGTGTTTCCGCTGCACCCTTACCAAAAGATCAACTAACAGATGAAAATCACAAGACATTTTTATTAGCGAGGAAGAGATATATGACCCTTTTACAGCTCCATACAGTCCAGTATCTTCAAATAGACATCCAGCATAAGGATGATGGAGACGGTGGACTTTTACTGATTGAATACAAAGTAGAAAATGTCAAGATTCATTATTATTGAATTGATTTGTACTGTAGTGAGCTGCAGTTTCCCAAAGTGATTCAGGAATGCTCCAAACTTATTCTGCGCTTACTGTTTCTGTTACAGGGAATCAAGCAAACGGATCATTTTGGATTCATCTGTCGGCACCAAGAAGAATCCGGTCCCAGTCAATATGTGTGCTACGTCTTTCAGTGTGCTAGTGAATCCTTGGTGAGTCGGACAAATGGAATGCAAGCAACGGAAGCTTGTTTTTCTGCATGCGTCGCCCTCATGTTGGATTTCATGTGTCAGGTGGACGAGGTGATGCTGACCCTGAAGCAGGCCTTCACCACCGCTGCAGCCTTACAAAGCAACAAGACCCCGATCCAGCTCTGTGAAGCCTGCCCCATGCACGACCTGCACAAGCTCTGCGAGAGGATCGAAGGTGAGCCTCGTGAGTCTGAGTCACACACGCAGCACGTCTCCCCGGCTTCACTCATGAATACATTGATGCATGGTCTGCGTCTCACTTTTAAAGCAAACTGAAAGAGTGCTTTTACTTCGTCCTTGGTTTCCAGGTCTCTATCCCCCCAGAGCAAAGCTTGCCATCCAAAAATATCTCTCCCAGCTGACCGACAATGAGCGGGTTGAGATTTTTGAGCGAGTTCAGGTACGAGTTTCACTAATTTGGCACTTTTTAGAGCAAACAGATAAAAGACATCCTGAAAATTGTCTGATATATTTTACAGATGTTACATCTGCTTCAAAATACAGTGTTTTTGTTCCCAGCTTAGTTTGTTGTGCGTCCGTATCTACAGAGAATGAAGCCCGGGTCTGACCAGGAAGAGAATGAGCTGATGATTCTTCAGTTGAGACAGCTCTGTGAAACCAAACAAAAAACCCACCTGCACATCGGAGAGGCCCCTCAGGTAACTGCCTCCACCTACAGAAAACTTGCAGCAAAAAGCTTTAACTGCAAAAGCTGTATTTTTTATTTCACAAGAGAGAAAACTCCCACTGACTCCCAGCAAAGGATGCCTCTGGTATTGTCTTGCTGAATGAGGCGAAACCTGTTAATGTTAGTTGTGTCGAGAGTTTTTCATTCCATGTAACATGAAATCCATTTCCTTCTCACTCCAGAAGTACACATGATATTTGTTGTCTTTAAGTCTTCCGCCAATGTTGTGTCTGCTACAGTATTTTTACACACATTGACAGATATAACATAACAAAATGAATCAGATAACGAACATCCAAGAAAACTGTGTGTTAGTCTCATTTCTCATCATCATCATCAGAAGACCAATGTCTGATAAATAATTTTTTATTGTGCTGTTTTGGAGACCAGTTGAATAATCTGACAACTGCAGATAATGATGATGATCAGATTTCTCGTGTACATGTAAACAAGCTCACCCACTTCCCTCTTTCTGAATTTCCTGTGGTTTTTAATGCTCAAAAAGCAGTATGACATTTTATTCTGACCAGTATGCTTTTCTACGAATGAAGCTATATAAAGGACTTTAAAATATTAATCTTCATTCTGACTGAAGTTGATGACCCTTATATGACACTTATATTGCTTTTGAGTGCATGCAAAAGTTTCCCGCTCTTAAAACAAAATGCACATTTATTCCTCGTTGCTGAGGGGAAAACATGACATTTAAAGTACAGAAGAATTTTGTTTCTTCAGAATGACTTAGCCTGGGGGATTCCAGGCTAAATGGCAGAACTCCAGAAACAGCTCCTCCCTTGTTGGTTGTTCATTGTGTTATGATCAGTGCTCCGCAGCTGTAACAGGGTGAAAGTTCAGTAATCTTCTCCTTTAATTATTACATTAATTAGTTTGATCCTGTGTCTGTTGGTATTGCCTTTCAGAATGTAGCGAACAACTCGTCGACAGGGGACGGCGCCGCCACCGGCAGCCGCTTCAAACTTGATATTCTGAAGAATAAAGCGCGCACGTCCCTCACCAGCTCTCTGGAAAACATCTTTGCAAGGGTGGGTCACCCAAAAAGTGTTTTTACTGAAAAGTCTTCCCCCGGCGCTTGCCTTATCTTTATTAGATTTTCCTTTTGAAAGTTTCCTTTTCCTTTTTCTTTGTTCTCCCTATTGCTGTCTCTTATTTTTCCACCCCGGAGAGAATTAAACGGCTTTGTTTTGTCCTTTATTTGTGTGCTCGCTCAGTCTGCGTATCAGTTGCTGTTTCTGTGTCATTGTCATCCAGGGGATTTGGATTGACCCATATCTGCCAGTGAGACAGCAGAATAATTCCTTAGCAGTAAGATCCAGGCAATGGGAGACCTCTGCTGCCATCTGTTTGTGTCTCACAGGCTTATCGGAGCAGCGATATGATAAAAATGGTTAAATTAGGAAACATTTGTGGCTTTTTCCTCATTCACTTCCAATTTCGAACAATTTTAACAACAAAACCAGCTGTTTTTTTATTCAAAATTGCAAAATGGTTCCAAAAAAATGTTTTGAATGACTTGTTTGTATTCACCAGTTTGTGTTTTTATCACTTCCTTTTGTGTAATCACGTCTGTCAACAGGGTGCCAGCCGAATGCGGGGCCGCTTGGGGAGCATGGGAAGCATGGGCAGCTTTGACAGAGTAAGTGTCCTTGAGGAAGAAACATGATAATTCCCACAGCCTCAGTCAGGGGACTTTGGGAATTATCACGTTATATACCCAGTAGCTTTTAAAAATCACGTTATACTCCAACTCTGTCCTCTGGAAAGGAGGAGGCGTGACGAGCATACTCACACTTTCATCAATGTCAGCGGGTGGATGGGATGGCGCTCATCTCGCAGGGAGACGTGATTATGAGCAGAATATTCCCACACAGCCTCGTGGTGATGCGGCTTTGGCCAAAAGGCAGAGCCGTACAGCAGGGGACGTGTTTACAGAGCGATCAGTGAACCATTTGAGGTTGTTGCCTTCAGTGTGTAACCGCTGTGCTGAATGTGGAGCGAGTGTGTGATGTCGTCCTTCTGACTCCCCATCAGTCACAAGCAAGTGAAAGAAGTGCGCGACAGCTCACTCTGTAAATGTGTCGCACTCAGAACAATACAAACAGATGATTAATGTTTGAGTCAAATCAGAGAAAAGGGTTTGAATTACTAAAACTTTGCACTTGCAGACATGTGAGAGCTGTTCATGGCTGTATGACTAGAAAATTGTTTATGGCAAGCAGGCAAAACAACATGCAGAATATACAAAATGTCCAATTAGCATGTTTGCCTCAATGGATGTGCAATGGAAAATCCAGAAAAGGACAATTTATCATGAGATTTTGTCTTTATCATGAGATTTATATTTGATCACTTTTTTTAAGTTTTAACATATTTTCCACATTTCCTCTTTTGTTGTTGTTTTTCCCACAATATTGACGTAGCCACACTTCATCTGATTTAACTTTTTGATCCAAATTTTATTTTTTCTTGCTGTAACCTCTCCAATATATTTGTTAACGTCCTCCACAAACACAAGTCCATGTTCTTACATATTGTGTTTTATTCTTCTCAGTTGTTCGGGTCATCGTCCAGTTACTTCATAGCAGATACAAAGTTTTAAAACTTGCAAAACCCTCATTTAAATACAAGTGTTGTGAATCAGGCTAGTATTTTTAGTTGATACGGTGAATAGAGTCCCATGTAAATATATTCCATTGCACTACTCCAGCAGTCTCACAGCGCTTAATAGCGTTTGTCACGTTCACACCAAACAGCTGCTGTGACCGACCACCGTGGAGAACAATTTGGAAATCCTTGGGACTGGGAGATGACCTGCTCCACCAGCTGAGCTACAACTTGTTAAGTCATTAAATTGCTTGATATTAGTGAGATGTCTTGTGTTTTTAGTGGTCACTTTTTCCTGGAGGTATGAGCTCCAATAGAGATTCACTGAAGGCCACAATGTCCTACTAAACTGTCATAATACATATAATCTTTTTATTGTTTTATGTCCCAAATCTCCTATTTTCTTCCTTAAAAATGCAGAAAGAGAACATGCAAACACAGAAATGCCCTCAAGCCCTACCCACACTCAAACTAAGGACTGCGTACTAGATTACTTTTCACAGCCTGAAGTAAAGGAACATGCGCAGTGACTTGAAACCACACGTTTCCAAATACCTGAAAATAGACTTTGACGTATACAATTTGTGCAGTTCCTCTTTAAAAGTGTGTCGCTCGTAGCTGCGAACACACAGACACATGAAAGAGCCTCCCCGTGCTTGTCATATGGCCGACTTTGCCTCGTGCGTCTATCCTGCCATGTCAGTCTTGCCGCAAATCGGAACTGTCAAGTGAGGAAAATCTGGCCTTGGAGTGGCAGCTCTGCAGGCTGAAGGACTGAAGTAAGCTGCTACATCTTATTATTTGTCCTCCATATCAATCAACATGGGCTCTCGGAGATGCTCATACTTCTAATTTATAGTTGCAATAACACAGTTTTGATTTATGCAGTGCATTTGAAGGTATTTCAAGATATACTTTGGTTATTAATAATTTATGTCTGAACCATTTCTGTCATATTGACAGACCGAAAAGTCTGTTTGCTTTGGAGTTAGGTGAGTCAGTAGACTTGTGGGTATTTTGTCAGGATGTGCTGTCCTGCAGGGAGAAAGAAAAAGAAGGAAATTCCTGTCATAAGTGTCTGCTGAACCATGTCTGTCCTGGCTTTGTCGTCTGTAAGAGAAGAAAACGTCTCACGAACATTAATCACGTGCACAGTGAATGAAGCAGATATGATGATATTGTCATGTCAGAGCGTAAAGAGGAAGGTCTCTAAAAAATAAAAGCATGGAGGGTGGGGAGAGGAGGGTTTTCATGTAGAGGTCACTTCCCACCAATAGTCTGAGCTGCTGTGAGTCACAGGACATCGTCCATTAGAATACAATAGATGTGGGAGTTGTACCAACAGGGCATGAGGCAGAACTGACTGCAAACGTGTTGAGTAGAGAAGTTGAACCTGGACTTGAATGGGTGAGTGCAGCCATGTCACTTCACAGTTTGTAGCTTTTGTTGCGATCTTGGATTTCCTTTCCACTTGTTTCAGCCGTTCACGCGGTTGTGCAGGCATGAAAAAAACACAATCACGGTGAAATCCTGTCATTGTGCATTTCTTTTGAACGGATTCACACGTGTCTGTGCCTCTGCCCTCCTCAGCAGGACGAGGAATCCCCTGGCCACTCTCCCCCGGGGTCTCCCCCTGCCTTCCCCGACGAGGATCCGGAAAGTGGGCAGCAGTTCCGCCGGCGCGCTCACACCTTCAGCCACCCGCCGGTGAAGAAGCGCATCTCCTTTGACGGCCAGTCGGCCAGTCAGATCAGACAGGCTCCACTTCGCAGACAGCAATCTGTGAATCAGGAACTTCTGCAGAGCAGGTAGGGCAATCCAACCAGCCGGCGCCGTTCTCGTCTATGTGTGGAAAGGAATGGTGCATCGCTGTAGTTCTGCTGCAGGAGGCCATGTTTTGCACATGTTTGCAACTCTAGACATATTTAATAAGGGAGTGAGCTTCTGTGTGACGTCTGAAGCTAATCCTACCGTTGCTTACAGAATTAGATTTCAATGCTTCTCTTTTAATCACTTTAACAACTTTAACCAAATGTTGAGTTGACTTTTGATGTACGCACAAGACAATGTAATCTATTTGCAGCTCTTTGATCAGTTCAAAACCTCCTCACCTCCTGCGCCACTGTCCTGGAACAATAGCATCATACATTTCCTGTCACTGTTTTGATCCCTCACAAGTTCCTCAGTGTTTTTTTTTTTTTCTTTTTTCTTTTTTCTTTCTGTGCTCCCACCAGAAGCTCTTTCGATTGTGTAACGATTGTTTTTATTTGTGGGCATTTCATGTTTGGCCTGCCCAGTCCCGTGGCTGTATCGAGAACACGCAGTGTTTCGGAGAGCGAGTCCTCCTTCAGCCTCTCCTCCTCCTTCTCTGCCCCCACTTTCCTGAAAAGCTTTTACCAGGGCTCCCTGGGCTCCCTGGGCTCTCTGGGCTCTCTGGCAGACAGTGGGAGTCTCAAGAGGTGAGGGGCTCTCAAAACAACCCCCCCCCCCATATTTAAACCTAAACACACCGACAAGGGACGTGAGAGGGGGGATGCGATGGGGTGGGAATGGAAACTGTTCTCCTGCTGGGAGGGAAGTACCCGTTGTACCTGTTGGCTGTCAAACACGTTTAACCCCCAGCTTCCCTGTCCTGTATCTTTCTACCTTTATTCCCCTCGTCGACACACACCGACTTTCTATTACTAAAAAAAAATACGTTCCAGCTATTTTTAATTTCCCCGTCGTCTTTGCAACGGGACCTGCACCCTTATTTTGTGTTTCACTCAGGAGGAGAAGGGAAAACTGACACCCCGTTTTTTCGGCTGTTGTACTTGCATGTGCATTTGAAGCCTTCTGCACGGCAAACTGCATTTAACATGGACTTATAGCTTTTAATAACTCTTATCTCACACCGTCTGATCAACACAGCTGACAAGGCAATTCACGACGCCGAAGGAATAAGCATCAGGCGAGTTCAGCCCACTGATGTGTTTCTATATTCAGATGTTAATATTCAGACGAAGAGAAGAAGACACACATTGAGTCTGGCTCATTACTTGTGCGCTGTCTTGACAGGGTCCAGGTGTCCTGGTGGCAGAAAGGAAAGGTTAACATTTCCATTATGAATGAGATTCGGTGGAGCAGACCTTTGTAAAATATCATTTCCACAGGATGTTTAATTTATTCTGGCAGCAGTCCAGTCTTCTTCGTGTCTACGTTGAAAGTGAGGTTAAAAAAAAAAAAAAAAATGACAAGATCTTCAGTAGAAAATCTCCACTCGGAGAGAGGCCGGGATTTGAAATGTGAATATACTTAAGATGGTCAAATTACTTTACTTTGGTTGATTGTTGTTTATTGTCTGTGTGCAGGACTTGATGAACAGGAGAGAAGTCGACTTTAGTCTGTGAAAGAGTATGTTTTTAAAGTGCAAAGCAGCTGCAAGCAAAAGTGTTGTCTCAGTGACATTTGTCTCTGCAAGGTCATTTCCTGTTTTTCTTTGGCCACATGATCAGACGGTACAGGCTCTGGTGTGCTGACGACGCTCATTCACTGCTGTACTGTACAGTGAAAACACAAATGAAAAATATGTTTCTTTCAAAGGAATCAACATTTTCAAGTTCAACAGTTACTCATAAAATGTTAATAGTTTATTTAGACGTGGTTATCATATTCAATTATCAGTCATTATTTGTACACTCACTCCTACACACGTTACAAATCATGTGGCTTAACATTAATGTCTCAAAAATACTTTGTCATATTTTATCATTTCACGCAAAACAAAGCATCATTACCTCTGTAAAGAGAGACTTCACTATAAATAATATATTATTGCAGCACTGCAGTGGAGCACATTTGGTTCTATGAGTGAACCTAATAAAAGTAGCTGGTGAGGACGGATTGCTGTCAATTTATGATGTTTTCATCAGTTGCGCACATCTTTACCCACATTGATTGTTGCCTCCTTTAAAGTCTGCAGATTGTCGACATTTCATTAATTTACATATTGAGATGTGCTCCAGTTATGATTTCTACATAAGTCGGTATAATTCAAATAAGGCAGTGTTATTAGAATCAGGGTTGAAACGATCACAGCTTTTGAACCTGAAGATATCTCTACGCCTGGATCGTATGACTCCAGGAAAGTGGAACATTCAGAGTGTGATGGAATACAGTTTCTTTTTTTTCATGATCTCTGATGTTTCCCTCTAACTCTCTAAGTAACTCAAGAAGCTTCTTTTTCAGATAACAAACGAACGAGCATGCATGCAACTCAGTCCTGGCTGATACTTGTCTGAAGACTCATTATGAGCTGTTGCTTTATTAACATGGACACTGGGAATCACCTGATGGCTGCACACACGTCTTCCCTCAGCATGTTCAAGGTTTATCTGGACCATTTCTCATCTGCTGAGAGCGCCTGTTGATGAGAAGCTTGTCAGAGGTTTCTTCTGTTCTGTGCGCTGACGGACTTGTGTGCCTGCATTTATAAAAGAGTGCTAAGAGAGTGTGTGTGTAAGTTGACACCTGACTTGTTGATCGGGTGTCTTTGACGCTGCCGTTCTCTCCTGCAGCAATGGGGAAGGCAGGAAGAGGACCCTCTCTGGTTGCAGCAGTGACTCGTTGAGTGGAGGTCTGCCTTTGACCCCACGCAGGGTCTCCTGGAGACAGAAGATCTTCCTGAGGGTCGCGTCACCCATGAACAAGCCATCTGCCTCCATGCAGCAGACAGGTGCGGTAACACGATCCTCGGTACATGATGCACAAACGATACGCTTTGACTAATCCTCAAGCGCATATTATGTGTGAGCCGTTGTGAGCCGAACATTACTATTCATTTTGTAGTTGTATTTGTTTTTTTATTTAGAGAGTAGACACCATTTCTATCATGTTTTCATTAACCCATTAAATATATTTAAATATAATGAAGCATGATTAATAACCTGTGAGACTATTTTCTATATAACTGAACTTTCTATTCATACAGGGAAGACATCCTTTAAAAAAAATTTTTTTTTAAACAATTTTGAATCTTTTATTATAATTTACTGTTTAGGCCAGGCCAAGTGATATAAATGAAGCGACAATATCTGTGTTGACGCTAAGCTAAGCGGGGTTCTAACTGCTCATTTAGAGGAGACTTTCCCATGTAGATCCCTAAAACAGGATGATTGACATAAAACCTGTGCCAAATCAAACATACAAATAACATGATCTGCTTTGGCAGCCCCGGGAGAACTATTACTGTTTTCCCAGCTCTTTCCTGAACTGTTGAATTGTTATCTTTTTGCTTTGTGGCTAATTTTATGTAAGTGCTGTTCGGTTCTGGGTGTTTAGAGTTACAAGTAGGATTTTTATTGAAGCGGTCGCCTCATGGGATTAATGTAACTAATCATATGTTCAGCAGAGCAGTGAGACTGAACAACATATACTGTACATAAACCATAATAAACAGCAACGATAAGACACTGTGAGGTTTTGTAGAGCTGCAAAGCTGAGAGATAATATCAAGGTCTGCCTTTGCATCAAACAAGTTTTAATCGATATTTCGGGGGAAAAAAGACCTGAAGTGTATATTGCCCATGCTTTTTCTCCATAAGACCACTGTGATGTTGGGGACCTGTTGCCCCTTTCCCCTCGTGCCTTGAACTCAAATTTGGACAATTTGGGGCGTCTGCTGCCCCGGGGGGGCGATCAAGTGTCTGAAGGAAGGCCGAAGAGGACGGCAGCTGACTACCGGGCTCTGTGGAAGACCGCCATCCACCAGCAGATCCTGCTGCTGCGCATGGAAAAAGAGAACCAGCGACTGGAGGGTGAGGATGAGTCACTGTTGTGGACATGCAGCTTGATATACAGCCCAGAACAAAACACTTCCGAAGAACATAGCGTCCATTCCATATTGTTTCACTTACATTACTTTCAGTGTGTAGTGATGTTTTTTTTTTTTTTTTTTTTTCACACTCTTGCCACTAGTGGTATTTATAAATCGTCATGGGGCAGTTGTTGTTCACACTGGTTTTCTATTGTGAAGATTTATCTGCGCATGAAAGTATTTATTACAGTAATAACTTCGGCACCCCCAACCCCCCATCTTTTCGCCTCAGCTGTCGCCAAAGATTTACACTATGTCCTCGCCACACGCTCCAACACTCAAAGTTGTGTTTTTCCCATGCGATGCTTTATGACGGTGGTCAGAGATGGAAAGCTCGGAGTTAACAAGTCTTTAAACTATCATTTGGGAATTTTCTTTTGTTTGTTTTTTTAGCTGAGCTAACTTTAGAGTTTTTGTGTTTGCAACAAGTATAGTTTCACTGTTATCAGTAGCCTAAATAATATCATTAATAACTCTGTTAAACATGTCAATACACTGCACACTAGTCCAATTTTTTAAAGACTCACCTTCCAATAAATTAAACTCCACCTTGGAAATTACTGCACAAATAACCCGCTATTCATATGAATAGATTACAAGAATGGAAGCAGATTTTATTATTACCATATCACCAAAAAAGTGCAGTTGTGGAGTGTTTTTCAGGCTTGATTTGTACCTGCTATGTGTAATTTTTATATTCTAAACACCAACACACCTCTTTCCTCTTTGTTTGCTACTATGACATCAATGCTGGTCTGAGGACCAAACACTGAATAACTATTTTCAATAGAAGGTAAGCAATACAAAAGGAGCCCTTGGGATCAAGGCAGATGTTTTGCATGATTCGGGTAGCTGGTTATTATGCTCGTTCAGTCTGGCCTCTTTTGTTTGCATGTTCAGGGATTATCATACTTTAATGGTGTTTGTGCTTCTATTTGTCCTCGTACCTCTCCCCGCTAATTTTTCTGTGGCGTTTCCATTTCCCCAGCACAACAAGGTCGTATAGTGGGAATAAATGGGGGCCATGGGGCTTGTATTCATTGCCATATACTTTCCACGTGAGCTCATGAATACAGTTAAAAGGTGCAGGGGTCTCTGTGTATACTTTGTGCTTACATGTGATGTTCTCGTTTGGGCGAAAGCGGTTCTTTTAAGTACACGCCTTTTCATCATTTTACTTGCCATGGTTTTATAATGTGCCAGGGAAACCTGAAAGAACACTATAATGTTGCATATGTTCCCTCATTTTGTGTGTATGCTGGGTTTTTTTTTGTGTTGCAGCAAGCAGGGATGAGCTGCACATTCGCAAGATGAAGCTCAACTACCAGGATGTGAGCCAGTGCTCCAAAGATGCACAGACAATGTGGGAGAAAAAACTGACGGCCCCGGGCAGAACGACGTTCCCACAAGACATGGAGAATATGTATCGCACACTCTGCCAAGGTGAGGTCTGTATGTGTTTGAGCATAGAGCAGAAGAAAAGAAAAAGAAAAAACCTAATCTAGGGCAATAGAAGAACTACTGTATTAAGAGTAAAGCTTGAAACTTAACAGCATTATTCCTGGTTTTGAGCAGGACTTCCAAAGAACAGACGCGGGGAGGTCTGGTTGCTCCTTTCCCATCAGCACCGGCTGCGACACCGGCTGCCCCAGCGCCAGCACGCACCAGACACCCCCTACTACGACCTGCTCAAGCAGCTCACCGCGCAGCAGCACGCCATCCTGGTGGATTTAGGTGAGCGCCTTGTAAAACCAGGTCTCTGTGCTCAGGTAGAGCAGAGAAAAGTCAATCGTGGAACATTGCAGAAACATTTCTACATTGTGATTAGAAATGAACATGTATAATTTAGGATTTACGATGATGTCAGATACTTAACAATTAGTCCAATTGTCCTATCGGTTGTCGATATGAGTCCATTGAATGGGGTGGCTTGCTATTTACAATGTAAGTAAATGCAGATAATAGTAACTAATACTTTCTTTCAAGTTTTGAGGAAATTACTTTTCCTTGAATAGGCTTTATATGTAGCAGTGATGTCATGTGATTTGTAATGTAACGTTATGATGGCTCCTCTCATGTACAAATAAGTACAGGACACTTTCTAACTTTTGGTCAGTTATTGTTTGCCATTATTGTTCGACGGACAACAAAATGTTATATAATGTTCCATTATGTTATAAGAATGCGAAATAAGTTAACTTAAAAATGTGTACTTTTTATTGATCCCTTGTTCTGTTGTGTTGTGATATGTTATGTTATGAACAGTTATTGTTGGAGAAGCCACTGTGGAAAGGTTCTTTTGGATTTTTAGATTTATTATTAATGATGAGAAAAGCACTAATAAAACTGTTTTAATCACTTTTTTGACTATTACTATTCTTCTACTACTGTCTCCCTCCTCAGGCCGGACCTTCCCCACACATCAGTACTTCTCAGCACAGCTTGGCGCCGGGCAGCTTTCCCTCTACAACCTCCTGAAAGCCTACTCTCTGCTGGATACAGAGGTAGGGACTATAATTCCATTGGCTTTTCGCCCACAGTGCTCTGCTGCACGACTAAACTGTGATGACCATCATGAAACCTGCAGCACAAAACAAGTGTCATTCTCTTTGCGCCTCACAGGTTGGCTATTGCCAAGGAATCAGCTTTGTGGCCGGTGTGTTGCTGCTCCACATGAGTGAAGAGCAGGCGTTTGATATGTTGAAGTTCCTGATGTACGACTTCGGCATCCGGCGGCAGTACAGACCTGACATGGTGTCTCTGCAGGTTAGTGGAGTGAATCTGTGACGTTAATGTGTTGTGTTGAAAGTTAAACTTGTGACGTTCTCCCTACAAGTTCCTGCTCTGAGCTGCTTCACCCTCAGAAATGGTTAATCTCAACTTTGAGGAATGCAAATTTCGGTACAAGTAAACTCACAAGAAAAGCTTGATTTGAATATAATGGAAACTAAAACTTTTTGCCTGTTATTTTTGCATTCAAACTTGCAGATTCAAGCAATGTTTCCAAAGTCAAATTGTACTAATTATCACATCAGATTAAAAAAACAGAGAAATAGATCCTGTATTTGCTATTTTAATAACACCCAATATGAAATTACCAGAAGCAATACAAAGAATACAATTCCAACTTTTTTAATTTTTGTGTAACAAATCACACATATTAGTTTGTTTTATTGAAATGAATTAAATTAAATTAGATTACAATAATAATACAATGAAAAACATGAAGGGCTTCAACACACACATTTCGGTTTTTGTTCATATTCACTCAGTTGATTATTTCAAACATTGATGAACAACCAAACAACTAACAGTTGATAAGTGTCTCCACCTCTTTGTGAAACCACACCTGCTCTGTTGAGCCTCAGTTAAATATCAGCTGACCTCACATGAGTTACAGCATTGGCAGGCGTGGTAATGTTTAATCAGGTAACCATTTAGCAAGGCAGAGCTCCCTCTTCACTGTGGCTCTGTTTGAGTAATCCCGAGTGTTTTTTTGAAGACTGGAAGAGTTTGTGCCCTTTCCTTTGTGAAGCGCTTCAATACGAGGAGGTGAAGGTACTTGTTGTGTTCGTTGGAAATTGTAAGTGTGACGACAGCCTGCTTGAGCTAACTTCTGCTTCTCTCTTTTTTTTTTTTTTTTGGCCTGCTGTGCTTTTCACAATAACGTGTTGTAAAAGAATACGGCTCATAAAAGGCCTGGCCTTGATGCATGTCTGAGCAAGTCTCTAAAATATCTCTTGTAATATTTGAGGAGATCCGTGGCTGATAGAGGTTAAAGTGCCAAATAGTAATTCTTAGATTATCTTGTGATACTGTGGACCTTGATAAACCAGTTTGTTTCAATGCAACATGTTTTGACCTGAGTGTGTCTTATCTGTTCAAGTGTGACTGTGCACACTGTGTTCTCTTAGATTCAGATGTACCAGCTTTCCAGGCTGCTGCACGACTACCACAGAGATTTGTACAATCACTTTGAGGAGCACGAGATCTGCCCGAGCCTCTACGCAGCGCCGTGGTTCCTCACGCTCTTCGCCTCACAATTCCCCCTCGGCTTCGTGTCCCGCATCTTTGGTATATTTTTGGAATAATGTCCTCAGTGTTTAAACACGCAAAATGCTCAAGAGCACAAATTTTCTATTTTTCTTTTCTCTTTTTTTTAAAGGAGATGGATAATTACTTTGATATTGATATAACCTCAAGGGAAATGCATTTAAAATAAAATGTGTGTTCTGTTTTGTTCAGATTTTGTGTTCGTCCAAGGGTTGGAGGTGATCTTTAAAGTGGCCCTCTGTTTGCTGAGCAGCCATGAGGGCGAGATAGTGGAGTGCGACAGCTTTGAGAGCATCGTGGACTATTTGAAAACGACACTCCCCACACTCACTCAAGCGCAAATGGAGCAGACCATCGCTAAGGTACACAAAGTGGAAAAATAAAAAAGGCTTTTCATAGCCTCGGCTTTAAAGTCATGGATAATGTATTATCTTCTATGGTTGTCTTACAAAAATACAAATATTTCAAGTGGGTACACGCCATGCGTAATGTAAAACTAGATGATATAATTCTTGTGGTTTAGTTTTATCAAAATAATTCACTTGACATAAATGCAATCAACTTCCGTCTCTTTGTGTCTCCTGTCGGGCTCCCAGATCATGGAGATGGACATATCGAAGCAGCTGCATGCTTATGAAGTGGAGTACCATGTCCTGCAGGATGAGATGTTCGACGCCGGACCGCTGCCTGACGACTCGGACCGCCTGGACAAGCTCGAAAAGACCAACACACAGTTGAAGAAACAGAACATGGATCTGCTCGAAAAACTTCAGGTGACGAAAAACAAAGACTCTCATTTAGATCTTTGAACAAGACTACTCACTCTTAAGACTAGTCGATACTGGTGGCTTGGTATCTTGAAAGAAAAGCGGGTCTGCAGTATTTGTTGAAGTAAACTTGAGGCTCCAGAGGAACAAAGTTGCAAAGTATCTCTTCATATGTTGGATAGCAAATGCTTGGCTCCATTCACATGCATATTGATTATTATTGTATTGAAGGAAGGAGAGAACAGTATCAGTCAGTGGCAGTTCCTTGTCCTGCCCATAGATGGCACTAAAATATAATTTAAAGACACAATGGGACCGATACAAAAGGACTGAACGCTGCATGCTCTCCAGATTCATTTCAGCAAATATGTGAATCTGTTAAGGACTGGTAAACTCATTAATGAGGGTCCTCATACTGTTAAATGTATAAAAAAAAAAGATAATTGCAATATCATATATCAGAGCGTAACTTGTGTAATGTGACAAAGGCAAATTACAAGACTGCTAGGCCTGACTTGGACAAATTGCTATTTAAGTCAGTGTGTTCAGATCCTATCCTACAGTTCAGATACCAATTTTATGTGTTGCTGACTTCTGGATGAATTATCTGAATTTTCACCCTCTATGTGTTTGTGCACACCCATCTTACGCAACCATCAGATGTGTAACACAGCCCATATATGCTGAGGTTCAGTGTTTGCGTTCTCCAGGCTGCTCGGCAGAAGATCCAGACGCTGGAGACGAGCGTGGAGAACTTCCTTTCTCGGGAGAGCAAGATGAAGCACGTGATTCGCTCTCTGGAGCAGGAGCGAGCAGCTTACCAGAAGACCATAGAACGCATGCGCTCGTGCCTTCCCCCTGACGCCCTGACAGATGTGGAGATGACCCAGATCAAAACAGGACCCAATGGGAAAGCCAAACCCGCAGCCAAGAAGCCCTGATGGTAAGCAGGGGCCTGGCTGCTCCGGGCAGACACACGGACAGACACTGAACTGAACAAGTGGAGGCGGCTTCGCGGAAGGACGCCGGGCTCCAGTGCGTCGTCGTGCTGCTGCACAGGAGCAGCGGCGTTTTGTAAATGTGTGGCATCTGGACTTGAGACTTTGCAGACTCTATTGGAAATATCTACGTGATATTTGTCAGCAGATAAATGATGGGGCGGGGAGGATGGTTTCAGTTGTATTCGCAAGCAGACTGTTTCCACCGTGTATCAGTACTGCCATTAGTCTGTTTCACTGCCAGTTTAAAGGTGAGAGCAGGATGCACTTCATTCTTCACTTTTCAGATCGTTTGCGTAATCAGGGGTGTGGGTGGGTGGGGGTGGGGGGGTTATAGATTGGCAGAAATGGGAACTGTCTGCCTCTGTGGGTTTTTACGAGCACTGCCTTGATGTGTTTACTTCCCGTCTCTGTAGCATCACAAAAACAGTGAACAGAAGGTGCCTGTTGCTAAATAATCCTTTGGGCCTCAGGGTCAACTTATAGCCATTACCAGTGAGTATGACGCCGGGGTGGTGACAGCATTGCTTTTTGTTGTCTCTGAACTTTTGTCTGTGATGGAAACGTGGCCTCAGGCTTTTTTTTTTTTACATGGCTTTGTAATTTCCTTTTTATTCACTTGAATATTTCTGTGAATGTAACGTCACTCCAAAGATCCAAAGCAGAGTCGTCTGGCCACATGCCTGCCACCTTCAAATTCAGCAGTCATATTAGTTTATAGTTGCTCCTCAAAGCACTGTACCACTGCCTTTATGTGAGGGATGTTTATTTCTCACACTTGTTGCTTTTAAGGAGGAAGTATGTTTTTTTTTTTCTTCTTCTTCTTCTGACGCTCAGGCGGGATGTGAGGTTGTCTGCCTTTTCAGTTTCCTGTGTGACTGACCGCAGTGTCGCCTTGTTTTAGCATCATATTCAGACACCCAGGCGGAGATCACGCTCCCCAGGAGGCTCTCCAGAACAGACTTAAGGTGGAGGAGTGATCTGAATATACATTACATGCTTCGTCTCTGAAAGTCCGTAGGAGGTTCTTGTTGTCAGCCTCAAATTCGACAAAGCAAGCAATATCCTTCCTTTCCTGTAATTGCTGAGCATAAGTAGCTTCTGTTATTTGCCTCAAGATTTCACCTGAAGATTTGTCACACGTCCAGTTTTGGTTTTTTTTTCTGTTTGCCGAAGAAAGTTGTGTTGAAGACAGAACAGCATCAGCTGAGATAAGAAGTTTTCTTTGCAGCGACGATGATCCCCTGATGCTGGCTAATATACAGCGCAGTATATACGAACGCACGCTGTGCGGTGAACTGGCTGTCTGTGTGGACAGACACTTTATATGAGTTCAAAGACTGTCCCTGGCTCCCTACTCAGTTTTGTTTCATCCCACCTCCATGTCTGACTCACCATCACCAGTGTTGATTGAAAGCAAAACACTCCTGGGCTTGACTTCGCTTGCACAGAACACCCTTACATTAACACGAAGGTGATGTCTATCATGAAAAAGTACTTACTGACGGTGTCTGTCAGTCTCCCTGTCCTTGGTGACAACTTGTGATGACACATTTATGACTGTTTCAGAGTGAAGCTTTTATGCTCAAACTTCTCGGGTGGACATATCCTTTGGCAAACAAAGCAATATGTTTATGTTTAGTTGTCCTCCGCAGTTTTATTTCGAGTTTCTGGATGCATACGAGGTTTATTGGGTTGATAAATCCAACCGTTCTCTTACAGGGTGAAATGCTCTTCTGGTAATTGAAGCGACATTGTTAAAATTTGCACCAAACGTCTCATACATAACAGAGGAATGGTCAACACGGATCCTCTCAGCCGTCCAGCAGTGACACATATCAAAGAACTCAATGTCAAATGTTCTGACTGATTGAATGCCTCGATTCTTTTTTTTTTTTGCCTGTACTTTGCTCAGTCACAGTATTTGTCCATCTTGGAAACAAGACAACCAAAGATGCTTGTGTTCCCAAAAAAACGAAAGGATTCAATCGAAGTACAGTTCTGTATTTAAAAAGCGACAATCTTTTTTCACTACATCTGCTCGTCATCATTTTGGTTTTTACTGAGATGGCGGCTTGAACAGACATCAAATATTGGTAGAAAACTTGACAGGGAAAGAGTAGACTGAGGTTTGTTTTTTTTATTGTCATGCAATGTTTATTTTTTTTGTGCCAAAAATTTGAGAAGGCCTTTACTGTCCATCGGTTTGATTCACAAGACTGCTTTTTTGTTGTTTTTTTTTCAATATATAATGTATAGCACATTGTTGAGGTCAGTGAAGGATTTGCTTCGGGAGTCCTGTGCTTGTATCACTGTGTTTAAAGTCCACTGTCAACATGAGGGCTACGCTAACACAAAGAAACTGTTATGAATACTTCAATAAACCTCACCTTGCCTTGTTTTCTGTCTACTCATGTCTGAATCTGGTTCCTGTCCAGTAAGCTCTCGTAAAGGCATCACACTCCTTCAGCTCTTCAAGTGTAGGATGTAGCCTCGAGCTGAAAATGGTCTCTATGTGTAGACATTATTGCGTAAAAGGCCAAAGTGAGCTTCGACAGTTTTAGAGTCTATTTAAAGACCTTTCAGGAGTTGTTCTTTTGTTCATGCCTTAGGCAAAGAGAACTATGTGTATCCAGTGGGGGGGGGGGGGGGGGGGGCAAAAAAACAAACAAACCTGGGTAATAGTGTTGTTTGCAAAGGAACATTCAAGCTAGTTTGTATTTCTGAATTAGCTACAAATTAGTGAATGAAATGTAAGTTGGTGAAATGCTTTGACCCATAATAAAAAGAAATGAAGGCAAATGCAAAGACCTGTTTAATGACCGGTAATCTGGCCAGTTTGGTTAAACGAATGATTATTTCATGTGAAAAAAGGTTTTTTGCATTCATCGGTCTTCTTTCCAAGCTCGGAGTACGAGCACATCCTGCGAGAAAAATCCCTGTGCACTCCTAACAAATCACCAGTTAGCTCGACGTGTGTCTCTTCATAATGTGGCAGGCAAAGCAGTGTAAACCCAGGCCTACACAGGGAGAACATGCAAACTCTTCATAGGCCTCAAACTGGTGTCGTCATGCTGAGCGTGTTAATCACGACATCGAATAAATCATGTTTAATCTGTCAAAGCCTGTGGGCTAAACGATGAGCTTGTATTTTTCTGTATTGTAGTTTCTCAGGTATGTTGGCTTTTGAAGAGGTGCCTAATATGAAACTGTTAAAGCCAAACAACCGTAGATACATCTAAGTTGTTGCTTTTAAAATAATGCACTAAGTGTTTTTGCTGTTTTTGAGAGCAATGACGATGATGAAGAATTGTCAGTGAAAAATCACCTGCCAGTTTCACAAAATAACTCAATGCTGATAATTGACGATGTATTTGACTTATTGCATATAAATTATAGGTCAGAATACAAACAATGAGCAGAGTGTGGAAAAAAATATTGCCAAGTAAAAGTAGTTAAAGGTAACAAATAGCAATACAAGTGTCACATTAACGTGAAATCATGGCGAAACCCATGAAAAAGGCTCGCAATTGATGTGGGGAAATTATACCAATTGGATGTCATTAATTATGATTAAAATGATTCTGAACAGGCATAAATGTAACTGAAATTGAACAGGGGATGCTGCAAACATGCCAAAGCCTTTTAATTACACAGTGTGACACTGGCAATAGTTTGTAATGTTAAATCATGCCCAGATGTGATACCAGTGAAGGGGGCAAGAGTTCAACTGACAAGGCTTTTAGGATAACTACTACAACAAAAGGAGACAAACAATGATGTTAGAGGCCTTCGCCTTTTGTGAGATGTGTTGTTTATGAACGGGAACCACTGTGTGTGAGAGCCCGGCGAGTGCTTCATCAGCCAAGGAGGGGCTTTGAGAGATAGCAGCCATCAGACCAGGCATTGTTTTCCCTAGGAGGGTCTTACCCAGAAAGGACTGTTGAGTGTTGCTGTGATCAGCCTCTGCCAAGCCTGGAGCTTGTCACACATAAGACACACAAATGACCGCCAACTAGGAGCCTATCGCACACTAAACAAAAAGGGGCCGCATTCCTCGTGTATTCCCACACGAGGACACATCCTGCAGCAGGGGAAGAGTGGGATACTGGGAATCCGCAGGGGATTGGTCCAGAGCGACACTTCCTCTGCCGAACGTCTTATCAGCTATGTTTGTGTTCTCTCTCTCTCTCTCTCTCTCTCTCTCTCTCTCTCTCTCTCTCTCTCTCTCTCTCTCTCTCTCACTCTCTCTCTCTCTCTCTCGCTCTCTCCATTTTTACTATCTTCATCCTTCAATCCATCTCCACCTCCCACTCTGCTTCCCGCTCTCTCCACATCCCTCCCATTGGATTTGCGAGGTTTGGTCTGAAGGTTTGGTGTAATGATAATTGTGGAGCTTGTAAATAAAAATACAGAAAAGCTGACGTCAGACAGGTATTATGATCTGACCGAATCGGCTGCGTTGGACAGAAAACTGTTGTTTTGCGGCGACCCTTTTTATTCGGTTCTGCATCTTGACCAGTCTTGGCTAAAAGGGGAGAGAGAGCTGACAGTATGAGCGAGCTGCAGTGGAGTGAAGGGGTAGAGGAGAGAGTGTGGAGGAGGAGGTGGAGGCAGGAGGTTAGGAAGGGTCCTCCTGCCTTATATGGGAATTTATACTGCTCCACTTGCAGAGCAGACTGGAAGCTGGGATCATTTTAGAAGAAAACCGAGGGTTACAGCCGTCACTGCAAAGTATTAAAGGTCATTTAATTATTCATGTAGTAGGTCAACTTGAACTTTTGTGACACGATTTTCCACACTACAAATCAATAATTTGTTAAATATTAAAAAAGAAAGTTACTCGACTGCTGCAGAAAGACACCGTTATTGGACTTGAGCGCAATCGGGCTTGGCAGATGTAGAGAGATTAAGAGTTTGTGGATTTGGAGGATAGAGATTTGGTTGATGGGGAAAGATTTGGGGGTAGAGAAGGAAACAGCTGGAGGGGTGGGGGAGAGACCCAGGTGGGCTCAATCTAGTCCAGAGAGAGGAGTTTGCTCCCCCGAGGACAGGAAAACACACACACACACACACGCCATCGCCATGTCTCATAGTTCAGCTGTGCCTTGATTTCACTCCCCGTCTTTCCCCCAAGTCTGCAGATGCACCGGCTGTTTCAGCTCTTTCAAAGCTCCATCCTTGTCTCTTCCCTCACCAAAGCTATGAAATGAACTCTTAACTGTAACAGTCTGAATTCCAATCAGCTCTCCACACAGCACAGGCATGCACACGAGTACACCTAGACACAAGCAGCACTACCATACTGACATGTTTTAGTTAGCAAGGTGACAGATTTGCTTCCTGCCGAGTGCTTTTCTCTCTGTACCTGTCATGGATGTATCTGCCAGAGGGGGTGATGGTACACGGCCAGAGCCAGGATGGGAGAAGGAATAAGGAATAGGGCAATAATGAGGCCTTGGAAGAAATACAGAACTAAACACACGTGCACACACTCTTCCTATTCCCATGGCTAGTCAAGTCCATCCCTTTAGTTCCTTCCACCGAGAGCAGGTAGAGCCACAAATACTGCCTGGAGAATCTTGTGATTAATGACACGCTTGTCATGTCTAAATCCTCTTCATCTTTTTTCCTGACGAGAGCCACTCTTCCTCCTCTCACCTTCTTCTCCAGCGGTCTGGCAGACATGTTATGAAAAAAAAAAAAAAAAAAAAAAAGAAATTCCCCGGGGCCAGCTGTAGCACATGCTGTGGGAATAACGCCTGGCTTACCTGATCCAATGCTTCATTCATCTGTGGATCCTCTGGAGGCCTGAAAAACACGCGCTGTATCCTTGGACGCAGGGCAATCACAGATTTCCATGTATCTACACACATGCACTTTTAACCACAACAGACGGGCTACATGCACCAACCCCCCCTACTTTGTTTTGTGCCCCCTCCCCTCCAAACTTGCAGACATCTTACGCCAAGCTGGCACACCACACACCGACACGTTTAAAAACAAAGCAGAGAAGAGGTGGAACTCGAACACCATAAATAACATGTCTGAAGATCCTGCTTTCCATTTTGAGATCCCCAACAAATGTGACTCAAGTCCCAAGTGACTGAAGTGATCAGAGTAGAAACTTTGCGCCTGAGCCCCTTCTAATCACATTATCCAGTGGCCATGCCTGGCCCACATCATCTCAGCAATGATTAAGACTAACACAAGCAAGGGAGGAGGAGATAGAGACAGTGAGAGACACAATGGGAGTGCTGGAAGGATAAAAGGAGGGGGTGGTCAGACAGACAAGGACTGAGTGAGTCACACGGGCAGAAATCCTCCTACATGGAGGTCCATCAAATAAACGGTCAGATAATTTGTAAAGATGAAGTACAACACAAACAGTCCCTCAGATGACTTTATCTGCTTGTTTCTTTCCACGGTTAAGCCCTGTAAGGCCTGGGTGTATGGTATCAGTGGTGAGGGATTGGGCGGGACACGAGGATGGAGAAGTACGCCTGACATCATTCTGCGTGTGCACGTACATCCTTTCCACAAGGCCACAAAGGGCACCAATACAAAGGCTAGGTGGTGGGCGGGGCCTGATTGTAAGTGACTGGATGCATTGCGACGTCAGCTTTTGGCAACTCAATGAAAACAAAGCGATTTGAGCCAGAAACTTACCACCACCGGGGTAACTGCAGTCGCTGTGAGTACGGCTTGATGCTGTGCAAGAGTTTCAGCAAGTTTGATACACAGGCGATAAGGAATGGAGTGCATTATGACGATGTTGCTCACTCGCTTCCCACCAAGCCGCCCAGCTGTTCCTGTGAGCGCAGACCAACACACTGGGCTTTATTATGCTGATCTGACTTCGCTTAAGTTGGGAGGGCAGACAGCTGTACTTGTGTGGCCCTGGGCGCACCCGTCATTAGTGCCAGCCTCTCTCCATTCCTCCTCCATCTCTCCCTCGCTCAGGATCTCTCTCCCTCCTACATTGTTTCCAAAACAACACCACACCCTTCGGTAGCATTTTTCCTGACCTCATTTCATGCCCGTCCTCCCACCTGTCCATCGGCTTTAACAAAGACGCTGCACCCTCACACTTCTTCACCTCCCTACTTGGTGTCGCCATAATAGCGGGAGCCAACCTGCATTGTGTTGGTAAAAAGCTGAGTGCTGTCTGCTTTCCACTCAAGATTTTCTTGAATAGATAATTTCGAAATTGATTCAAGCTGGGCTCACATCTAATGGTCTGTGTGGGCTCTAATGTGAACAAGAGATAATCAACACCCTGTGTCTCCTCACTTTCTGTCAGTCATTTCTATTTGTACAGTTGCTTTTTGCTCCTCTTGGCTCTCTCTTGGCTATCCTTCATTCTCTCTCAATTTCTTGTTTTCTTTGCATTGACTATTTCCAGTCCTTTCCACTCCCATACCTCTATCCATTTCCTGCGATGCTCTCTGTGATACTTAGAGGTTGATTTCCCACTGTGCGTCATTAACCTTTTCTCTCTCTTATTGGTGAAACCCAGCGAGAACATTCTGCTGTATGAGATGGAGGGGACTCGGGGGCGCGTAGCCCACTGCTCTCTCTAAAGTCAGGTGCACGTGTCACCAGCCATAACTAGATCGTAATTAGCCAGTAAAACTGATGGCACCATCAATTTCTTTCAAACCATCGGATTTTCTCCAGGTTTTTCCAGGAGCTGTTTAAGAATTTCACCTTCTTACGTCTACAAGAAAGCACAGGCAAGAATGCACATGCCCGATGCAGTCAAGTGATATGACCTGGCACAATGCTTGATGAGATGCACTGTGCCTCCAGATTAAGGAAAGATCATCAGAGCGCATACAATAAAGTCTGTCGACTTCCACTAAAAGTGTGTCTAATCACAATGAGTGAGGTGTAATTAATGTTTCACTGGTGTGCTGTGTATATGCAGTCGAGGACCGTGGGTGAGAGGATGTAGTGTGCGGGCTCTCTAACAAGCTCCCACTCACCCCAGTGGAGGCAGGCAGGCAGGCAGGCAGGCGGGCAGGCAGGCAGGGAAGGCTGGAGTGACTGCGAGGCTGTTAGAGCAAGTGGGTTGCGTTGGACGTGTCCGTGTC
Source organism: Blennius ocellaris (assembly GCF_963422515.1). Taxonomy (NCBI): domain Eukaryota; kingdom Metazoa; phylum Chordata; class Actinopteri; order Blenniiformes; family Blenniidae; genus Blennius; species Blennius ocellaris. The sequence goes on along the minus strand of NC_137655.1, from coordinate 22,034,632 downwards.
CGTGTGTGTGTGTGTGTGTGTGTGTGTGTGCGCGCACGGATCTGTGTGAGTGTGCTCGCAAGTGAGTGTGTGTTAGTGTGTGAAAAGAGTGCATGTGTGTCCTTTTGTGTGTGCTGTACTGGGATGTGGAAATTGAATGGAGCCTTTCAGTTCTGCTGCTCGTCTCCCCGGGGGTGAGAGACTGGTTGCCATGGTTATCCTGGAATCCTGCCGCTAATGGGTGGGAGTTTGTGTAGCTCTGGCAACCTGGCCTGTCTAGGTTGGAATACGTGTGTGTGTGTGTGTGTGTGTGTGTGTGTGTGTGTGTGTGTGTGTGTGTGTGTGTGTTTGTGTGTGTGTGTGTGTGTGTGTGTGTGTGTGTGTGTGTGTGTGTGTGTGTGTGTGTGTGTGTGTGTGTGGCGAGAGGAGGGGGTGTGGTTGGGTGGAGGCTACATTCTAGGACACAGGAGGTCACACATATGAGAACACAAGCTTCCATTCCTGTACTCTCTCGCATGTAATGACAGACTCTTGTCATGTAATCGTGTACTGTACACGGTACACTTAAGTAAAATTCTGTAGAAGTACGTAAAATTTGCACAGCCATGTTCCACTTTTCCTTAATCTATTTAAATATACGAAACCTTTGAGATGCGAAATGTTGGCAGCATGCTGCTGGTGAAATTCAAACTGAGCTCACCAATAACTCATTTTAACCATTGCATGAAATACCGCTCCCTAATTAACACTTGCTCAAGGAAAACGGATTCGAATTGAGGCCCAAAAATCACACAATCTTGTTTTATTTGAAATTGAAGGAAGATCAAATGCAAACTGAATACATAGTTTTTGTCCCTGGTTAAAGTGGAGGGAACATTTACTGCCTGCTGCGTCTCTCCTGCCAAAAAATACTTAAAGTTGCTATCCATCCTGCCAGTGTAGTCTGACAGTGTAAGTACAATATTCTCCTTTAGTGTTTTATGCCATTCGTGTTAAATTTACATTACAAGCTTTTTGCCAAAATAACATGAGACTAACAAAGTCTGAATGTTATCGCATGGAAGCCTCTTCTATCCACCAGACAGCTATTGAGCTTGCAAAGGGGAACACTGTGTAGATCGTTTCGGGAGGTTTTTGTGTCCCTTCCATAGGAAGTGATTTGTGAAGAAATAGAAATACTGAAAGAAACACGTTTGGTTATCTGCACGTGCATGTGACACACACTTTGCGGGCACTTTGTTGACGAACCAGGAAGATGTGGTGGACAAGATGTGGCTGAGAATATGTGAAGTCTCCCAGTCGCCATCAACTTTGAATAAACTCACAGACTTTATGTGATCCAAAATGCAGGAGATTCCGTTTAAAACACTTAAAAGCCCACCGTGGACACTTCTTGTTGGCATTTTAGTGTGACAAGTTCGGTTTTTGTTCAGAGTGGTGAAAATTTCTCTTTGGGGAGATAAACATTGCTTTTTTAATCTCAATGAACATTTAATCTGAATTAAACATGTTTAACAATGACTGCAAACCTATTTGACGTGATAACAGTTCTTATAGATTGTATTTTAGAAGAAATGACGTGTCTTACTGTTAGTCATGCCTCACATCAAGAAGATGCTTTTTCAAATCTGAGCCTCTGAGTTTTTCCGTGCAGATTTTGCATGTCCTCCCTGCGTTTGCATTAGGTTGGTTTTTCCTGGGTATCGTAGGTGTGAATGTGTGTTTGACCTCCTGCCTCGCTACATTTTGTTCTGTGATGGATTGGCCACCTATAGTCATCTGGGATTGGCTTTATTTCTGTCAGTGATGTCTCTGGTCATCATGAATTATGGAAGTTAGACTTGAGTGCGCAGACTATGAGCATTTTGAGCACAAGCAATGATGATTCATTGAATTTACTTTCATCTTTAATAATGGCCTTATGATTATGGTGCCATCTGTTGTGCCAAGCCATTGCTTCTCTGCTCACTATTTTTAAAGAGTTTCTTTTAAGAAACAAAACAAAATTAAGAAAAACAACCTTATAGTAACATTTGTAACTGCAATAAAACTACGGTACAGATTACAGTAGTAACACACTAAAATACCATCACAATGGCAATAGAAATTGTGAATGCTTTAATGCACAGTACTGTAACATTACATTGTATTGAATAGACAAACTTATCATGTACAGCCTGTAACTCTACCCAAAGTAATTAAGTGTCAGTCTGAATGTATTGCATGGTGCTGCCTGATTTCACAGTCTGACTTGAATTCACAAGAGGCGCTTCTTTCACAATTGCAAGTCCCAACTCCAAAACATGGCGGATATCATAATCATGTCGTTGCATGCAGTGATGAAATGATCTTTTTCTTTTACATCAGTATTGCAAGTGTAAAACATAATACAGTGAAACAGTTAAGCCCTGCTCTCTTGTCATCCCCATCACCATCCTTTCACCCTCAGGCTAGTGGGACTCTTAACTGGGCACAGAGACCCCACTGAACAGGAACACTGTGGATGGAGGATAATGAGAACCTCCACATAGACTAGATTAGTGCAGGCAAACTGGCAAACTGTCACAGAGTGCTCTCCTTCCTGCACAATACCAGATATGATTATCAATGCTTGTCCACAATAAGTTCCACCTTACAAAGATATGTGTGCATCTAACAGCACATGCTAATTGGGTGGTATTATTCAAATTGCATTATAAATTTGTCACGGAGCACTTGGACAGCAGAGAGGCAGGGCATGTATGATTGTGCAGAGAATATACGCCCGTGATATGCAATGTGACCAGATAATCCAGGTTTTCCTATTCCCAGTGTTCTGGTAGAGGGGATCAGTCCTTGCTAGTCACACAGATGTCTTGGCTCCTGTTCCTCTTGGAAGACTGATCCATACGCTACACCCCTGTGGATTTAAAGGAACTTGGCTGAGGGATTCTGTCTCTTTCCTCCATTCCAGTCATTATGGATAGCCAATTCACTGAAGCCTGGAAACTTTTGGAAAAATATCTCCTGACCAGCATCCAACATGCATAAAAATAGAAAATAAAAGTGACAGCAATATTGTGATTATGATCCCGCATGATACTTTTGGTATCTCTTTTGGAGGAGAGACATGGGGCCTGTGGATGATATCATCTGCCGTGAAACCTACTGCGGATACGTTTAGAATGGTTTGATTGATTTTTTTTTTTTTTTTCATGTTTCATGAAAGGCAGACAGATCTCTCCAAAACACAGTGATCCGAGGCTGAAGAATGTGGGCTGAACCTGTGGTCAAACCCAGCAAGCCATGGGGGGTAGAAGCACCTCGTAGTTCCACCCCTTGCTCCTTAGCCCACATTTATGCTGAACAGTTACATAATTCAATAAACACATCCAACTGTGTAGCTGAAGTCCAGCCGTGGGTCATTTAACACTTGGACTACAAGCTGATCAGCACTTTTAGCTGGATTTCCACCACCTAATTACATAGCTACTGGAAAGATTTTCACATATTTCCGCTGATGCCGTCTTTATTAAAGCAAGTACAGTACTAAAGTTAGATCTCCATTCTAAACTAGGTAGTTGTTTAAAGCTTTATTCTCCTCTGATGACCACTGAACAGTATCTTATCATCTTATGTAATGCATTCCTTTCCACTGTGCTGCAGTGAGCAGTGACAGTGAATGTGATAGATTTGCAGTACGACAGAATACACCCACATCTACTGTACTTTCTAGCTTTTGCTCACTAAAATTCAGAAACTCTTTAACCAGGTCACCAATACTTTCCTGTACTTTTGCCGTTTGCATGTTACTGTCTCCCCTCCCAAACTCTGCCTTCCTCTCCTTCTTCTTCTTTTTTTTTAATATTTCCACTCACTAACCCAGACAGCCTCAGCCTTGACTCGGGGCCACCCCATGCTCTCACTGTCCAACTATTTAACTAACCACAGTGAAACAGCTTTAATTTCAGCTTGCTGCTCAGGCTGGCTGAATGCAAGATCGCTTGGGGGTCTTTCTGGAAAACCGAGGTATGGGGTCCAACAGGACAGGCAGGCAGTCAAGGGAGAACAACAGTCCTGTGCAGTTCAATCTCATGGACCCCAGAGACACATAACGTCAGTCAGCGCGGCCAACGTCAAGAGTCATTCAGCTAGTTAGGACTCTTTTAAATGCTTTTTTCCCCCCACCTCTGCCCCATACATGGGAGTGAGAGTTACTGGATAGCCAGTAGGCCAACTGCAGAATAATAAACCATCAAGCACTTTGTTTCAGTAAGTTGTATACTTTGTCTGTATTATTTGTTAGAATAGCATGCATAAACACACAGTAAGAAACAAGACCTAGGGATCATTCGGTGACTCGACCCCATCATTTATTATAATATTATACGCATAAATCATAAATCCTGAAAATAGGATCACTTTTCAAACAAAATTCCCTCCTAAACTTAGTCCACAAAACATTACAGGGGAAATATTATAAAGAAAAACAACATTTTTATGTAACTTTTTTTTCTTGCCTCATTGCTCAGAAATATTGACAGTATATAACAAACCAGTATTTTGTTCACTACAAAAGAAGAAATCCAGGTAGGGCTTCTTTTATTTTGTGCTGTTCAGAACTCCACTCGCCCGTTAAGTAATAATCGGGATGATTTGCACTAACTTTATTTGGTGTTTTTGGGCCTTAGCATGTCAACAATATTTCAAGAGACCTGCTAGTGCTGCTACTACCCTGGTGCTGAAAGAAAGGATGTAATTTGTCAGCTTTAACACCATTTACAGTTCCTCCATGTGTTGCCAAACCTGCTTTAGTTCTTTGCGTTATGGACTCCTCGAATCCTCCGAAGGTAAGCTTTGGTATTGGATTAGACATTAGTAGCAGAACTTTCGGTACTTTCCACTGCGAGCCTTCATGGTTTATTTATCAGTTTGACATCTTGGGACTATGTCATCACCTTGTTCCTTTGTATGTTTTTCACACAATTCTTGAGAATTCGTTTTCTCGTACACCCGAACTGCCAGTGGGGTTTACCACTGCCATGAAGCAGTATACATGGTCTGCCACAATGTTATTTATGTGGTATGCAGTGCTGTAACATTTACATGGATGGCAGGACCCAACGATGTCTTGGACATTCCCAAGAGCACTACCCTCTGCTTTGACTCTTGCCCTAGTAAATTATGCAAATGGGTCCAATGCCAGTGGGAAATGATACTGCATGTTATTCACGTCACCTATCAGTGGTTTTAATGTAGTGATTGCTGACCACGTGGGAATGGACAAACAATACCTATTGTAATCTGCAGCTAGAGTGTGGTACAGATATTTTAGCTTAGCTTAGCATCAAGATCTTCCCTGTTTCTTGGGTAGGACCAGGAACTTTGTGAGGTCTCCACTGGTTGCTAGGCAACTGCTTGTGGGCGAGGAATGCTTGGGCACATAATCGACTGTGAAATGGTGAGTGGTTACTGTTGTCCTTCATTTTTTTCCCTGCTAAATCAATGAAGTGACATGAAGACTAGCTTTGGATGTGGTCCCAGATAAATCCAGAATATTGTCTCCACTTATAGGCAAAGGTAGCCCAGATCATTTCCAGTATATAATCTGTAACACTGTTTGCCCAGGTAAGTATTTGTTGTCAAACCATTCCATTGCCTGTTAAATGGGTTGCTTGTTTTTATATAACCTCACTTTACAATGTTTGCCCCCATCTTTTCTTTTGCCTCATTTGCTTGTCAAAAGTCAAATATCAACAAATATCTGCTATCACAAAGTTTATTTCATTTTTTAAACAATATATGTCGATTTAGTCAATAAAAAGTACGCAATCTCAAAATTTTCATTCCTCACATAAGGAAGGCATGGTCATATGGTCTTAGAGCATTGCAACTCATACTACACACAGGTTATATAAAGTTTTCTTAATACCAATTTTTCATGATGTATAATTTAAGACAAAAAAAAGAGAGCACAGAATCAAATGTTGCAGAAAGGGTGGATGTGTGTGTATATTTTTGCTGACACAGTCGTCTTTGGATTTGTCTGGATGAAGAGGAATACATTTATGGTTTTTGAGGAGTGAAGGCCCACACTGGCCACCCTAGGGTCTTGTTATCCTCTCCTATTCCTGTGCTCTTGGGGGGCGACTTTAATGAACACTCCTGTTCCAGGCCTCTTCTGGCTCCAGTCAGGCTATCTACAGGGCTGCCCCCACCTTCTCCTCCCTGGCTGCCCGTACAGCAGAGCAGGTCCTTCTACAGCACGGAGAAATAGTAAGAAGGAGACAGTGGGAAGGCGAGGTGATCGAACTGAATAATTGATGTGCAGAGTTCGCTCGGGAAGACCTCAAGAGTTTGTCTGAACACACACAGGCCACCATATGTGCACAGATTTAAAGGAGAAAGTGCCAAAAAGGTGTGTGAGGTAAAAGTTTTGCACAGTAGGAATTTACTCAAATTTATGTGGAAATTGCGAACCAGACATGCTGAATTAAAGCAGTTCAGTGTGGATGCAACCGACTTAATTACCAAAAATCATATCCATGCACCATTTAGCTACACGTGGAACCAAAATAAACAGCACATTTTTAATCTTCGCGGTCCGTGGTGATAAAAGACACCAAGTATTCCAATTACTACTGATAGAGCCGAGCAACAAGTGCTAAGGTTCCTCCCAGGATTGCCTCTTGAGTAATGAGCGTTGACAGAATAAATCTGCTCAGAAATGCAGTGCATTAACGTGAGGTGGAGAAATGTTTCAACACATCATCTCCCTCCTTATGATGAGAAAAAGAAAATTCACAAATGTTCTCAATCAAAGGTCTATGCACTCTAGCTGAACTGCGTCAAGGAAACAGGCCTCATTTGTAAAGTCAAGCGATGGGTGAAGCAGCAGCTGCGAGTAAATGTGATGTCATGCAATCCATTACCGATAACTTTTCTATTTTTGTGGGACACAAAATATGCTGTAAAAAAGAATTAGGATAAAAAAAACAAAAGGGCCTCACTATTATCATATTCCCACTCTGGACGAATAGCAGCTTTATAATGAGTCTCTTCTGTATGGTCGCCACCTTCAAATTCATCTCAGCTCCATGAATTCAAAATGTCACACTTAAGGTCACAAAGAACAAAATGTGAGGATGATGGCCAACCAGTACACAGAAAGCTTTGCTTTGGAGCTCAGCTCCCTCTTCATCACAGTCTGGTATAATGGATGTATTACTGCTGCTGTTTGTCCGAATATACGGTCCAGCTCTCTCTTTCCATCACTTGGGAATGGGACCCTCGGAGGCTTGAAGTCCCTCACTCAGGGTACGTCTTGTCCCCCGACTTGGATGAGATAATGGTAACGGTATGTCCAGAGGAAACAGTAACTCAGTCCTGAGGAAACACAGTGTCCTCTTGAACAGCACTGTGCAAAGTTCATAAACAGTGATAAATTATCAATACTTTCATTACACAATTCCATTACGACAGTTTTAATGACTCAACAGCTTGGTGAATGAATTGGTAAACAAGTTAGCCAACGTTTGGTGGTTACAACACACAAAATGATGGCGCTTTCATGATAAAGGTAAAAGTAAAATGTGAAAGGTCCTCCTTAGCCCACCAATTGGCCTTAGGATCTTTTCGATACTAATGTGACATCACACAACAAGGGACATTTGGGCATCATCATTAGAAATAGTATTTCTTTGTGATGTACTCTCAATTCACAGGCTGTGTCAGAAAATTAAAAAACATTTTTTTTTTTATTAAGTCTACCTGACATTGTGAGATAGCTACAAAAAGGAAAAAAAAAATCCATATCTATATGTGTAAAGAAAACAACTATTGTAATCATCACTGGGCAAAGATAAAAATACACTTAAAATTCGTAGTCACACACAAATGCTTTTAAAGAGAAGTTTTCCCCTTTACACGGTAATTGTTAAGTGAAAAGATGAATAGTTGAATTGTTATGCACACATGTTGTTTTGGTCTATTTGAGGTAATCAATCATTACCAACTGCCCATTCTGCACATGAAGATGAGATTTTCAGTGATCATGTCCTTAATTGGACATTTCAGGACGGGTAATGCTGCCGTTGTACACAAACTGCAGTTTTATCATGCCATTATTACAGATGAAATTGAACAACATAGATAAACACTTATGAGGCTACACTTTTTCTTCTTTTTATTGCTCGATACACATGTTTATTGTATTTTAATTGCTATGTCCAAACAAGCATGATCATCTGTTTTGTAAACTGATCAATCAGAATGATTATCAATCACTTGACGTGCAGGACACGGGAGTCCTTACACGCCGTGAGTGTTCTGTGATTAGGGACGTGCAGTCCCGGCATCTTTGGTGTGTATTGCATTTAATAATCCCTAAGACTTGATGTACTCTGATAAGAAAGTTTGCAGTAGATATACTGACTTTGGTTTTATCGACCTTGAAATGGAAATTCTGGTATGTCTGAAACTGTTGGCCACCTTGATGTCAATTCAGTTCTCTTGTGGGCTGAAATGTAACTTGACATCAACCCCAGGCCCGTCAGTGACTAATGATTTGTCTCTATGTTTTTGACTCAGAGCTAATATGCAACACTGATTAAAAAAATAAATAAATCCCATTATTCATTAACTGATGCATTAATGCCCTATTTGTTGGGATATGCCCGACACTGCCGTTGGTGGGGCAGAAGCTCATTTCATTGAAGCAAACCAAAAAAGCAAAAAATGTAAATCAGTAAAAGATCACAAAGTCCTTAAGATCACAAGAGAATCCGATGCAACAATGAACCATCAAAACATGCAGAACTCAGAATGAGAGACTGGTGACATACCCATACAGAAACACAGACGGACCAACAACCAGAACACACAGAAGATGCCCAACATTCACCACAGCCAGCAGCCGAAGACAATCAAACACTCTGGCACAGGTGAAAGACATCAGGACAGAGCAGCAATCAGACACGAGGAGAGGAAGCCAAGGAGCATGAGATGAGATAGAGTCAGGCCACATTTACACATACCCGGGATTTTAGAAAAACTGTGATATTTCTCTGTGTTTGGGCCTTGAATTTATGCATAAACACAGTTACGAAACCCCTCAAACGATGATTCCTGAAAGCTCCGACCACATTGGAGACCTGGATGAACTCCAGGCATCTAAAGGGGGGGGGGGGGGGTATTTACATATTTACATCACAATTTGTAATGTTGTGTTTTTTTTTTCCAGGATTCTGATTGGCTATCATGGCTTCATGCTTCTCATTACACTGCCCCCTACAGGTTTGGCATGCTCATTGTAGCTTTGAACCAACTTTTATCATAATATCTATAGAAACAATAATGATACAAGATGATCAGATTTTTTTATTATCAAACAACATATTTTTCTTTTTATGTGTTTTGGGGATATGTTGCAGAATCTCTGACCTCTGACCTCTCTGACCTGAGTCGAGGAGGTTGATGTCTTTTGCACTGTGCCCACTGTCCCCAGTTAGCACAGTACGGCGAATGAATGAATCAAGTTTATGCATGAATTTCATTAAAACTTTTAGGAACTAAAAATTCTGGCAAAGTCACTGCAACCTCCACTTACTGAAGAGCTAGCTATCAATATACTGTGTCTTGTTAATGGGTTGTTGCCTACCAGAGTGACCTGTTCGTTGATGTACAGCAATCTCGATCACTCAACCTGAGCAACATACAACATTGTCACTGGAATACTTGAAAATGCTAAATCTTATGAATAGGGCCTTTTTTGAAGGGTATATCAGGGATGATTTTCAGCCAAGATTTTTCAATGTCTCAAAAGTGAAAAAAAAATAATACCATGACTTGCTATTCATTTAAAATTAATTTGTAGGAAAAGCGTAAAACAAATACTTCTAATACTACAAATATTTCACTTACATTTTACAATTTATTGCTTTAACATGTCTGTACATGGGACATTTTTCTCAATCATACTGTAAGAGAGTATAAAATCTACTTGACATGTCTCATTCAGATTTGCTCTCTTAAAATGTAATGTGAGCAACAAATATTGCTAAACATGTCCTCAATGTGTCAATCGTCACTGGGGACTATTGTTAATAGGATCCATAATTTTTCATCAATTAATAGATTTTAAAACCAAAACAAAATTGATGGAGTAAAATTGATTTTTCTAAGAAAAAAAGGCAAAAGAATACTATAACTGTTTGTTACTGTATGAGATGTTTGGAGCAGAAGCGTCAAATTTTATCATTATAGACAAAAAAACTCAAATTAAACATAAGCAGAATCTAATTGCATCATTATTTTTTGATGCCTTGTATTAATGTCTGTAAGTAATCATTTTAGTTTGGGAGACATAGGAAGAAATAATGAAGAAATAATCACTTATCCAATAAAAAAGTCAAAGGCACAACTGAGAATATTCATTCTTGCTGCTCCCTCTGATGTGATGAAATCCTCTGGGGGATGTACATGAAGATGGGGGAACAGGATGGTGGACTTAACTGGACATTTTCAGCAGCTGATGCATCTTGCAATTTCTGACTTCTTTTACGGAACCTGAAAAACTTCCACCTGGGTGAATTCCATGTAGGGTTACTGTATCTGGCTCCAAACTCTGACATGTTTGCAGTGGTAGATGTGGGCGGGGGGAAGCCTGCTTTGCTAGAGGCAATGGGCCAGTGTGGAGGAAGCAGAAGGACATACACCAGCTCATGACGGGCCCGACACACATTATGTTCAAATGGCACTGGATCACTTCATCATAGTAGTAATATTTTTTTTAACGTTAAAATACCATAGGTATTTGTCGATAATGGTTTACTGCAATAGCTGTTATAAGTTCTAAACAAGTAACTGTGACTTAACTGATCACTTTCTCAAAACCAACTCCAGATTTATCTCAACCTAGATATACTTAAAAAGACAATGCCTCTGACTTCAATTAAGAAATTTACAATAACAAAAGACATACCGAGAATTTTGACCCTGTCAAACGTTTACTTGCTGCCCTGCCTCCGTTTGAATCTGCTCAGTTAACAAAATGTACTACAACTGAACACTGCTAAATCAAATTAATTAACCGCTGGCTACCAAATACACAAATAAACTTAGAACGGGCACTCGGTACAGCGGAAACCTTCTCCGACGCTGCATTTGTTTACAGAACCAAGTTAGCATCGCTAGCAAATGCTCATATTGATGCTAACTAGCCTGTCAGATAGCAACATAACTGTGCGAAACACTGTGGGGGCACACAGATAAACCACTAACCGAGTCAATGCGCTCACACCCGTGTTTCTGGATACTTGCTGAACCGAGATATTAGCTTGCGAGTTAGCTGTGTGCTTAAGAGGCAGCTCGTTCTGTGCCGCAGTAGCTCTGAATGTCGGCTCACAGCGGACCTCTAGTGTGTCCACAACCACGTGAATATTTTACTTCTCCTGGAGTTGTTTGATCCCAAAATCTAATCGATCGGTCCTTGGATGATGACAAATCATCCCTGAAGATATCATGCAATTTGGTGCAGAAGTTTTTGCGAAAAATTTTGAAAAGTTGGAAAAACACATACATACCTACAAACCAATAAATACCCGTGGACAAAAACATAACCTTCGCCCCAATGTTGGTTGGCGAGGGTAAAAATGAAGAGATGTTCTAAACCAAACCCATAAAAAAGACACAGTAGTATGAAAACATTTTGATAGGTTCGAGATAAAAATGTGCTATAAAGCAAGAATGCCTTTAAATATGAACACTTTGAATGTTTTTGGACACTGAACAAAAGAGTGAAGCTCATGCTCTCTGAGTTGTATTTGACAAAAACCGAGCCATTTGTCTTTGAAGGCCATCTCAGTTTATTCTTACAGACTAAATCATTGGAGTTATACTTTAAGGTCAATAAAGTCACTGTTACAATGAAACAAAAACATTTTTGAATCTAAAAGAAATCTGCCATACATTTTTTGACAACCTAGAAAAGATAAAAGAGAGGAGTATGTCAGACTAAAGAATAAAATTGAATAAGAATAAAATCAGGTCCTCTCAAATCATGCACATTAGCTAAAGAGGAGAGGAAATGTGAATGCAGGGCTTCAAAGACTCACTGACAAATGTTCCTTTTCTCTATTGAAGCGGCTGAAGCATGTCATCTAAAATAAAATACATTTTCAGTTCTTATAATGTAAAATTATAAAATACACATATAATTGTTGACACCTGTAATTACTATATAAATGATGCTCCTAAGAAACAGGGAAAATCACTTGGTGAACAATCTTCCAAAAGTTTCTTTTCATTGCACAATTTTGGAAGAAAGTCAGCAGGGAGTTTTGTTCCAAACATCTTGAGAACAAATCCAACCACAGACGTTTTGTGGATGTCGGCTTGATGAAATCCCTGCGTCTCATATTGTAACCTGGGACAGACTCCACTCTGTTGAGATACATCGATTGTCTGTGGAGGCCACACAATCATTTCCAGGACCTGCTGTTCTTTCTGCTTATAGATCTTGATATTAGCTGTGTGTTTGGAGTTAGTGCACTTGTAGAATGAATTATCAGATGCCTTCCTGGTGGTATTACTTGATCAATAAGTGGCACTTTTATTCAAATTAAATAAAAGTTCATGCAGTACTTCAAATTAACACTTACTATCATTAATGTCTCATTTTAAAATTGCAATAAACATAATGAACACACAGTCAAGAGTTAAAAATGAGCTTTTAGATAATGAAATATACTTGGGCAAAATACCACAACAACATAGTGGGGCACTAAGTTTACTTGATAAGTCTTTCATCCATGACAAGGTACGGGTGAGAATATAATCTACACTCCATATTTTTTTCCCTGTGGAGCGTTTGGCAAATTAGCTTGTTTAGAATTCAAACCTCTAACAATATCCCATTTTCTTTGAAGAATAAAATATTTGCTATGAAAAAATTGCTATGAAAATGCTGATTTTGATATAAGTATTGACAGTCATGCTTGTTCCAACACCAATTTATGTGTAACTGTGACATTCTAAGGGGTCTCCAACCTTGGTCCTCAAGGGTCCCTGTCCTGCATGTTTTAGCTCCTCCCATTTGCAACACACCTGATTGCAATGAGAGGCTCGTTATTGGGCTTTTTTACAACTTTGGTGATGACATCATCAGTAGATTCAGGTATGCTGAAGCAGGGAGAGAACTAAAACATAGAGGACAGGGATCCTCGAGGACCAGGCCCCTGTTCTAGGGTCTTGGGATTGAGCTATTGGAGGCCTACAGACACGAAATAAGCATCTAATATTCAATAAAAAATTAAAAAGAGGATATTAGAAACAATGTCAAAGTTCAGAGTCTACAGGTGCTCAGTTTAGGGTGCAGATACAAGCAATGTGAAACTACAGGGGGCACAAACAAGTACATATAATGAAGTTTGGAGTGAGATGAGTGAGGTACAGGTATAGGTACAGTTACAGGTACAGCTACAAGTGAAAACCATCACTTATGAAAAGAACCATTACCCCTAAAAGAACAAAAAATACCACTTTTTAACATAGCAAGACCGTATATTGGATACATCAGCAAAAATGTCAAGGTGAAAAGGAAATATGTATAACTGTTAAGAAGATGTCACACTGTAGTATTTAGTAGTCTAGAATTAATTAGAATGCACCATTTAAGGTGGTGACCAAGAGTTAAAGGCGGTAAATCCCATTCCTGACAGGTCATCACTGTGGGTCCCTGAGCAAGGCCCCTAACCTTCAACTGTTCAGGCAGTGTCAGTGAGGGGAACCGGGGGAAAACTTGCCAAATCAAACATGGAAATCACACGATTTGCTGTGGTGACTCTGGATAGGACGAGCCAAAACACAAAGCAAATATGTGTAACCAAACCATGTGTCTGAGGGGAGCTTTCAGCTTGTGAACTCACCCTGCTGTAACTCACGTTCTCCAGTATCTTGAAAACCGAGAAGAGAAGGTTTGCCGCCAGGAAATATTAGCTCTTGTAATAAAGTTAGAAAGGTAACCCATCTGCACAATACCTCTTGGATGAAAAGTGATCTTTAAGAAATATGAGGTCTAAGGTAAGTAGAACTGTAAACAATAATAGGAATAACCCTCAACTAAAAGTCAAGTCAAGTTGAATTAAAGACACAAGCAGGGCAAGCTAGAAAACACTCCAGAATTGGGTCACGTCAAAATGAAAAGTGATTTGCATGATGCATAAAGAGGACGGGCAAATAATAAAGAGGGATCATTACAATGTGCTCTCCTGATTTTTTTTCATGCCTTGAGTTTAAAAGGTTTTGTTAATCCCATATATACATTGAATGGAATTTTTGCATTGTAACATGTAAACAACACCATCGGTGGATGAATATGGATGGCTGCAAGCCATGGATGTTCCAATGCAACGAAAGCATGAATTACAAGGACGTTTTTTTTTCTTCATGCAAATTGGAGCGTCTTTCACATTGTCAAGAGAGCCTATATGAACAAACTGATAATACATTCCCACTTGAGATTGAAGGTGGCTACTATATAGCAGAAGATGTTATACATGAGAGAAGTATGCAATAAATCCAACCGAAGTAGCCATCAGGCAGTGGCTTTTAGGGCAAGGGTAACAGTGCAGTGTGCCTGGATGTTTTGTATACGAGTGTGTGTCTTTGAACGTGGAGGACGGCTCGGAAAGCTAACACTTCTGGAATGCCCCCCGCAGAGCAAAGACTTCAGGGATGGATGTGTGTTTATGGGAGGGTTTTGGCAGGAAGAGGCAGGGACTCAGTCCAGAATAACGGAACAACAGTGGAATGTGGTGCAGCGGGGAATATCCTGAGTCAAACACAAGGCAGTCTGAGGAGGAGCAGTTTGTGGCAAGACTTTCACAAACTGTGTTTTTCTATTAAGATGGATGACACTGAGCGCACCATCCTCTTGTGCGGCTGATTTAACAACATGGATGCCTGCAATCGGCATTCATTTGACTCTTTTCATTTCACACCACAACAAAATTAGAAGACCATGTCCCGTGGAATATCTTTCAAACCTGTGACTCATTCACTGAAAGTCTCTATCCAAATGTGAGAGCCTCAACTGTGGCAGTGTTGAAGTCACAGTGAATATGAAGTGTTAGTATTTCTCTCCAGGCTGTGCATTAGGCCGGATGCCACGCACCTTCGCCCACATGCCTCCCACAACCCGGCACCCGTATATAGAGGGCAGAATCTGAGCCCAAGCTGCAAGCAGGCAGATAAAGACAATCTCATTGATGTAGGAGCAGCTCACTGGTAAAAAGAGACATCTCTGACACAACCCTGCCTGCGCTACCCTTGCTACAGAATCAGATTAACTACCGCAAAAATATTGTGCGAAGGCTCGCAGGCGTAGAGTCAGCTTTTACATACATTTTAAGCAGCTATGGTGTATCTGTATATGTGAATATGTTTGTGTGTGTGTGCGCGCGCGCAAAGCCATAAACCTGATGATTGCAGGGAAATACCTTTAACTGAAACATCGACAAGCTGCTCAACCCATCAATTCCTTCAGGAACCATGTCTTTGCTTGTAATGACATAAATATGCACTGTGGTGTCTGTGAATGACATGTTCCACCCACAATACAATCTGCAAACTACACATCTTAATACTTTATGGCATTTCTTTCCTTCTCTTCTTATTTCCTTTTCTTTACGATTTCCAAAGAAAGTGACAATGTTAACCTGAATGTCTCCCTTTGGGAATGCAGCGAGCGTTTTACCTTGCCAAGTTTGCGCTGTCAAATTTTCACATCAACAGTATAATCCCCTCCAAAAGACATGCACACTCCACAGTGCAGCAACTATTTGACAAACCTGAGTGACATTCTTCTGCTCTCTTATACGTTAAACCATCTCTCAGTATTATTTCACCTGCTTTGTCTGCTTTTTATCATTATGAACAACACTTCATGCAATGAGAAATAGCTGAGTAGGAGCTTTGGCTGCTCGAGCCTTCCTTGTTTGGTTTTGTTGCCAAACTCATATGCTTTCTCGCTTTCACTCTTTCTCACCCTCTCTCACTCCGGGTCTGTTTCCCCTCACTCTCTTTGTCTTTGCTGTTTTCTCTTACAAAGTCTCTGCCAGACTTTACACTCCCTCCTCTTTTCGCCTCCTCCCTGAAACCAACTCCTTGGCAACCGGTTGCAGCGTCTCCCAGAAAGGTAGGCAGCCTCTCTGTGGTGCCACAGCAACCCAATGCAACATCAGACAGTGAGACATGCTGCATTATTAACCAGAAACAGCCAAGAGGGGCTGTCGAGGAGTGGATAGTGGACAGGAGAGAGAGAGAATAAGAGGGAGTGGGTTACAAGTCCCCGGCTGCTGGTTGTTACAGTATCAACTTCAGGGGCGGGGGGGGGGCGGGGGGGGGGGGGGGGGGGGGGGACACTTCGAGCTTCATCTTGCTGTGCCTGACTGGACATGCATGACCACACACATAAGCAGAGAGTTGCACATACGCCCTCACTGTAAGCAGTGTGATGGTGTGAGAGAAAAGGGGGGGGGGGGGGGGGGGGGGGGGGGTGTTTGGAGCGGTTACATTCAGACAAATCCACAGGGGGATCAATAAGGAACATCTGGGACTGGGGTGGACAGGGCGCCTTTTGTTTGCAGGCAGTACATTGGCCTGACACCTCACCCAGATTCTCTGTGGGTTTCTACACAGGAGGGGGGAGGGAGGGAGGGAGGGAGGGAGGGAGGGAGGGAAGGAGGAGAGGCGGATGGAGGTGAGGGGAAACTGCTGGGGGTGCAATCGGGGAGGAAAAGGTATTTGCTTTTATTTGTTCCAAGGATATGTTACTAAAAGTGCTGTTACCATTTTATTTTAGAGAAAATGTATTCTATTTTTAGTCAGGAAAAGCCACTCCTCACATTTTAATAGAAAGAAGTTTCATCATTTTTTTTTTTTTTTAAATATTTGCAAGCGAATATGATGAAACAAATACAGAGCCAGTAAACAGTTGTTGGTTAAGCATCACAGTGCCACAGAATGAAAATTCATGTCCTGTTTAGCATTCCTGATTCAAGCAAAAGCGCTAAAAACAAGCGCACTCTAGTCCTGCTCGGTGGTCTATCAGGCCCTGGGGGACAAGGCAGAGGGTTTTATGGATATCCTGCCAGGCAGTTTGGATACCAACACTGGGAATATCTCGAATAATGTCATGCCATTTCTATAGTACTATCTTTAAAAAGGTTTGGCTCCTGCAGTGTGCAGGGATAACCATTACAGTGGAACAGACCCTGGATGGATTAAGTGCAACACCGTCTCAGATTACTTAACACACTTTCTTTATTTCTTCTTGAAATAGTGAAGCCTTGAAGCACCCGTGAGGTGTAATGCACATTGCAGACTCCATCAATGTTTGAAATCACATATGACCACATGTGCAGTGTTGCGCTCTGTATTTCTTTCTCTGTGACATGTAAGCACTCCAACACCAAATTTCCACCACAGTGCAACGGCAAAGCATCAGTGGCAGTTTCTGCTCAAAACCCTGCACTGCAATACACCACAAACTCAGAATAAATGCATTAAGAATATACTATCAACAAGTTCATGGTCATACTGCATTCTCAGTAGTTTTATTCTCTCAGTGTTTTGCTTGCTTTTTATAAAATCTTGTTTTTGCTTTTATCTTGCTTTGTGTATATTTATGTTGACTTTTCATCATGTATGCGTAAGTTCCATTCTTAAGAGGTTTTATTCAGTTGACTTAATGTATGAAAATTACAGTATAATAATAATAATTGAGACTGCATTTCCATTGAAAGTAGCCACATTTTACTTTTGGTGTTTAAAACCACTGCATATTACTTGACGAGGGTATCAAATGATCCATTTCCAAATCATTAATTCTACATTAACTCTATGAGAAGGTCCTCAGTACAAATACGATAAAGCAAATTGAACAAATTCTCCTTAAAAATGTTCACATATTCTAATTCATATGAATAATTTACAGTTGAGAGAATCACAAACTGTCAAACATCTGTGAGCTCAGTAGCCAGTTATACCTCACCTGCCATCCAAATATAGGCACACAGACAAACATAAAATGTAGATAAGAGATGTCACTATGGAAGAAATGCAAAAACAAAGCCTACAGGCATGGTGGGAATGTGATGACACATTCAGCATACACATCTTAATAAAACATCAATACATCATGCAATTTTATAAAACCATTTGCTTCACTGTTGACAACAGAGGTAATGTGTGTTGCAGAGCAAGTTTCACAAAAGGTTTGTTTAGGTGTAAAAGAAATGTTGAAAGGATTCCAGTGTTGCACCATCACGGAAGTTCGTACATGACATCCTCAGATGAAGAGTTCTGTAGAGTCACAAGGACGGAAAAATATTCTTCATCAGGTAGTTGGGACTCACAGACATCCCCACGTCGTGTTGCTGGGGATGAATGTAGTCTGCTCCACATTGTAAACTGGAGGAAAACACACAATGTGAAAATATGGAGGGTGAGCAAGAGAGAGAGAGAGAGAGAGAGAGAGAGGGTGACAGAGCAAGAGAGAGGGAGAGAGAGCGCACAAATAAAGCGAAGAGTGAGGAGGACTGAAATGGAAAAAGTGGAGGAGATGAGAGAGGTTGAAGTGGAGTGATGGAGGGGGAAAGTAAAAAAAAAAAAAAAAAAAACCAAAAAAGAGTTTGAGGAAGGTTTAGTCAGAGACAGAGAGGGAGAGGTATGGGGGAGAGCAATCGGAGGAGAGAGGCGAGGTAATGAGGCCAGTGACTGGCTTTACACCTCGTCTCTGTGGAAACTAATTGGGAGAGAGCTGGAGGGCACTAATTTGAGCACTCTGCTGGGTAAATGTAGTGCAACGAACTATGAAGGGTAAATCAATGTACTACCTCTCCCTACACCTCGCCTGCTCTGTTTCCCCACCTCATACCCCCCCCCCTTCCCCCATTATTGTTTCCTAATAAAAATTCCATTGACTTCAACTATGCTTGTGGGCATAAAGGTATTGACCTGAGTAGGTATCATGTGTGCTGATGAGGTACAGCTCACCAGGCAGGAGTTCAGCTAGTTAGCTGTGAAAAAAATTACTGAATCATCAGGATGCAAGCTCTCTGTGCAGTCCGACCAGTGCTGTATACTGTCTGCATGAGGCATTGTTCCACTGCACTCAGCTGTGATGTACATACTATGTACATGCAGTACAATATGATTTAAAAACAAAAAAATCTCTAATCAGCTTGAAAAATACTTTTTCTTCCCACAGTGGGCTGGTTATCAGTAGGAGGCAATGATCGAAACCCAGCAGGGTTAGTTGAAAAGTATTATGTACAGCATGTGTGCGATCTCTCCCAGGGAGGTATTCCGTCTGATGGGAGAAAAGGAAACAGAATGTATAGTTACCCCCTGTAGTGAGCCCAAGGGTGATTGAACAAGGAGCCAGATTTTGGGAGGTCTTAGGGGGAATTATCCTCACCCTCAGGCCTGGGGATATAGCGAGCTTTTCAGCATCACATAAGAGAAGAGCCCTGCTCTCATCCACATACACAGCGAGATTGAACAGCGCTGAAAGAGAAAATTAAACAAAGGCGGAGCAGTGTGCTTTAATAGACAGAGGAGTTTCAGTGTTATTCATCAGGTACAGCCGTTCTGTGCATAAACAGTAATTTATGCTTCTTTATTTATTGGACATATTGAATTTAATAAGGTGCCACCTTTGAGAGCACAGTACTCAGTGATTCTGCGTGTTTGTCTCACTGTACCTTTCACTGTAGTACTTGGAGGCTGCTGATCTGCTCCGTTCAGCACCATCTGCCCCCCTCTCTCAGCGACAGTGCCTTGCAGCTCGGCCCCCTGGGAAATAGCTGTGGATAAGTTATTCAATTAGAGGGGCATTATTGGCCCGCTCTCTCAGAGGACGGAGCTGATGATGCTGTGATTATACCGCTCTGCATTCCTTTATGGCCCGGCACCCTCTGTCTGCATGTGTGTTTAGAAACTCCCGCGTTTCGAGTTTCTGGATGTATGTGTGCAACTGCAAATAAACAAATCATATTTGTAGGGTGAATTAATGCATAGGTAGAGGTGAGGGTTATAAATGGTGGTGGTGGTGGTGGTGGTGGTGGGGGGGGGGGGGGGGGGGGGTCTATCAGTGATGCTTGGGTGATTCTAAATGAGCCAATTTAAGTTTGAATTGAAATACACATTCACACAACACATATGGGCTGACCACACATCTCAGAGAGAAGAGATGGAAATGTGTCCCTTCTGATTGACGAATCAGTGTGAGCTGGAGACTCTCAACAACTGTCATTCATTATTCCGTTCTTTTTTTTTGGTTTCCGATGAACTGACTCAGTTCTACTGGATCATGACTTTTCAGATTCACACACGACTCAGATCATTTCAGAGGGAACAACACTGAGACAAAGAAAGTGAAGAAGAGACATCTCAACAGGCAAGCACAGTGACCCCCCCCCTCACACACCCACATCCAAACACATTGCCTCTCTGCGGACCAGTGAGGTGGTCTTTAAAGTGCTGCCATGATGGGTCTGCCCTATCTGCCCAGTGCAGACCCACAGATGCCCTCCCGAGGGGACAGGCTAGAGGGGAACAGGGCAGTGGGCCTGGAGCCTCATCTGCTCTGCCCAGAATACAAATAGGTCAGTGTGTGGTAAGAGAGGAGGGGTACAAGCACACACACACACACACACACACACACACACACACACACACACACACACACACACACACACACACACACACACACACACACACACACACACACACACACACACACACACTGACCATGAACAAGGAGGGGTCCTGCCAACTGAATTCCTCCATTGGCCATGATGGGAAGGGCCATCTGGTATCAATGTGGCAAAGTCAAGCAAGCTTGTAAGTGTGTACACGTTCACACACACACACACACACACACACACACACACACACACACACACACACACACACACGCACACACACACACACGCACGCACGCACGCACGCATGCACGCACGCACGCTCAGCAGACATGACTTTAGCTCATCAACAAGACACTCGTGGCTGATCCTGAACATCATGTCAGTGACCTCTCACTAAGAGTTTTCAGTGCAATCGTGTGACAGACTTTCATCATTTATTGTAATAATGTGGACAGATACATTAGGCATGAGAGTGTCTGCTGATTGACTCATTTGCACATGATGAAAGAAAAATCCCTACATACATGTACAGACAGTCAGACAAGCAAAATATTGCAACAGAATGTTTTATTTATGTTGTGAATTTTTGTTGGGAATGACGTCATGCTGGGCAGGATTGCATTCCTGTTTGCGTGGGGTTTCCATGTTATGCCTATGTGTGCTTTGGTTTTCTCCAACAAAAACACGTGTCAGGGTTAACTGGTGACTGTGACTCACATATATGCAGAAATGGTTATGAATGAGAGTGTATGTGTGATTGACTGTCTGTGTTTGCCCTGTGATAGATGGCTGATCTGCCCTCCTGTTGGATACTGTGGTGGAGAAAATTTGCATGGATGGATAATCATGCATCCATGCATATTTTCTCATGTGTTGAACATAAAAAAACAAATATTGAGAGAGAAACCTGGAAATTATCTTAACTTGTTGTCTTACTTAAACTATCAATGTAATTTCATTTCAAGCCATAATTACTTGTTTGTTTTTGTTTGAGTTTATAATAATGATTACATTATTTTGTTGGGTATTAACTTCAAAACAAAAATCTGGGTGTAGTTATTTTTGCGAGGACTCCTAATCCTTGATCTAAAGATCTCAGTTCCAAACACTCCAGGAAGATGTGTAATCCTCATTTTGACCCGGCTTTTATGAGTGCTGCTTGATTCAATTTCTGCAGCGCTGTGCTCCATCTTTCAGATTTCTCCTGTTTTGGAAATTCCTGGAAGTAAGAAAAACTTTAGTCGGAGTAAAAATAGACATTGTTTGGCTGTGATGTAATCCTGTGGCTGTATTGTAAAGTTTTTCTTTCTGCTGTTGGTACGGGCTCAACATGTCACTGAAACGGGAAACTGATTTATTTTGGCTTGATATCAAAACCCCGGCCTGATGAGGGAAGACTTGCACAGAGTAAATCAAGTAGAAAATAAGCAGGGTTGAATTATTTTCAAAAGCCAGCATGCTATTAAGCCCGAGCAAGCCTGTGGCAGCCGCTCATGAAAAGAAAACATTTCAGGGTTTTCCATCACACAATTTCTTGTTCTTAATATCGGCAGCTCTTCGTAGATACATAAACTTTCAGAAGGACACCGAGAGCTTTACATCAGCCTGCTGCAGGTCTGTGTGCTTCATAAAAAGAAAAAGAAAAAAAAAGCGCACAGGACCTGCAGTACAGTATTTCTGCCAGGGGCATATATGAGCAAACGGGAGTTGAAGAGGTCTGGATAAGCACAGCTGCTCATGTATTTTGTGCTGCTGTTTCAGAAACTAAAGTACGAGTTTCACATATTGATCTGGAAAATGCACCTTCAAAGTGAACGATTAACTTGGAACAAGGGAGTGATTAGTCTCCCGGACGTTACAGCCTCTTGCCGACATGCCACAACTGAGATTATTTCAACTTGAGCCTTCTTCCATGCACTTGCAATAGCCTGACAAGTTCTGCATCACGGCTCACAAATATCTCAAGCATCCTCGTCTCCACCCACCTCAGTCTTGTGTCTGGAAAAAAAAAAAAAAATCATTTGTTGTGCAGCAATCTGCTTCTTTTTGATTAACACCCCCATTCTACTTCCCCGGCGTGCCCCCGCCTCACCTCGCTTTCTTCATCCTTTTCTCTCTTTGCACATCCATCTCTATGATTATTTAAACGGGTGCCAGAAAAACACTGTGACCCGTCTAATTTAGGCTGTGAGAGAGCGCGGAGAGGAGAGAGGGGCCCTGCGATTCTCCACACTCCCTTTTACCGAGCGGGGAAGTGGCGGGTGAGAGAGAAACTGTTGCCATGGCTACCTGCTGGCAGCTTCTGTCCTTGTGTTTGGAGAGCACTGGCTGTTCCCTCTCTACCCAACGCCTGGGAGGGAGGAGCGGGGATGGAGCGAGGTGAGGGGGAGTAAGGAGGTGGAGGTGGCAATGGTGGTGGAGGTGGTGGACGGGTCTGGGAGGGGTCTGGGAGGGGTCCAGCTGCCAAAAGGGAACAACACAAGGTCTCTCCACCACCAAACCAGAGGGCTGCCGGCTGGGAAAAGAGCAACAAAAGAGCAACACAGAGGGCTCTGGTGGCTGATCAGCCCCTGCTAGTTATAGACACACAACACACACATACACACTACACACACATCGTAGTGTTAACGACAGGCTCGACAGCAGCGGGGAATGTGGAGGAGTGGCAGTGGATAATTGCCTCGGTGCTTCTAGACAATTCAGGTGTCTTCAGCGCTGTATGAGGAATATAATCTCTCAGGAACCGCACATTGGAGTTTGTAGTTAAAACTCAGTTCGGAAGTCCGTTCGGTGAGCAAACACCAGAGTGACACCCTCATCATTACTCCTCCTCTAAAGGTTACACACACATCGGAGTGCTTAGCCTTTCTGCTAGTTTTGTCAATGCCTGATGTTTTAATTGCAACCTTTTCATGATATTGTTTGCTGAACATTTGGTGTGTGCACAAGTGAGTCGACTCTTACAGGATGGCTTCGGTATCGCAGGCTCCACCCTGGGTCCGGCCGCCCAGTAAGACGATCCAGGTAATGGATAGCTGAGGAATGGACATAATACGGAGCGAGCAGTTTAAAGCACACAGGTCTCCTTGTTACTTTCCTCGCAAGTCTTTCATTCTCCTAAGCTCTGGTATTCTTCAACTCTACTCTTCCAAACTATTTCCTTCTTTTGGTACCTTTTCTGTAGCTTTATCTTTTATGCAAAGTGAAATAAATTACAGTCTATATATAAACACCTTCCTATATCATGTCCCTACCAACTTTCACTTGTTTGCAACTCTGAGTGTGATCCTTGTTGGTGTTAGAGTTACCTCCAGGGGTGTACGTGCACGAGTTTGTGCACGTGTGTGTGTGCGTGTGTGTGTGTGTGTGTGTGTGTGTGAGCTTTTGAGTTGCTATTAGACACAGCGCACTGAGGCCCCGGTGGCCATGTAGCTCAAGCGTCCCCCTCCCTGATCCCCCACCCCCACCCACCGCCCCTAGCCCCGGTCACACCACCCCCACCCACCCACCCACTGGCAGGCAGCTGACCTTGGCAGGGCCTGACAGAGAACTGGCCTGGAGGGGGATCCACGAAGCTCCACGCCAGCCCACTGAGCCAACCCACTCAGTCTGTGCAGGTGTACGGACGCCTGGACAAACACGCACACATATATACGCACATATGCGTGCATAGCCACCAAACCAGGGAAGGCCCTTGAGCAAGCAGATGTCCAAGCACTCCATTTCTATGTGTTGCCTTTCTCCTGGATTTCTCGTGGTCACTGTCACTCGCTCTATTTTATTGTTAATTTGATATTGTTACTAATTTGCTCATCTTTATTTGCGCGACATCTTAAGTTTGTCTTAATTATATCTGCGTTTTTACAGTGGTTGCAGAGATGTTTTTATTTACAGTTCAAAAATGTTCAACATTACCACCCAGATAGTGCATAATTCCCAAGCACAATATATTATCGTGATCTCTGTGTATTCGTTCAGTCAATTAATGAACGAGTCACTTACATAAACCATACAACCATGCAACATGAATAGAATGAATCTCATTAGTTTATGCCAGATGCACTTGAATAAATAGATGTAGAAATAGATGTACCTATCAATAATTAAGTCATTGCTTTTGTCAGCAGAGTTCATTATTATAAAACCCATGTGGCAGAAGCAGTATGGATGCAATCGTTGTGGGAATCTCTGAAAAAGGGACAGACAGCAGGTTACACTGGAGCTATGCTCATTCATGAGCTCCATGCACTTCATTCACTTCAAAGCTCCGAACTTACATTTGGCAGCTTTGAGTGACGGAATTCTGCAATCTGTTGAAACAAATCAACAAACTTATATGGAATAATTTCACAAACACTAAGGGATTACATCATGTGAGAAAAAAAGCCACCCTTCATGAGCTGCAGCATTGAGACAACAGCATCAGAAATCCTAAAGAATCAGAGTAACCGTTGGCCTTTTAATTAAGGTCCAGACATGTTTGGTTTGTATGGATTTATGATTATGTGAAAGGCAGATATATTTACTATGTTTCACATTGTCAACTGATTTAATGAGCTATTTGCAGTTTCACTGTACCGACCGTGTTTACTTAGACTTGCATGGCTTAGTCTTTGAGACAAGCGTATGCCAGGTAGACAATAATCAAAATGCAGAAAAGAGCAATTAGGATGATAAATAGAGCAGGATATCAGGATTCCACCAATCAACTTTTCATACAATCGTTCACATTAAAATTTCTGGATATTATATATTTAAGAACATTAGAAATTATGTTCCGTGTGATGAATAATAGCATTCCAGATGGTATTTAAAAAAACGTTTTTCAAGAAAGGCAATTTATAATTTAATGGGGTGTTAATGTTTAGTAAGAAAAGTAAGAAACCTGTAAAATAAGAACAAATGTTAAATATAGATGTGTGTCAGTTTTAGGGAGTGAGGTTATGGAATGGACTTAATGATGAACTGAAAAGGTGTAATTCTCTGTGGGATTTCAAAAAGAGTTTAAGAAGTATAACAATTAAAGGTTGAATTGTTGTGAATTGTTCATTTGGTATTTACTCATTATCCAGAAAGTGATTTGATCTATTGATCTTTGTTTGTTATCCTTTGATTGTACAAGATCGTCAAAATTAGCCATCGGCTTCAGGTGATTTCTATTTCGGTTGCCGGACGGTACATTTTTTTGTTATATATATTCTTGTTTGCTGCTTTGTAGAAATGCAACTGAAATAAAACTAACTAACTAACTAGCTAACTAACTAACTAACATTGGACAAACGGCACGATCACAGTTCAACAAACATTGCAGTAATTCATATTTCAAGAATTATCAATCAATAAATCAATCAACTTTATGTATATAGCACTTTTTATACAAAGTAATACAAAGTGCTTGACATGATTTAAAAACAGTTCAAAGATAAAATTGATAATTATAAAGCAAATGAACACACGTGCAGACACACGCATAAATGAAGACATGCCTGGTGATATGAAGACATGGCAGGGCACCGAGGACTAAGGGCCAGCCAAATGCCCGGGGCAGGGAAACCCATGCGATCGTCCCACCAGCGAGGAATCCGGCCACCAACAGTGTAGCGACATCTAAGTGTATGTACATATGGAACTATGGATGTAAAACTCAGTAAAGTGCATTTCTGCACCAAAATAATATACATTCCTCCACTCTGTGTTTCAGTTCGTGGTTTGTCCTGACAGTGATAACACTCTAAGTTCAACTCTTTGTATTAGTAAATTGTCTGGAGTGATGAATGTGGGCGTGTGTTGTTTCTGTACGACTCTTTACACAGAGACGTATACACAGCTCATGTTCATCCATTTATTGCCTATTCTCAAAGCAGTCTGCTGCCTTTTCAGGCTGCTGTCCTCCTTCCCCCTGAGGCGTCCTCTTTATGACTCCCAGCACACTGATGTGAGAGAGGAGAGGCGTGTAATTAGTCCCTGATGGGACTCAGGTGTGCTGTGTTCCCCACCCCCCCCTCCCACCCCCCAAGTAGGATAATAAACCTAACTGCAATGCATGACGTTAGACACGTTGCATGGCGCAATAACAATTCCCACAATCACTGGGGGATTTTGTTCTGGGTGAAGTGGGCAACTGCCCAGAGCGCAAACTCAGCAGGGGCACACCGTGCACCGGCTCAGATACGGTCTTGTGACTCCGCCCCCTGTCTGCGCAGACAGCTGTCAGCTCCTGCAGTTAAAACCAAACATCGTGGCTTGGGCACAAACTTTCTCTTTTATTACTGAAACCGTTCAGAGAAATGAAAACAAATAAGCTGTGCAGTTGAAAAGTTAAAAGCGCCGCTTCATAGCAGACAGCTTTGAGTGATGCGTTCAGGTGCATCACGTAAATCCGCCCTCCAACATATCCGTGAGCCGCGGGGCTCATACAGTAGTGACGTTACATGCTAAACATGATTAAAATATGACTGATAGTCATTAGTGAGCTGGAACGTGCATGCATGCCAAGGTTTCGGGGGGTGGGGGGCCGTCCCCTTCTTTGTGCCGCCATGCACGCAAAGAAGACCATTCTTCACAAGGATGTTGTCGCCCAGGGCGGAAAATCAGCCCGGTCCGCCACTGCCTA
Source organism: Blennius ocellaris (assembly GCF_963422515.1). Classification (NCBI taxonomy): domain Eukaryota; kingdom Metazoa; phylum Chordata; class Actinopteri; order Blenniiformes; family Blenniidae; genus Blennius; species Blennius ocellaris. The sequence goes on along the minus strand of NC_137655.1, from coordinate 22,007,350 downwards.
CAATCTCCGCTCATATGGAAAGTTGACAAAGTTTCTGTGGCAGAAATGTATTTCAAGTTTAGCCTTTGCTTTGAATGTACTTTGCTTTTTGTTCACTCTTCTCGATTGCTGACCTTCAGTGTACAAAGTGAAATATACGGTACACAGAGCCTCTTCCTCTGCCCTTTTTCAATCTGTTTAAGACTATATGAATGCAGTGGATTTGTTACAGCATAACTTCATCGGAGGTCACTGATGTTGAACTTCTTGAGCAGCGTCAACTGTCAAACTTCTCCAGAAAGTTTCAACATCAAAATGATCTGTGGATTCATCTGTTCTGCACTGTGATTCTTGTTCTTTTTATTCATCCATTCACACTCGTACACTTATAGTTACATCCACTGGCAGTCTAAGGATCACCAATTAAGCCCAAATGCATGTTTTTTCTTTTCATTTTCTTTTTTGCAAACTACTGTGCAAATCACCACGTGCAGTCCCATACTGATCTGTTTACTACATTATTTTACTGAAGGTTAAAGGTGGAATTGAAGTAGTTACATTAACGTAATAATAATTCTCACCTGTGAACCAGCGGAAGTTGCCTCATGGCATTCTAATATTCTTCTAGTTGTTTTTTGGTGCGCGTTACATTTTTTGAGAGTGACCTTGGTGTCTTCAAACACATATTTTCTCTCGTGTCTGTGCTTTGACAGAAATGCTTTTTCAAACATGCTAATTACATTAGCCAATCATCGCGTGCTGCATATATCACGGCTCACAAGTGACAGTTTCAGATGCTTGTATACTGCGACAGCTCATAATATACAACAAGGAATTGATTTCATTAAACATGCAGCGGCACACACGATGACCCGTTGTGAGATGGAATTACAGTAAAAGTGATTTACAATTTTGTTCATTTACAACTAAACAGAAAAACAAATCAGATTCTGTGTCCAGGGTTCGGGTCGTTGAGGCCCTGTTGTCGACTGCCACCCAATCCACACTTCACCTGACCCCTACAGTAGCCTCTGTGGGTGGTGGGCTCACAGGATGAAGAGGAGGAGGGGCCCACGTCCTCCCTTCGGGCTGAGCCCGGCCGGGTCCCACCGGCACAAGCCCGACCAGCAGGCACTCGCATACGAGCCCCAACTCCAGGCCTGGCTCCAGGGTGAGGCCCCGGCTGCGCCTTACCGGGCAACGTCTCTCCTTACTTTCTGTGTTTGTCCATGGGGGTGTGTTGAACTGCTTTTAGTCTGACCTGTCACCTCTGACCTGTTTTCTTTGGGAGACCCTACTATGGAGCATAAAGCCACCCGACAACATCGCTCCGAGGATCATCTGGGCACTCAAACTCCCCCTCCACGATAAGGTCAAGGGGGAGAAGAGCCGCTGCTCTTCCACATTGAGAGGAGCCAGCTGAGGTGGCTCGGGCATCTGTTTCGGATGCCCCCCAGACGCCTCCCCAGGGAGGTGTTCCGGGCATGTCCCTCCGGTAGGAGGCCTCGGGGCAGACCCAGGACACGCTGGAGGGACTATGTCTCTCGGCTGGCCTGGGAACGCCCTGGGGTGCCACCGGAAGAGCTGGAGGAAGTGTCTGGGGCGAGGGAAGTCTGGGCAACTCTGCGTCTGGGCTCGACTGCTGCCTCCACGACCCGGCCCCGGATAAACGGCAGATAAGGAATGGATGGATGGATGGATGGAAAAAAAATCACCGAAACAATATTAATATAAGCAATATAAGCAATTTATTCAAAATGCTTTGCGAGATTGTGTGGAAACGATTGAGTACACTTCACATCTGCAGGAGTTTGTTGGTTCACCATCACTCAAACTTCTCTGAATCTCCATGAAGATGAGGGCGCTGCCGGGGTTGTTGAAGGCGAACTGACAGAGGCGCTGATTTCACATTGGAGAATCGAACACCTTGACTTGACAGAAGTTAAGAGCAAGCGTTTGTCATTGTGTGTATTGTGCTCTCACAGTGTGAACAGAGTGGAAGTGCAAAGAAGCTCCTGAGGTGAGCTCGATTATTGCCTTCAAACCGCGGCTGCCTGGCTGCATGAATATCTTTTCTTGTCCATCCCAGTTTCAAGGTCAAGTTGATTTGCTGCTTTGAGTTTCCTCAGAGCATTTTTGCGTTTCTTTTTTTTTTCTACTTCTTTTTCTCACATTCATCTGTTGTCAATTTATTACTTTCGCTTTTTTCTATTCATTGCCTGATCAAAATATTGTAAAATGAGCTGGAATTTGTCTTTTGGGGTGTGCCTCGCTACTGAAAAGGCTTAATAAATACAACAGAAGAAATGAAAGGGAAGTAAGAAAAAAAAAGGAAAAACTAGAGAAAGGACAGAACAGGGGACAATAGTGTAGTGGTTCGCACTCGTCTCATCAGTTTAACTCTGGGCCAGGTCTATCTGTGCAGCGTTTGCATGATCTGTGTGTGTTTGTGTCTGTTTCCTCATAGTTTTCCAGTTTCACAGTTCAATCCATGTGAGGCTAACTGGTGACTCTTAATTACTCCTTGGTGTGAATATGAGTGCGTGCGATGTTTGTGTTGTACTGCTGACCTGTCCAGAGTGTAACCTGACTTCACCCATCCCTAGCTGGGACTGGATCCAGTTGGACCCGCAACCCTGAAATGAACTAAATGTGTACGGAGGATGGATGGAATGAAAAGGAAGAGAAAGAAAGAAAGGAATCAAATGAAGGGAATGGGAAGGATTCTATAGACAGAAATTGAAAAGGGAAAAAAGAAAGGTGGAAAAGGGAAGGAAAATAAAGGAAAGAAAAAGAAGAAGGGAAATTAATGGGACGTAATGGAAAACAAGGATAATAATTATATAAAAAAGGCAAGGTGAAAAAGGAAAGGAAAGGGAAAAAAGAGGAAATAAAAGAAAGAGGAATGTAATTGAAATGGGAAGATAAGGTGGAAAGGAGAAGACTGGGAAGAAAGGGCAACGAAGACAAGGTAACAACAGAAAACGTATAATAAAATAATAAAGGGACAAGAAGAAAAGGGCAGAAATAAGATAAATGGATAAAAGAGAAGGAAGAGAGAAAAGAGAAAAAGAGCAGAGGAAAAGAGATGAATCAAATGGAAAGAGAAAGAAATATGAAAATGAAATTAAAGGAACGTAAAGGACAATAATACTGTTTGTATATGTTTTCCATCTCACTCTTTTGAACTGTGAAGTAACAGGTTGTATTTCGCTTCTTGTCCGAGTCCCGAGTCTGAAGTTCTATCACATTTACATCATTCACACACACACACGCACGCACGCACGCACGCACGCATGCACACACACACACACACACACACACACACACACACACACACACACACACACACACACACACACACACACACACACACACACACACACACACACACACACACACACACACACTTAATCAGGCTTCCATTGCTCAGTGAGAATGCCCGCCCCCTCAGTGTAGACATTTTGTAGTGTGTGACTAAATGATGAATGGTGTTACAATAATTTGATGAGATTGGGTCAGATGATGCAAGAGAGGAAAGTGTGATGATAATGCTCTTCTTGATGTCTCACAGCTTAGTATGCCGATCCACAAATGATCCCGCGGATACCCACGCTACCTTTGAACTGCTCCCAGTTGGTGCTCAGGTTGGTGTCATGGTACCAACCTGAGCTGGCACGGCCCGGAGAGAGGTGTTGAGGTGTTTGTGTCTCAGGTGTTTAGTAAACCCTGCCGGGGCTCCAGGATGGAGCAGAGAGCCCTGACTCCAGCTCTCCATGCTCTTCCTCATACTGCCATTTGCATGCGTGATCCGTCCATACTGTGACCCCCCCCCCCGCCCCCCCCCCCCCCGACCTTCTCCCGTCATCCTCTCTCATATTATCTGGTCCTCTGGCTCCCTGTGAATGATCTCTACAGCTTCCTCCCCCTCTTTTCAGTCCGCACTCCTCCTCCTTCCACCTCCTTCGAAGCGCCTGTTTGTGCTCCACTCCGCCTGCCTTCCTTCAACACTTGCCAGGACTCCTGGGGCACCAGTTACACAGCGAGGATTTCATTTGAAAGAGATCCTCAGGATGTCATTATAAAGATCATCAGCGGGCCTTACGGCTGATGTTACATTAGCGTTCCATCACACACGGAGTCTTGGAAGCACCTAATAACCACACGGCCCTCACAGCACACGGATCACATTTTTTTTTCCCAGAAAATTTGAAATGACATTAATTTGTAATTTGCCAGTTCTGTTGTATCAGACCAATCAAAGCTGAGAGACCAGTGACCTCCACGTTAAAGTGTGTATTTATGTGTGTGTGTGTGAGATCGATGTAGTTGTGTCACACTGCAGGGATCACTGAATACTTGTTGACATGGTTAAAAGTAAACGTCACACTGAATTCACTCTGGATTTCGTCTCAGACGTCACGTCTCATTTATATGCAATTATGTGCAATTATATGTACACTCCATATATCCCTTTCATTTGTTGTTGTGCAGTTGAGTCTTCCTATTGCTAGATTTATCAACTATGTCAAATCCCCCCCCAAATAAAAAAGTGACCATTTCTAGTTGATTTCCTGATCACTTTTCATGATGGCTGTGAGCTTTATGCACAGATGTTTTATCTCTTCACAGTCATTCATCTGCTCTCTTTACTTCTGTAACACTCTAAATTTAAATGCATTTAAATTCAGACGTGCACTTAACTCTTATTTTTGTGTGTAAATTACAAAGAAATATCCACAGGATGAATGGCACTACATTTACAGTATTTATTTACTTAGGCTTGTGTTACATCCACACACATTTCAACTTCAAGGTTTTGCTCGTTTTAGTGTAAAGAAGTATGAATACTTTTCACAAAACCAGTACAACCTGTAAATTTCTCAACACTGAAGCAATTTCCATATGCTTCTCAATTAAAAAAAAAAATTTAATAAAAAAAAAAATATATATATATATATCCAAACCGCCCACCCACTCATCCATCCATCCAACCATCCATCCATCAAGTACAAAGCCTCTTTATATGGGTGATAAAAATGAATAGAATTTCTCATTTTAATAAATAATAACTTATGTTACCCAACAATAGAGATTGAGGTAAGCTGTTATTTGAAATGGTATTGATCATTGCATAGTATTGAATAAATATACACACATATCAAGCACAAATTTCTCAATCAACATGCTTGAAAAATACCCATAAAGGAGCATTCACAAACCACTCCACCAAGCAGCTTCATAGTTTGCAATTATATACCATTACCTTTTGCATTGCTGCCAGATGAGCCCTCCTCTGTTGCATTCATGCAGTCATCCAGACAACCCTTCTCCTCATCGGACATCAAATGCTCCTCCTCTCCATAATTCACCCGTGTACAATCAGTAATTCCTCCATCAAGGGTATTCTAGTCTTTATTAATTCCATCTATACTTCACTCATTCCTCTTGTCTCCATCCAGGCACTCTACCCTCTGATGACTGCAAACAGAAGACAGTATCTGAAGTGAGACAGAATGGATATTAAGTGGGTAGAACTTGGTCACTGTATGATGGTTAACAGTATTTTTCCTCTCTGTCGCTCCCTCTTTCAGACTCCTTCTCTGGTTTCCTCTGTCACCCTCACAATGACACTGGCACCATGTAACGTGGTGTGAGCGCCATCAGTCATGCACATGAGTCCTGCTTCCTTTACCTTAATTAGAGCTTTCTGGGGAGAGGGTCTGAGCAGCATCAGCATCAACCTCTCATACCACTGAGATTGTTAATTGAGCCTGATAACACAAGGAATTAAACCAACATAGTTGCTCAGGCACTGTACCCATACTCATTACAAAACTGTTACAATGGGAACAGATCCAACGTTATTCTGATCTGGTCATTCATGTGACTGGCAGGAATATGTTTTATTCAGAAGAGGAGAAAATATGAATTCAAAGACACAATAGGAGGAGGACAGACATTCCTTGTGGTTTACAAATAAATGTCTAAGGCTTAAAGCTGTCATTATCAACTCTACCTGTTAAAACTGAATAACTATTTCATTAAATCTACTCTGAAAACAACGCTGCGAAAACGTATGTATGCTCAATTTGTTCATGTCATTGTTATAGAATTTTGAAGGTAAACAGCTTCCTCTCAAATATTAAAACAATAGTAAATGTCTGTGATTTTAACATGAACACCTTTTGGATTCTAAACTAATTGTCAAAAACAGATTCATAAAAATGCATAAATCAATTGAAGTGGATTGATTGTATCACACTAAAATGATACATTATTTGAGTATGTAATGAAAAACATATAAATAATCAATTCAAACTGCAAAGTAAGGGGCTAATTTGGAACCTCTGAACTTCTTTTTAAAGCACCGATGCTCGTGATTAAAATGCAACAATAAATCAAAAAATATTTTACATAGTGCAAGAAAATAAACTGCTTTTTTTGTTTCAACATTGTTCCTGTTGACAAACTTTCTTATCAAGTAAAGAAAAAAATATTTTCTTTGGAACTTGTTCACAAACCAACTAAATAGGACATTGCAGTTTAAGAAGCTGGCACCATCGAGAATTTGGCTTTTTTTTTTAAGCATAATATTATTAATAATAATTAATAACTCCGAAATATTGCTCATTAAATGAGTTTATACTGTGCGTAAAATGTCCTTTACGCGCGTACGCGTATGGAAGGACTGATCACAAAATGTGGATTTTAGACAAGTTTGTTGTGAGGTTAAATGTGCGCGTTGTATACCGGACAAAAGTTGACCGAGATCCTCGTCCCCTCCGTCTCCTTTAAACGGGGAGGTGCTCCGGTGGTCGCCCCCAGCCCGGGGCTCTCCGCCGCGCTCCGGGAGGGGCGCACACTCACTTTGGACTGTTTGAGAACGGACGCGTCGGAAACCTCCTCGGAGGGGCCCCTTGTAATTCGATGCATGCTGTTAAAGCTTAGAGTATATTGTCTTCCCTTTTGCTTATGAAGCCTCCACCCACCGGCCCACCCTACATTTAGCGGATCATGTGACTCGGGGTAAGTCATTTGCAAGTACAACAGTTCTCTGTGCGCTCCCATTCATTTCCTGAGAACTGCCTGAGCCGAGCAGCTGAGAGGCAGAAGGGGAGGGAGCTGCTCACTCACTCACTCACACACACACACACACACACACACACACACACACACACACACACACACACACACACACACACACACACACACACACACACACACACACACACACACACACACACACACACACACACACACACACACGCACACATTATCACACGCGTACATACAGAGTGAGAAGTGAGGAGAGGAGAGGAGAGGAGAGGAGCGGGAGAGGAGGAGACGAGACAGGAGAGGACTGTAGAAAAGGAAAACAGTCTCCAGTCTCCACGGCTCTGCAGCTTCTGACAAGGTCTGTGCATTTTTCTTGTCCTGTTCCTGCGCTGGCTGCTGCTGCTGCTGCTGCTGCTGCTGCGCTTCATTTGTCACGTTGCCGGGCTTTGTGCTTGTGTTCAGCGCGTTTGGTTCAGCTGTCATTGCTCTGTCAAAGCAGATGACAACTCAGATCACCTATGGCATTGTGTTTGGTGTCTGTCAGTGCAAGGGTGGGGGGGGGGGGGGGGGGGGAAACAAGAGACCCTGCGTGGTGCTGACTGGACATCTAACACCTATCCCCAACTGTGAATTCATAAGCTGTCATGACAAGAAATAAAAGTGATTATACTCTCACTGGCTGCTGGCGTGGAAAAAGCACCTGGACTTCACTGCACCGGCACCAGTTGTGCCTTGACTCTTTTCTTCTTCTGGAATAAGTCCAAGCAACTTGAAGGCAGATCAGCTGGGACGGCGGAGGAGTGTTGTAAAATAAGACTTGACTGAGCCTCTTGGTGGGGGATATGAGAGTGTGGCAGCACTGCAACAAACTCTCTCAGCACTTCTCAGTGGAGAAAAGTTTGCAGCTTGTCAGAGTTCTGTGCATGTCTTAAGAGAGTTTTGTGTACGTGTGTTTGTGTGTGAGTGGGTGGGTGTGCGTTTGTGTGAAACATTGTTGTGTGTGTTTGTGTGTCTGTGTGTGAGAGAGATGTCCTTGTTTTTCCTACCGTAGCCTACTGTTGAAGCTTAGAAACACAGAGACGAGGCTGTTAGCAACGGGTTAAACATTAGGAGGCTCGGGTAGCGGAGGAAGGACACTGGGGTGTGTGTATGTGTGTGTCTGTGTGTGTGTGTGTGTGTGTGAGAGTGAGTGTGTGTGGGAGTGTTGCAGGGGTGGTGTCTTGGATGTCATCGGCAGCGCTCTCACTTCCAGGGTAATAGTCATTGGTATTGATGGGTGGCTGTCAGAGAGGCAGAGAGCCACCAGGATGGGGAGAGTGGCCGGGGGCTGGCCCTTGGCTGTTATTTTCAATTACAGGGGACCCGGGCAGAGCTGACAGCAAAGGCATTTGTACATCCAGGGAGGGGGGTGATGAGGAGGAGGAGGAGGAAGCTCTTTCTGTGTGTCTGTGTGGAGGTGGTGGGTGGGGGGCCGAGTGGGAGGGCAGGAGAGAAAAGGTGGGAGGGGGATGAGACTCTGCCCTCCGCTCCGGGGTTTGATGTGGAAACTAAGCACTGACCTCTGTGACTTTACCCTCACAATGTGGAGAGGCCTGCCTGCAAGTATGCGTTGCCCTGCGGATGTTTGCTGGTCTCGGAGCAGGGTTTCGGCCATAAATTGAAAATAAATAAATAAATAAATAAAGGACTCTGCTCTATCGACAGCTATCGAGACATGAAGAGGAGGGGGCGGGGTAGCGTGTGGATGAGACCCCCTGCAGCTCATGGATGTTCAGTGTGGGAGATTAGTGCCCATTTAAAGTCGCACTTATGTTCATTTACAAAAGGGCCTTCTGCCCGGGTATGAGTGAATGGGCTGACATTATCACACGTGTAAAGTAGACTCCACACTGTGCATGAACAGTCAGGAAGAACATTTCTGTACTGAAATGTGTACATGCGATCAAATCAGTGACATCGACCTCTCAAGACTGCTTTCACTCCAAACGATGTAATCAAATATCAAACACCTTTTCATTGTCGGTCATTGCAGCAGTGCCTGATATTGACGCACCAAAATGCGGTGTGTGTGCCAGCCAATTAGTTTATCACTAAACGTTTTAGCTCTGCGTATATTAGCTCCAAATTAAAAGCTTATTTGGGGCCACGTGAAGCTTCAAATATGATACAATTCTCTTCCATGATCTGTTTACCTCCACCGGCTGTCGTTTTCAACAGTGGCTATCTGAGCAATGTAAAGAGATGACGTGTGAGAGATTTGTGAAGTACCGGTAAGTTGAAATAAAAATGAGATTGAACGTGTGACTGGAATAAATTGTAAAAACGCAACTCTTGGATGTTTACAGAGTGAAACTAAATCAGCATTTCTAAATGCTTAATGCAGCGTTTCTTAATGATTCTTAATTTTCCCTTTGAACTGTTTTTTTTCTCAGCAAGCCATTTTTCACTGCCGTGAAGGAAGAAGACATGCCTTCAATTCTGCGTGTGTGTACACAGTAGTGCAGTGAGATTTGTCTGCATTTATCCGTCCGTGCTGCCGCCGTGCAGCTCGGGGAGCAGCTCTTAGTGGCGATAAGAGTGGGGGACAAAGTGTTGACTTTGACTTTCCCCACTCAAACCGCCTGCTCCAGAGATTCAAACCGGGAAACTTCACTCAAACTTTAGGCTACTGCGCTACTTGGCAGCTCCACCCAAATGATTTAGTTATGACGGTGCATGTTCGTATTGTCTCACAACAGCTTCACGGAAGAGAAAAACACGTCACCCGTCCTTCCTCTTCAGACCAAAACATGCCTGCGCTGACTTATCTGACAGCGCTCAGGACACATGGTCATTTTCAGTGCTGCTATGGTAAATGTTTAGTGAGGTTTAGCTACAGAAATAACATTTCTGTTAAAATTGCTGCTTTTGTGCGTCGACTTCCAATGTCCTGCTCACAGTAATGGCCCTTAAAGTTATAGAATTAAAACAATCGTGGTCATCATGATTGTAACAAATCACATGTTTAGGTTGGACATTTGCTGTATTGACTTCTACAGTGATTTTGCTTGACATAACAGTAGATGTTTGAATTGTAGGGACGCCTCACACCTCCTGTTGTTTATCACCACAAATGCACCAAGCTGCTGCTGCTGCTGCTGCCACTCTGATTCGTTCAATGGATCAACCCCCACTCTGAGACACAGTCCAAGGGTTTATGATAGAGATCAGTACAGGTGAGGGAGGGGGGGGTGGGGGGGGGGGTACTCAATTAAAAAGCCAATCACCAACGGACAAGCTCTATCTGTCCATCAACAGTACTCAACCCAGGACATTTAATTGCTGGGCAGGATTCCCCCACTAAAGGCGTCTTCTGTCAGCCACAGATCACAGAACACAAATTGGGCCTGTGTTGACAGATTGAATCTCTCAGGAAGAAGTGCTGTGCTCGGGTGTGTTCATGCTAACATCATGTAGGCTCATATTCGTTTTCAGGGAGATGAAATCCTCCGCATTACCCCTAATCAGCTGGGTTAACTGCTGCCATATTGACTGACTGCTTATTGATCCGAGTGGGTGTTATGGAGTGTATCGTCATTGATTGCAGATAGGCTATGGTGCTCTGTATGACTGGAATTGTGCAACTGTAAGACGAGGCCCAAGAGGCAAGGGAGGATAATTAAAGAAGTCTCATACGATCACAATGTGCGTCCAACCTGCAGGTCTTGTTTATAAAGGGTGGCACCTGATATCCAGAGCCGTATGTTCGGTATATGCAGCAATGAGACTGACCACTGACACAGAACTACACCCACACGCACATTGTTATATTTGTCATGAGCTTAAGCAAACAGGCAGAAGCCAAAAAGATAACTTAATAGGAATATCTTAAACGGTTTCCAACCGGGGGTGTGTGACTCCCTCAGGGGATTGCCAGAGATCACAGGGTTGTAAATATTAGATTTGTCAAGGAAAATCCCGATAAGAGACTTTCTACAACATAGAGCGTGGATGTCAAGTAGACAAATAATGGTCTAATAACTCATGACCAACAGTAATTAATAATGGTCTCTTGTTTTAGTGCAAAGAAGCACGATTTATATATCATTTCATTCAATTCAGCTTTTTCCAAAACATATTTTGAAGAAATTTAATTCCATGCATGCATTGGACTGGGTTGGACCTTCTGGTGGGCTCTTTTCTGGCTCACGGGCTGAATGTCTGACATCAATGATCAATGGGGAAACGGCTCAAGCCTTCGTATATATAGATGACAGCATTTGGCGTCAGTTTAACATTTTAGCAGGAAAGGCAGGGAGCCACTCGTTTCGACAAAAACGGGATAAATCAGAGTCAAAAATGGACGTTTTTGTGCCGATGATTCATTCAGAATAATAAAACATGCAGCGGTCGCAGTGCTAAACTTCCTGAGGATGAACTCATAATATTTGTAGGTGATGTTTACAAGCTGCAGTCCCTGCCCTGTTATTTCATCATGTCAGGGGATGACAAAATGTTCTTGGTTTTCGTGTGTGGATTCAACCTTTGACCCGAGTGTCCAGCCCACATTTGTTTACCAAATTGAGTTAAGGGTGTACATAGAGTACATGTGTGTTTAGTCACCGAGAGAGAGAAAGAGAGAGAGAGAGAGAGAGTGGAAAGTATTGTGCAACAGCCACTGACTCTGAGGTGGAAAGTGTAAATAGGGAAAAAAGTACAATCTAACAGGAGCGATTACAGCTCAACAAACATCAATGTGAAGAATTTTGAGTCGTTGCCACACAGTTTTGTCCAAAACCTATGAAGACAATCACATAACAAGCTACTGTTGAGCAACCAAACTTCTCTTTGGCCACTAAATAAATAACAAACATACTTGAGGAGAAGCTGATTTTAAAGTGATGTCTGACCATTACATTGATCCAAGTTAAAAAAAAAAAAAAATTCTCAGTTTGAGCAATGGCACCAACTCCAGAGTAGCACACTCAGTGCTTACTGGAAGTGACTCACCGAGCACAACTTGCCCCCAGACTCTGATTTAAAGTCATTTGACATCTTTCCATGGCTCAGATGGAAAGGTATGTCGTTGCAAGTCCTTTCTATCCCTGATAATGTTTCCTCTTTCAAACATAGTGCGTAATTTACTCCAGCCAAATATGGCTGGTTGACAGTAGATATGAGACAAGGAAAAAAAGCTAAGGAAGTATAGCAGAGCTGTCAAACTCAGCATTTTCAAAACCCTTTTGGACTATTTCTGGCCTGTTTTTTTTAAAAAAACAGTTTCCTTTTAAAGAATCTTTGGGGAGTTTTTTTTCATTCTTGAGCCTCTGTGCAGATGGTTTCAGCAGACCTGCGTAAGGATGCTGCATGGATCAGTGTGAACTGTGTTTCCAGTTGTACTGTAGGTCAACTGTTAGGGGAGGAAATTATGCAAGCAGCATGTGGGATCCATTTGGGATGGCTGTGGCATTCCACGCAGCCCGATCCAGGTTCACTACGGGCCCTGACTCTCCTCTATGAGTTGCTTGCACCAGGTATGGCAGAGTATCGGCTAAGGGGAGGAGAAATAGTGAAGTGAAGGCGTGAGTAGATGAGTAATAGAGGTAAACACAGCTGCTGGCTTTTATTGAGTGGCGTTGGAGAGTTGGAATGGGTCAAACCAGGGGGGGAAAAAACTTGGTGAGCAAAAATAACAGCACACATTTGATGTAATGAGTGTCAGTGTGTTGGAATGTTTTGATTGGTCTGTGATTGTCTTTTTCCATGTGCTGGGTATTGGGGCGGATTTGGTTGTGTCAGCACAAAGCGAGGTGACATAGGGTAGGCACTTCGTGATGCTGCATCAGGAGGACTCTGGGAGACTATTAGACACTAAGGAATATGCTTATATGCTTGTTTATATGTATGCATGCATGCGGCTGTTTGTACCGCAACAGATATAGCAAGTGAGAAAAAGGGCAAAGTTAAAAAAAAAACACAAAAAAAAAAACAAGTGTGTTTAAGTGCCGGAGCTGATATTATTTCTACGTGAGTTGTTTACAGTAGATACTGTAGATGAGTCAGTGTATTGATGCCCCTGCATGCTTGCATTGCACAGTTATTGTAAAACATGTAGGTCGATCTTTGAGAGTGCATGTGAGTGCACATGTGCTGCGATGCTTTCAGAAGACGGGCTATTGTGAGTTGTATGTACACAGTGCATATGTTGGGGGGAGGGGGATCGCATTCAGGCATACAGGAAGACAAGTGCACACGCACACATACGCTATCAGAGCCTAGGGGGGATAAAAGGCAGTAGCCTAGTCAAAGAATTCCCCATTAGGGCAGGAGTGTACTGTCATCCCTTGGGGGGTCCGGGGAGAGTATGTGGGTGGTTGTTGGTGGTGGTGGTGGGAGGGAAGCAGGGGATTGTAAGGATGCTAATCTAATGCATCCCATCGCTCTGTTAGGGCAGGAGATGGGAGCAGAGTTTCACTGTGACCTCTTATTTTCTGTCTGTAGAAACCAGCTATAGCGTGGAACCGTGAACGGAGCCGCGGCAGCGGTGCTTGCTTATACCTTTACAACATGTCCTCATGGGCATTTATTCCTAACAAGCTGTCAACAACGTTTGGTATTTCTCAGTTTTCTGTGGTTTCCCATCACGGCACTCATAAAGCATTCATAAGGAAGTATTCACTGGATTTATATTATTTTATTTATGGGGAACTTTGTGCAGAACCATGCCCGCAATGTAACTCTGTCAGTTTGAGACGATTAAGTACTGCAGTGTGGTCACCTTAGCTGAGGACCTGCGAACTGAGTGTAAATAAGAGACTCGTCCGGAGTCACTGAGTGCATTTTTGTATTGATCCACCGGTGCAAACATCTTTCCCTTGCCTTCATCTCTCTCTCTCTCTCTCTGGCTCTCTTTCTCTCACTCTTTTTTGCCTTCTCTATGTTTATTGTACATGTATGGTGAGTTAACTTCACTTGTAAACATGCAAAACACAGAAAAAAATCTGACTGTATCTTCCTAACACGCTGTTCCAAGTACTTCACACGTTTATCCTGGTGTGACTGACTCCACCTCCCCCTCCGCTGGTACAAGTGAGGTTTTTGTGTCAGAGGCTATTTTAGATGCACAGCCACTGACCCTACTGCATTTACTGAGGTGACTGACTGTGTAGTTGTGTGTGTGCGTGTGTGTGTGTGCATGTGCAGTGTTCCTCAGAGGTCACTATATTATGTGAAAGCAAGAAGACCTCACAGTGAATTGGGTCTTTAGGAGCATTTTAATGGCGTCCGTTTGTGGTTTCCTTCGCGTTGAACTCAGTCCAGCCCACGTGCTGCATATTTAACTTCTTCTTTCTCATGATTACATCAAAATGGTCCTCAATTGGACATAAATTGTCTAGAATGGTGTCACAAATTGCTTTGACTTCTAAGTCGAAGCTCACTTCAGTAACGCCACCTCACTTTAGAGCTGTCACGGTCACAGATTGTTTCGCTGTTTCTCTGCTGCATTTGAGGCACATGATGCAAGAGGATGTCAGACTCTTCTGTTTACCTCTTCTCTGGAGCACTGTGGAGGAGTGCGTGTGTGCACACGCGCACGTGTGTGTGTGCGTGTGCGTGTATTTTTGCAGGGTTCGTGCGTGTGCATATTGTAGGTGTATGTGGGTGGCTGGTTGTGTTGAATGGGCATCCATATTCTTCTTTCATGGGCTGAGCTGCAAAACTGAGAGCGAGCTCATGTGTCCGTGAGTGTCTGTCTCCTAATGTGGAAATAGAAGGCAGATATGGCTCATTGTGGGGGCAAGCAGAAGTCACAAGGTGTGTGCGCGTGTGTGTGTGTGTGTGTGTGTGTGTGTGTGTGTGTGTGTGTGTGTGTGTGTGTGTGTGTGTGTGTGTGTGTGTGTGTGTGTGTGTGTGTGTGTGTGTGCATGAACCAGATTGCAGACTCAAGCAGAGGCTCAGGAAGTCAGCAGCTTGAGAAGTTCATCTGACACTCAAGGCAGACAGCGACAAACCAGACAGCGACCAAGTTGTCTTTTCGTTTTGAGTGTTTCCTCTCAGAATAAGCAGCTTCTTCATTTCCCACAGTTTCACAAGATGTTGAAGGGACGGAGGTGGTATTGGTGGAGGTGGGGATCTTTCACAATGACTGAGAGTCACGGAAAAAAAAAAAAGATTAAAATAAAAAAAAGATGCCCCTTTTGTTCGAGTGAAAGCTGGTATTTTAAAAAGATAATGTGTGTTGAGGTTTTTTTTTTTTTTTTTTTTTTTTTCTAAACGTTTGACACATTTAACAAGAGACGCTGGAGACGTATCTGCTTAAAGTATTATTACTTGCACTCTTTGTTCTGGCCTGACATCCCCTTAAAATGTAAATCTAGTGTTTGAACTGGTTTTTAAAGCATGAAATAATGCTGGGAGGTCATTTCTTTCTCCCCTCACTGCTGTTTCTTGTTTATTTGTGTTCAGGGCCACAGTTTGTTAATTAATATCACGTGTTTGTGGTGTAAACATAATCACAGTGTTGTACGTGGTGTACACTCAGCTGAGAGTGTGTGTGTGTGTGTGTGTGTGTGTGTGTGTGTGTGTGTGTGTGTGTGTGTGTGTGTGTGTGTGCGCACGCCCAGTGAAGGCAGTGGACTTGAGCTGCATCCGGCGACCTCATCCCCCTCATCCTGACAGGATTACTGACACAGGATCCCCCTGCCCCTGGCAGAAATAGCAAGGACCCAAGGGCAATCCACCAGAATATGGGAACTTCCGTGGGCCTTGCTCGCGCACGTGTGTATATTTGTGAGTGTGTGTGCGTGTATTTGCATGGGTATCAGCTCTCTATAAATGGAGCTGGTTTCCTCTCAGGTGCTGTGCTTCTTGGCTCAGGAAAGAACAACATGAGTTCACTGCTCTTTCCATCCTTCTACATCTCTCTCTCTCTCTCTCTCTCTCTCTCTCTCTCTCTCTCTCTTGCTCTCGCTCTCGCTCTCGCTCTCGCTCTTGCTCTCGCTCTGACACACACACACACACACACACACACACACACACACACGCACACCCACACACACAGTCATGTTTCCATCACATTAAAGGGCCTTGACATAAAACAATTTCATGGAAACTTACATTATAGTCAGTGTAACTACATTAAAGGGACTTTATACTTGCACCCCAAAATTGAGGTGAATACCACGGTGTGACCGTGGAAACAGATTTATGTCCTCACAGCAATTTGGTGCTACATAAATAAACTGGAATTAAAAGAAGACTTTGTTGAACAACATGTGTAAGGCATGAAATCCCCCTCCCATTATATCCTTCATGTTTGACTTTTTATTTGTCGCTTCTGCCATCAAATACATTCGTATGCTGTATGCTGCATATGAAGGGAAAAAAACATAAAGGCGACTTACATAATCAAGTCATTGTGGAAGGGTGAAAATGTCCCACTGCATTGTTGCTGAGCTCATTTTCACATTGAATATCTAATCAAATAACCCCTGGATCCTTTAACCTTAAGTCACACCAGCTCTGCATCGCTCAGACTTCCATGTTTGACAAAAAAAAAACGTAATTACTGACTTTGCTGTAAGAAAAATTCCAAATGAAATGATTGAATGTGTATTTTTATTTATTTATTTATTTTAATGGACGGGGACATACGTGTGCATTAGTGCGAGGTTTTCTTGAAGCTTGGTTTCACCACAATGGAGCTTGATCTAGATTCTGACACATGGATCGATGTAATCAATACTCATCCGTTTGCATTTGCATTTACCCTGTAAAAATGGTGTTGGTGTCCCTCTGTAGATCTTCCTCATGCTGTACTAAATCTCTAGCGTTTCTTGCAAGTCTTTTGTTGACATTACCCTCTTTCCAACTGGTTTTTAACAAAGATCTTATGAGTCATATCCATATTAAGCGATTGCATCATGTTTATTTGCTGGTGACAGACTGATTTGTCTTGCATTGTTTATATGCCATTTAGGTGTTTATCATAACTCTGACGTTCAACTCACCAGACCTGATAATTTATGCTATATGTGCTTGAAATTTATTCAACACAAGACCAGAATGTTCTCCCTATTAATATCCATGTTCATATTAAAAAAAAACAAAAAACATCAGTGTTTTTCCACCATGGAACAGATTTCCTCCTGAGAGGACATGGGCAGGGTGTTTTAAGGTAAAACACATGAGTTGAGTACATCTTTTAAGGGGTTTTTAACCCTAAAGGAAGCTTTTTCTTTCTTTTTTTTTAAAAAGAGGCAATGCCTAGAAGCTGTGGTTTGCCATTGTACTTGTCGGCAGCCTCAGAAGTCCAGGCTTTCATGAGTGGAGAGGTAGCGGCACTCTGCTCTCTTGAGCCCCGTTCAAAAATGTCCCAGAAGCATCCAAAAGACTTCGCTGGCTGCTCCTGCCAAGGAAAATACGGCTTATGAAATGGAAATTCTGAGACCATTCACAGAGTGCCAGCAATGATTAGAAAGAAAAAAGAAAAAAAAAGACTATGTCCATGTCAGTACATCCAGGAGTGAACTCTAAGAGGAAATCACACATGCCCACCTTGTGCCTCAACACTGTCAGGTATGCACTGTTTGGGATAGAATATCGTTAAAGGGAAATTCCAACAGCTTCATTCATTTTGCAGTGATCAAGGGGAAGACCGCTCAACTTTTAAGAACAATCGTCACAAAGTGTTGTCAAATTTGTAAAATTAGCCCTTGATTATGGGCTTGCAGGTTAGAAGGAAATCCATCCACCCCTCTGTGCATCTTCTAAGGCACTTCATCCAACTCAGGGCTGCAGTGCGCTGGAGCCGATTCCAGCGAGTGAAGGGAGGAAACAGTGCCAGTCCATCCCTGTACAAATACAGAGCGACAGACAGCATGCACCCATGGGCAATTAAAAGTCACCAATTAACCTTCTGCCTTTGGACAGGGCGGAAAGCAGAGTATACAAAGTGGAAACACCACACAGAAAAGCCCTCACAAACAATCAGGACTTGAACCAGAGACATTGTTATGATGAAGCAAGAGTCATGACCACTGTACGAGTCCTTTACTGCCAAAACAGTATATTTAGTAACTTCTGCATTTCTTTTTTTGTATCTCTTTGAAACTAACACATAGGTGTACATGACTCAGTCTTCCAAAATATGAACGAAATGAGGGGAAACTATTTGACAACTGGTGACAGCATATTACAATAAAAGTATGTCACGATTTAAACATAGACTTAATGTTTCCACTATATCCTATTTTGGGTCGCCTACTTAATTTTATTTATTTATTTATTTTTTACAAAAAAATCTTCTGTCATACTGTCAGACTGTAGAACTCAACAATGTATAGATTATGACAACAGACTTTCATATCTTTTTATAGAAAGTCCAATGGAAGAATATCCTATTTGCAATAAACTTAAACCTGTAAATTGTGATCAGTGTTTAATATTTAGTATAGACCAATGGTGTTTCATTGTTTTTGTTGGTGTTGTTTGCTTTAATGGTAAATGTATTTCACAGTCCCCAAGGAGTTTTACATTGTTAGTCACAGTCACATTGGGGTTCGTTGTCTTGCTCAAGGACACTTCAACATGTAGACAGATAGGGAATTGCACCTAAAAAAAAAAAAAAAAAAACAACAACATGGAAATACATACCGTAAAACAATATTTTAAAACATTCTTTCATCACTGACAAATTGGTGTCCAATGATCTAAGCATATGTCTATATTCAGTTGGATTATGAGAATTCTAGGCTTCATTGTCATGTCTTGCTTAACACACTGGTAATTAGACGACGTCTCGTCAAACTGCTTTTCCAACCATCCACTGATTGTGTCAGGGCTTGGCCAACCAGTCAGAGACCAAGAGCCAGAGGTGGCAATACAAAAAGCCACATTATACACATGTGAGCATACAAACAACTTCCCTCTCTCACACAGACACGAAATGACATAAAGTGAAAATACATACATAATGGGTGAAACTTCTCCATGGAATTACTTAAGTTAGACAACAGGCGGCAAGGCTTGAATTTACAGCATTAATAGGAATAATTTTACCTTCAGCCCCAAAAAATAGGCAGGGACCGTATACAAATTGCAAACTGCAAAACCGCTACAATGCGAAAACACATACTACAAAACATGTATCACGATCAAATCAAGTGTAGTGTGGTCAAGTGAAAGCTGCAGTGATTTTGTTGACACTGCAGTCAAAACTAGTCACGTTATTAGATATTTGTGTGGTATTTTTCTCCGCTTTTGCAGCAGTTTGTAATTTGCAGAGGGTCCCTGCACTCTGGTCACACAACCGGCTGCTCATAGAGAACAATGTTGTTTCTGCTGCTCCAACGACAACCACTTTTGACCAAATTGAGCTTGTAGCATATTGCTGACCTCACACCAACGGGAAAGGGGCGTCATTTGTGTGCTGAGGACGCTAAGTTAAAGCGTTATTGATGCCGGAACTTTACCGAGCTGCTCCCAGCAGGTGTATCTGTGTCTTGGTCTCATCCACCGATTAACTCCAACTTCCCCATGCAGGTGTATCTGTACCTGATCTTTTGTTTTCTTGCCATTGTACGCTCTAACTAGCCCAACCTGCCAAATATAGTTTAGCGCCGGCTAACAGCGCAGAGGATTATGGACGTTACTTCCCGGGACTATATTTCTACGTTTAGAGCAGTTATACCTGATAGTTCTGTATTCCTGTTAATTGATCATCTTCTGTTATCATTCCTTTATTGTTCTCCCATTGTTATCATCTAATCACTGTGCTATGGGCTGAGTAATGCGTTTGAGTTCAACTAAAGAAAATCGAACTCTGAGTGTCACAAGAGAACCATCTATGCCTGGAAGAGTCGCACTCTGATGATTTTAGTTAATGGATCGAAGAGGCGCATGCAGCTCGCGAGCCGTGGGTTGGCCACCCTTGGATTATATGTATCACCTGCTAAGCCTGGACAGCCTCCATGTCTGAATCTCCACGCTGTTATTTCTGTAGGATTACACATTCTATTGGCTTTCTGAAGCAGCACTGACCTGAGTAGGCTGGAGATTCAGGTTTTCTGAACCTTCAACCAAATCAAGTGTCATTATTTGCCTGGATGCCATTACTCTTTAAGTATGAACTCTGCAGGGAACAGTTTGAAAGGCTCTCAACACCAGAATCAGGCCAACAAGATGAGGTCATGAACAGGCACAGCAGCAGAGTGAGACTGAAAATCAGCTGTGATTCAGCCAAGGCTCTATTGTGTCTACACACTGCCAGCAAAAGAAGATCAATATGGCTTTCATTAAATATATATTAAACCCTTGCATTTGAAGGTCTACAAAAGTGTCTCCAAGTCTCTTTGTATGTCAAGCTCTCTCTTGGTTTCCTTTTCACTGAGGATGTTGTGAATATATTCAGCTGAAAGCTTTGGCTTTTCACAAAGTTCTTGCACAGACTGTCTCAAAAGAGAGGAAGTGGAGAGCGCGGGTTGTAGGCCGTTATCAGGCCAATGTGTCACATTGGGGTGTCCAGGGGCACAGAAGAGGGAAGTGAGCCACGGCGAAGAGGCCAGAGGCAGACGGCGCAGGCAAAACACAGGAAATGCCCATCAAATATCACCTTCAGCTCTGTTTGTTTTTTGTTTTATGCATTTGTACATAAAGCACTGAATAATAATTAACTTCTGATTTGGAACGTTAAAAAAAAAAAAAAAAAAAATCTTCATATTTTCCCACTTTTTTTTGACCTTCATCTCTTTTCCCTCTTCTCTTTGCTAGAGGACTGGATGGGAGGGGGTCTGTTGGCATTCTTGCACCGTGTGCTTTGCGCTCGACCGGGCCTTGGCTCTGGTCCATATCCCCTCTCTACCCTCTCTTGCCTCTCTGACTCCTGCCCCTCCCCTCCCCCCCCCCCACTAAGCACCCCCCCCTCCACACCTCCTCCTTCAACTCCCCTTGATTGCTTCCCTAACCACTGCTCTTGCCAGCAACTCTGTGCTCCTCAACAGACCCCCACCCCCCCCCCCCCATTCTCTCTCACTTCCTTTGCTATCACCTAGCTTAATCCTTCCACATGTTCTTCCCACAGTTCATTGCATGCTTCCCTTCCTTTCAACCCCCACCCCGCCCCGCCCCCCCCCAGCCCATGGCAGCAGGTCCAGCCCCTGTGACACAGATGCACCCAGTTGCTCTGGGCGCTCGACATAGGAACAAAGCATTGGCGGGGCCCGTCTGTTGCAGTGTGTTTCAGGGTGTGTGTGTGTACAACTATGTCCACATGACAGCCAGAGATGAGAGAGAAAGCAGAGGCACGGCCGCGCACTAAATCTGGTTGAATGGGGTTGTTAAAGCCCAACTTTTACTGGACAGAAAGAAAAAAAGGTATTAGATGGCTTTGCATGTGAACACCCATCATTCACCCCTGTTTACACTCCGACAAACCCACAGAGATGATTGCAACCCACCCAAATCTCAAACCCTTACCTTTAACATGTGTAACTGAAACTAGACAGTTGTTTTAATACATTCCATTTAAATGTCAAAATGTCTGCAGCACGCTGGTCATACAGATGCAAAGTTGCTTTTCTGCTTGTTTTGGCTTTGTACATGCTTTTTTCTCTATGTGCATAATGCTTAATGTCACTCATGTATAAAGACTTGGAAGGTCAGAGCTTTTCTGGCTGTTTTGTTCAGTTTTAGTCTGGCAAGTCTTCATTCTTCCGCTGGCACCAGTTGTTTCAGTCCAAAGTCAGTAGCCATCAGTGCCAAATGCGAGATATAGTGCCTACCTGAGGTCGTGGGAATGGATATGCAGTGGGAGTCTCGGTTCATACTTGGAAATGCATTATGAGCTATAGGTTGAAACAGACTCGCAACAAGAGCAGAAAACATGAAAATATGTATATGACCCGAGCTTTTTTGCTGTTAGAGCTGTTCTCAGTCATCACCTGCTCCCTTTACCTTCCAGGGATATTGTTGGGGACGGGAGGGCTTGTAGGAGGGAGAAATGAGATGCCTCAACACTCCACTGCCCTCCTCTCTCCATCCAACTCCCCCACACACCTGGGATGGCCATTTCATTTCTGAGTGCAGCAAATGGAAAGGTGATCTTAATCTACCCTGTTTCCTTCTACCCCCCCCCCCCCCCCCCCCCCCCCCCCCCAATCTCCCACACACAGTGCCTCATACAGCTGATGGACAGAGCACTGCTGCCTGCCTGAGCCTGCCGACAGCAGACCAAATTTAGTGATAGAGCACGCTAGATACGCTTTGTTTTATCAGCTTCAACAAAATCTCCTCATTTCACACTCAATCCTTGTTCTTATTTCTAATCTTTGTCATTTGTAATCTTCAAATAATAGCCGACAAAGGTGATCCTCCCAGATGAAAAGAAGTTGACCGCCTCTTAGCTGTTGGTCCAGCTGTGGGGTCTCTCCCTCAATGCGATCAGCTTCTTGGTCATTACGGCCGTAAGCGGAGTAGAGGCCATTGATTCTTTATGAATAGCCTTGTGCAGACTAGTTCATTAGGAACGTGCTCATAAACGGGTGGATTAGCTGGTCTTTCGCCATATGAAGGAACTTTGCTTTCAGTGACGTATAACTGACACAAGAATGTGCTCTACCAAAGTCTTGAGGTATTTGGATTCTTGTGTTTTCAGTAGCACAGAGAAAAGTAAGTAAGGAAACTTGTGAAACTCAATAATGAACCTCCAGACAATTTGTTCTAAGAGAAGAAATGAAGATTTAATCTGAACAGCGCCGCTTCCAATGTTTCTTCTGGATAGGAGTCGGAATTTTCTGGGGTAAAAAGAAATATATGCAGAAACCAGAACGAGTCTCATCTTGGGCGAAATAAACGTGAATTAAAAAGCCTCACTTTCTGCCTCTCTTCGTGCACTTCTCTCCCTGCTCCTCAACACATGGCTCCAGGCTGGACTGAGGCTGCAGCTCCACCCGCCTAGCCGTTACTATGGCAACGCTATCTGGGCCTACCAAGACCTGAAGCCGAAGGACATCCTGGACAACAATACAATAGCAGCACAGCCAGGGTACCTGAGGGACTTAGACCTGAGAGGCGAGATCTGGGAGGGTGTGTGTGTGTATGTATGTGTGTGTGTGTGTGTGTGTGTGTGTGTGTGTGTGTGTGTGTGTGTGTGTGTGTGTGTGTGTGGGTGTGTTGGGGGGTGGGGGGGGTAATCCTCCCTCTTTCTCTACCTTCCCTACCTCCCTCACACACAAGCACAGTCAGGATTAGCCTTTTGCGTGACATTCTGAGACGTACAGGAACAGTACATGGCATTAAATGATATTGCTGTAAGACTTTATCAAAGAAATGCCTTTTTTTTATGATCAAGTGGATTTAATTGGTGAATAAAGAAAGCTTGATTATTGGACAGGTTGTTAGGATGTCGAGGTGTTTGATGTAGTTAGTTGGTCAGCCAGGCAGGCACATAGAAATAATATATGACATTCATCAGTGGCTGAGCTTTTTACTCAGCATATTAATGGTCACAATGGACCCGGTGCTGCTGACTGTAACAATTGGGCAACCAACCCCGGTGCTGGTGCCAGCAGTGGAGAGTAATAGAGATGTTTAGCGTCTATTTGCCTTGCTTGCATTCTTCCATGTACTGCTGCTAAAATAATAAGAGGGAGGGTTACCTCAGGTCGGCCCCAGCTGAGGGATACGGAACATGCATTGTTGTCATTGGCTCAATCTGACTATCTCTCTTAAAGCCACAGCGGAGAGCTGAGGAGTTGGGCACTGCTGCCCAACTGACAGATGAACACGGAAGACTCCGTGTATGTGTGCATCATGTGGTGTTGTTATTGCATAAATCATCAGCAATGCAGTGAAATGTCTTCAGAAGTTTTCAGAACTTTAAACAGACATTTGTTTTCATTGTGCACGTGCTCAGAGAGTCTTTGGTGTCCCATTCTGCTGCTGCCCTTGCTGCTGAGAAACTGCATATCAAGGCATGTGCATGTATCCCATTGAAGTCTTAAGAGGATTTTTTTGTCAGTGTTATGAAGTGTTATTAGCCCCGCAGCAGCCCACCAGGCAACTGAACATTTTTATTACGGAGGAGAGGGAGTCATGCTGAGCAGTGACTGAGTTTACACAGTTACTGTGCATCTTTGTGTCTGTCAGCTTCTGATGATTTCGAAACATCAATTCGCGTCTATTTTAAATGTGTTTATTTCTCAGTGGGTGCAAGCACAACATTGTAGATGTCCATGTGTGAATAACTGAGTGTGGGACCTACTTAGTCATGCTGAAACACCCGTCTTACACCTCCTCTGTGTTCCTTCACAGGCAGCCCAAGAAACAGGATGTTAATGCTTGACGGAATGCCTGCAGTCCGAGTCAAAGCCGAGCCCCTGGAATCGGAACAAGGGGTAAGAGAGCAGTTGTTTTCCAGACAATCCCCCCCCACTCCCCCACCTTTTTTTTTTTCCTGCTTTCGTTTCCTTCTTTCCTCCTCCCGGCAATGGGACGATAATCACTCCCAGGCCTATGCAAGTGAGTGACTGAGAGAGTGAGCATGGGGCCTGAGAGGAGTGGTCGGAGAGCATGGTAGTAAGCAAGAAGGGGAGGAGAGCCACAGCTGGAGCAGGAATGCGTCGGGGTCTTTTGGGGAGGTGACTGGAGCCAGCAGAGAGTCC